>NC_140649.1:21429410-22029410 GCF_978046115.1 Saccoglossus kowalevskii | reverse complement strand
CATCGTGTCCACTGTTCCGAATACTATGATTATATAGAACAGTTAACACGAAGACTGCAGAGAATCTCGCGTGGTTTCCTTGCTCTCAGTGAGACCGCGGCGGCCATACGAGAATAGGGTCTATTGTCAATATGAAGATATATAACTGTTTTTGAATATCAATTTTCCTAAAAATCACTGCATGCGACTACAATTGAATGTGAAAGTCAGTGTAGAAAAGTCTGAAGTACCGGTAGTCTTACAACTGTGTGCCAATGATCTCGAAAATGTGAACATTGAATTAATATATTGTATAAAAATTGTCCTTCACTGTGTTTTCTTTTCAGCACGGCAATTGTAGAGATATACGCGTTGAAGAATGATCTTACTGATTCTAAGGACAATGTTGACACAGCAAAGGAGTTTGTATACTTTGCGGACCTTGCGGAAGCAATGCAAATGGACTCGGATGGCACACCAGTGGCGCTCTTAACCGGAACGGATTTCGACAACTTCCCTGTAGTAGGCGTGAGAACATCGTACGAGATTATCAATACGCATAATACCTACAACTGGTGGATTAATGAGTCTGAAGGCAATGCTACAATGACCATCTTGGCAATAGCGGGAATATCCTTTATTGTTTTCATATGTTGTTGCTGCTGGTGTGTTATCCGTAAAAAGAAACGAACCGATAAACAAGTTATCACTTCAAGCGTGGATGCTGAAAATAATGATATTAAGAATGATGTAAACGGGTAAGTTAATGTGATTTTTTTCAGCACATACTATGAATATCGTTTCTCGGAACTCGAGATTTGTATCACAATTTTAATGTAAATTTGTAACGTATACGCATCTTTAAGCACGTTCGTCGTTCATAATGCCGAGGAAAAGGAAATACATGAAATCAAGGAGCTATCCAGTGATCCGTCACAATTGAAAGGAGACGTGAGTGACAATTTAGATAACAGTGATGCTGACAAGAATGATATTGAGAAGAATCCAAACGAGTGAGTTGAGTTTGTATAATGTTATCAGCATATACTTTTCGTTTGTGCGAGACCAAACCATTTGTTATCATACTCATGTGAATTTGTAATGCATATATTTATTTCAAGCTCGTCAGTTGTTCAAAAAACAGCTGATCAGAAATTATATGAAAATAAATAATATCAATAATAATAATAATAAGAAGAAGAATCTATCTAGTG
This sequence comes from Saccoglossus kowalevskii, assembly GCF_978046115.1. Lineage (NCBI taxonomy): Eukaryota > Metazoa > Hemichordata > Enteropneusta > Harrimaniidae > Saccoglossus > Saccoglossus kowalevskii. The sequence goes on along the minus strand of NC_140649.1, from coordinate 22,028,217 downwards.
ATCAGTCAAAATCAAAGAGTAACTTAGGGAGCAATTTAGATGACAATAATGCTGACAAGAATGATATTAAAAAAGACCAAAACGAGTGAGTTTATGTAATGTTATCAGCGCATACAATACAAATGGTTTCTACAAAACTTGGGTTTTTGGCTCTGTCACTTTTTATAATGCGTGTGCATCTTCGCATATATTTTCTTCAAGCTCGTCTGCTGACCAAATAGCAGATGATAAGAAATTGAATGAAAAAAAGAAGCTTACTAATGATCAGTCACAGGAAGGTACAGGAGACAATGTAGATGGTAAAGATGTTGACAAGAGCCCGAACGAGTGAGTTGAGTTTATAATGTTATCAGTAGATACGATACAAATCGTTTCTAAGAAAATCAACATTTCAGTCATCATGATTTTGTAAAACATACATAACTTCTCATATCTATTTACATTAAGTATATCCGTTAAAAAAGCAGATGATTTGAAATTAAACGGAAAGACGAAATTCACCAGCGACCAGTCACAATTGAAGAGCAGCTTAGGGAGCAATTTAAATGACAGGAACGCTGTCAGGAATGATTATAATGTAATAGCTTATACAACAAATTAATCGTTTTTATGAAACTCAAGTTTGTTCCACCCTTTGTAAAATGTTTCTGTCTTGCATATGAATTCTCACATACATTTATTCCAAGCTTGTCCGGCGACCAAAAAGTAGATATTAAGAAAATTAATGAAAAGAAGAAGCTAAATAATAATAATAATATTAAGAAGCTTACTAGTGATCAGTCAAAATTAAAGGAAGGTGTAGGCGACAATGCAGACGGCAAGAATACTGACAAGAATGATATTAATAAGAAACTGAACGAGTAAGTTGAGTTTAAATAATTTTACTAGTATATACAGTGACAATTGTTACTAAGAAACCGTTTTTTGTGAAATTGTAATGGATATGTATCTTCTCATATTTTTTAATGTCAAGCTCGTCTGTCGTTAAGAAAGCAGATGATACAAAATCAAATGAAAAGAAGAAATTGAATAGTGATCAATCAAAAGTCAAGCCAAATTCAGACATGAAAGTTGGCACTCGAATGTCTGATAGCAAATCAACGAAAGAAGCTACTCCAGTGTCAGAGATGAACAATACCAATCAGAAAAATCTAGAGGGCGCCTCGGTAGACGCTTCAGCGACGATGAATAACAATGAGCTAGAGAATATGTTGGCTGCACCTACAGCTGATGAAAGGAAAGGCAGTATAATAGGCCCTCTTCCGGATATGTCCAAGAAGAAAAAAAGGCCATTGAGAAAAGGTCGGTCAATTTATAACTACTTTTTCATGAAGTTTAGTTGAAGTATAAACCCAATCAGTAGTCAAACCATTGGTTGAAATGCGAAGGTTGTAGGAAATCCGTCATTATTTTATGTTTATGACGTCCTTTTTATTGATAATTTTATTTATTATTTCACTTGAGACAGAATTTGCGACCAAATATAACCAAGGCCAACGATATGTGTATTAAGGTTTATTGTAAATGTACAACATTAGCTATGTATGTGTTGATGTTTCAATAACACCAACCATAAATTTGAAATAATTATTGAAGTAATTTTTCATAGTAAGTGTATCAAATTGATACAATTATTGAAACATTAAATACATTTATTGTGATTGATGGAAGATGATAAAACTTTCTGTTACGTGCTCCGGTCTTGTATTGTCTTGTCAACAACTAGTCCAATGTTGGTGCTGCTCCCAATTAAATTGTGGTTTTCTTTGCATGTTGCAGTTAAAAGTGCCAGTGTTTGATTTTTTTATATTTTTCCTAGCTATCCATTTACAAGTACAACATTCATACTATCAATTTTATTAAACATTTTCATATTGTTGTGCCAGATGTACGTTGGGGTTTGAATGTGCAGGCAAGCCATGGCGAATGTCCTCGCAGTCAATTGTATATGCAACAGAAAACAACAAATCTCATCTGTATTAATCGGATGAACAATACACTCAAGTTCGTCTGCATTTCGTGGAACAGAAATACCCTTACGTGGAAATGCGCACGTCATGCGAAACGTTCAACTCAGAATACACAAAACGCATCGATAGTCGTGGTTAAATGGTAGTAATTTAATGTAATTAAAAAATATATTAAGCAAAGCACACACTCATAAAGATAACATACTGTAATTATATGTTTAAAATCAATTCCATTTTTTTTGTAATTACAGAAATGTCGAAAACAAGTCTTGTTTCAAATAGAAGCATGTCTATGAGAGGTGAGTATAGAACTTTAGTGAGATAAATCGAATCAGATATTCAAAAAAAAACAACAACCACACATGCATAAAGAGTCTCTATTCAATCTTGGCAAAAAAGAAACAAAAAAAAAAACAACACAAAAAAAAAAAAAAAACACACAAGCACACACACACACACAACAGTGTAGTCTTTAATTTTCAAAATTAAATTTAATATCATAGAAAATGGATGGGAAGATAAACACTGTATCAGACACAACTGAGATTATATATTTTAAAAAAATGATTAGTCATGTTTGGTATCATCCTTTGTATTAAATCTACCGCGCTGATACGTTAATCTAGATGAAATTCATAGTTATTGTATTACATTATAGTATTATATTATATATATACTTATATTAATTTTATCGTATTCAGAAATGTCACAATCCAGAACAAGTCTCCAATCAACTCGCTCAAGTAAGTATACACTGGTGAGATACATCAAATCAACAACCACAACTAGAATGTTATCATCACATTTTTTATTTAAAATCTGATAATGGAAAAAAAGAAACCAACTGCACCAATGCGAATAACATATTATTGTATAGATAACAAATCGTTATTTTTTATAATGAAATCACTAATCCAAGAACTCCTCAAACATTGGCTAGCAATATGCAAAACATAAACGACACACAGATATACGAGAACAATACATGTAGATGACCGAGGTGAAAAGGAATAAGCATGGAAGCTCTAAAATCCGATAGTGGGAATACAACATTTGTCCTAGACTGTCGACAGTAGGTTGTACCTATTATTAATTTGTTATTGTTAATAAATATTGTGTATTCTGAACTCATCCATGTTTTTATGTAGAGTCGACGCTCTCAGTCCACATTTTTTGCACGCATACGAACTGGCAAGATGTAGATGATCGTCTCTGCCACAACAAATTCGATTTCTTCGCATGTCGTAGCTCTGTTGATCACGCGAATCAGTCTCCTCCAGTTTTCTATATTTTCTATTTGACTGCCACAATGAACTTTATTTCCTTGGTTCTAAGCGACTGTACAACTGTACAGCGGGGTCATTTAGAATAAATTTGCATGCATTATGTTAATATAATTGATTTCGTGACGTCAGCATCGACTATGAATTATTCATATCATCTAGAAACCTGCAGACTGGGACAGTCTCTCTGGACCAAAGTCCCTTGCGTAAAATGGTTCGCATTTCCCATCAAACGCTTTTGGCGTTCGAATATCTAGGAAACACAATTACTTTAGGCCCGAGGACTGTGGGCAGTCTACATTTATCTGTGTGTCCTTAACTGTACGAATGTTTGTCACTGTTCAATGTGATGATATGAATTTTTACGATCAGTCCAATCGACTAAATTGTAAACTAAAATTAGCACGAGTGGTGATGGAGATTTACAAAGCATTAAACAATTTCTATTGTTTTAATTAATATCACAAATTACTGATTACGAAAGACTCATCGCAAATTGTGTTTTTAAAGCAAACTAGAAACCACTGAAACGACGCATTTCAACATAAATCACATAGTTATATGCGCATAATGAAAATAATATGTTTGTAGCAACATAATTAAATTCATAGAGTACGAGGCCACTTCTGAGATATGAATTTCGAGCCGAGAAAACAATCTGTCTACAAATTGAAAGCGGCCCATGTCCCTATTTTTAAATGGAATATGCTATAACAGTTCACGAATATTAATAATTCACAGATAATTGCAATATACATGTGCGTTGACTTTCAGGAATTTGTAATCATTGTTCTCATAAAAGTGCGATATTTAAATTATTGTAGCTGGACGTTTTATAATAATTGAATGATAATCAACTTATCATTATTACGTCAAGTTTATTTGGTACATTTCAATAGGATAATCAATATATACAGCAAAACTGCTAATATAATTGTAATAGTATTTTAACATCTAGGAGAACACCCCCGACGCTTCGTTAGGTCAAAGCAATTCCTACAATACTACGTATTTATTACAAACGACATTTTTGCAAAGGTATGGTTGGGGTTCGCTAGACCACATTCCGACATGAAACAGGACGAAACAAATTGTAAATTATCCCAACCCTGACTTCATGTAATGCTGGAACACTCAAAAACGTCTTTACTAATGTTATATCTGAGATGAATATCATGATAGATGACATTGACAGTCCACTACTAAACCAATCAATAAATCAGTGACCGGGTAATGATCTAATTAGGATGACAAATAGACAGGAAGAACAATTTAGACAGATCTCACCTGAAATTAATTACTGGCTGTTTTCATTGTGGTGCAACTTGCCCATACCGACATTTAATTGTTTGTCAGTCGTTTGTGATTCGGTATTGGACTTCATTCATTAATTTGTTTAACTTTATTATTTGAGTACACCACAAATACACACACAAAACAATAAATGTATTTGATAGATTATGATTTGTTGTTATATTTTGCAGCCGCAAGAAGGCCCAGACACGACGACGACAATTTTAGCATTGCTAGCAAAATAACCGAGAAATATAAACCTGAAGGGCTGAAGTGGTATTAAATCATCGACATGGGTAATTCATCAACGTTAAAATGTTCAAATATTGTATATATAGTGGAAATTGGAGACATATCTTACACCAGATAGAATGAAGGACAGAGAACTAAAAATTTGATATGGCACACTGTTGGGTGTTAAGCCCAGTCGTTCTCTACAACATCTTTAACAATGACAATGTTTTTACAAATGTCTGCATATGTACTATAGGCCAGGGCATAGTTTAGTGATGTTGGAACAGTGATATACTATTTCTAGTAGAACTGAATTTAAATTACATTTGGCTTTATTATCGTTCCACTTCTCGGTGATTACTTTATTTATCTCTTTGTATTTTGGATTACGTATTGGATAGTATGAATATTTTCATCCTAAATGTTCTCAGTTTATCTGTATTAAAAGTTTGTTATTCATTAATTAACATGGCTTTTTGTATCAAGTATGTGTGAAATCATTTTCAACTTTGACATATCAAATATATATTTTATTAGTGAGATTAGTGAGGCAAAAGTTTTGGTATGTTTCAAAATAGGTACAAGTGGTCATTAGATAAAAATTGCATTGGCTAATGAAGTTAGATAGACCAACACTAGACTTCATTATCCATTATGTTAATCCAGATTGTTGTAGGCGGTATTTGTAATGCACCAGTCACATATCATGTGATATCTTCCATCTTCACAATCTGGAAAATGTTTTATTTCAACTGTTTGTGAATGTCAGTTGAAAACAAATATTTGGATAGTATTGTGGATGTATTGGCATTCTATGTAGTTGTAAACAAAGAGAACAATAATGAATAGGCGGACACACTACGTCTCTCCGAAAAAATCGCTTGTATATCTGAACTCTCCGAGCAGTTACAGTTACATCATAGTATAGTTTTAACAATCGCTCGATAGCTCGGCTATAGTTCTGCTCGGCGGATAATAATTATGAATATTTAACAGTTGCAATGCATGTAGGAAGGTGTTCCAATGAAGACATGAAAATGTCCATACTAACACTTATGAAAAATGGTTTGACAAATTGCGTCTCCTTGAATACTACCACTCGGTCACTTCGTACCACGTGGCCACTTGTAACACAGGGTCACTTCATGGCAGACGGTTGCTTCGTATCTAACGGTCACTTCCTGCAACACTTCGTTCTATGCCACTACTTGTGGTGCTCGTTTTAGTCTATTGCACGTACGACATAAATATTTTGTACCAAGTAACTACGTTCCTAGGTTACGACGGTTGTTATAAATGAGGTACGGATACAACAAGTTGACTGCTATGAAAAACTTTGAAATATACTACTTTAACGTATATCGGAGGCTTGTCAAAAAGAAAACAATTAGTCAATTCTAGCATTGTTTGGGATTTTCTTCATTACAGCTTAATTCCCCTTCTATGTATGGCAGTATGTGCTCTTGTTGGTAAACCTTGAAGCAGTTTAGCTGCATAACGTTGACACTTTGGAAGAAGCATTTCCACAGTGTTTGATACATTAAATCACAAAACGAAACCTCGGGAAAAGTTGGGACACAGATTGTGAGTCGGAGTTACACATTTTTTGGACTTTCAGTGTGATTGCGAGTGGTGGCGCACATTCATATCCGTAAATTGAAATTATATCGCACGATAATCGGTATTTTAAGCACACAGCCTTAACGTAGAAGACCTCATATATTGTTCAAATTTATCGATATGATATTACCAGACTTAACATGTTTAAGACTACTATTGAAAAGGGTATTTCCTTCATAGGATTGAATTGTTAATAATGCTGTACATCAAAACGCCAGAGAAATCATATATGATGATAATCCTTGTATTCCAGATACGTAAAGGACGGACACGAATATGTGATGAATATTCTCAATGATATTGACTAGTTTTTTAAATTCAAAAATGTAGATTCACAAATTCGAGTGTGATATGAAATCAAAAATTCTTAAGTTGTGATATTCTACCATTCTGTAATATTTTTTTGAGTAGTCAATTAATAAACAAGCATTGAATTGGTGCATGCACTTTACTTGTTCTTATAGAGAAATTTTTACAATGGTCATTTGTACATCAGACACTGCAGAGTAGTATGTAATGTGGCGTAATGTTAATATAATATAATACAATATCACACAATCTCTTCTAAATTGTACATAAACGTATTAACATACAAGACAATGATTATTTCGATTCCATTGGTTGTGTGTCTGGAGTAGAGCGACCAATCTTTTCATAATTACTTGTCTCCTGTTGCTTGATGACTGCAGGTTTGTTTAATGATTGATACTGACTAGCATCACCGGGCTGTAATGATTCATATTCACGTGAAATAAGCGTTTTTTCCAATGCTTGATAATCACTGGTAATTTGGGGTTGTAATGTTTGATAGTCACTCGTTGTACACATATTAGCAACTCCTTCACTTGGTATTTCGGAAACAGGTGTTTGTAGTTCCTCCTCAGCAGTTGAACCACGTAGATCTGTCGTGTTTTCGTCCTTAATATCACTGAGTTTAATGTCCATGTTCAGAAAATTTCTTCGTAAGTCATTGATCTGCCTCTCACTATCAATATGTTTATGCTGATATATGACAATAACTCCTACGATTACAATCAATAATAAAAATGCCACAACAGATAAACTGACTACAATAAGAATGATATTAGGACCCGACGTCTGGTCTATGTAAGACAAATATCCAATGAAGAAGTCAAGGTTTCCAACAACAACCTGGAGAAAAAAAATGTAATGCAATTGAACGTATTAATGACGAGTTTACTACACATTACCACATTAACATTATCACGATAGTTGATTTGGTGAATTGGAATAAAGAATATAGAAGATATCTTACCATCACTTTAGGTAAATTGTTAATAGTTGCGGTGCCATTAATATCCACTCCTCTGGGTTGTGATTCAGGAGCTATACAGTATAATATAGTATTATCAATACCTGTTACATTACATATCTCAGTTCCAATGTATACGGTCACTTCATCCCTCGTACTGGCCAGATTGAGGTTCTCTCCCTGAATACAAATATCGAAGCCACCATGCAATCAGACATGCAATCAGGCGGACATAATATATACCATAGAAAGTGTTAATATACGGCCAATAATTCGACATTGTAATGTGGGTAAATGTTGTAAATATTCACTGTTGCCTATAACATATGTTATAGCACTATTAGATTTTCCTCTCTCTTAAATGTTTACTTTGGTAGCCGTCATACCACTTAAACACAAACCATTATAAATCAAACTCTACACATGCGCCAATTTGGAATTGTGCTAACTCAAAAAATACGTTACACTGTGTCAGCGTTGGTAGTAAATATAACGTGATATACAATGTTCTGGTATACAACCATATACGAACCAATACTAGATAGTTTCGAGAGACAAATTGCGTCATTTTGGGAGATTGCACGGTTTGTTATTTAAACATTTTCTATACATGCCATTCATATTCTTATTGCTTCTAAATGTAGAAACATTTTACCTTGATATAGAGTTGCTGTCCTTCAAAGTGGCTGATATGTGCTTCATTATCAAATCTAAAATAAACTGGGTCAATGTAGATTTTGAAATATAACTGGGGAAGACTGCGTAGCTCGTGTACATCGTCCATTATAAATCCTATTGTCACATCTACACAAGTGTCACCGCATGTCGATCTTTTAGATTGTGATGACTCATCTGATCTCATCTGATTGGGTTGTGTTGGTGGTGGATATGGTACATATGGAGTTATGCATATCATACTGGTATCGGACAATACTTCACATGGATCCTGTAATATAAATTAATCACACTTAATATTGTCTGCTATCATATGTGTATATTTTCTATCACCTTAATGTCACAGTGTCGTAATATGCATTTCATATATCTGTGTGATATGGTACCAGAGTCTTAGGTCAGATTTGCTGATAATGTAAATCGGAATCTTTTTGAGACAAGTACAAAGTGACAGCAATTTGATTAAATCTGATGTATTGTATGTATTTTATTAGTACTTTATTTCATCAAATAAAAAACGAAATAAAATATAGCATAGTGTATTAGTAATAAATATATATTTGAAAAACTTTGAAAATAATATGGTTTCACAATTTTATCTTTTTCTGCATTCATGTTATGTTGAGAATTTCGCATCGTCTACTGTGTATTCATTTGTAGGATTCATAGAGAAATTTGTACAACTCAGCAGCAATAAAATGAAATACACAAAAAAATATATTACACGCCAGTATTTTTTCGATCGTTTTCTAGCGTCTAGAGAACCATAAAAAATAACTCACTGAAGTATAGGCTTCTTGGTATATGTAAATTATTAGTTTGGGATCCTGAATTGAACCAAAATTTGTTCCATAAATACTAACATGTCGACCTCCACTGAAAGTTAAAATCAATAAAATAAATCAATAAATAAATATTCAATCAAACATACACACAGCGGCCATTGGTTAACAAAAGCTGAAAACATCCAACTAAAACCCTTTTACGCATCATTGTTCTTTATCTCATGAAATCAGGCAACGCGGTCAGCAATCGAATAATCAAACTAATGCTTGTACATTTTGTCTGTATATGTGGAAGTTACCCTTACCTGAACATACTCTCCTCTTTTGAAATACTGAGTACTGTAGGATTTTCTGTGTACTCATATGTTATTCCATTAATTGGACGTGCAGCGCCATCGAAATACACTGTAATTGTTGCACTATCTGTTTGTTGATGCGGTGGGGATATACATACAATACTTGTACTATTCACTAAATCACTATGGACAAATAGAAAAAATAGAAAAAAAAACTGATTTTAATAAACACATTTGTGTCATAGAGATGCACTATTTATTAGTTGATTTATATATGTCGAGACATGTGAATATATACTGACATTACTCCCCTGTTACCTTTTAACTGTACACACTGATCCATCAATATATGCTGTTATATTCCTTCCAGCATTCATATATGTTCCTGTTATCACTATTTTAGTACCTCCTGCTTTGGGACCAATCTTGGGATCAAAGTCACTCAGAACTTGTTTCTGAAGAAATGTTGAAAAAAGTTTCACGTGCACAAAATTAGTAATTACAAAGACACAATACATCTTAGTTCAAAATAGATTCAACAAGACTTAAATATTACCCTCCATGTAAACTGTATTGAGCTTCCAGATATTCCTGTTTGGGGTGTTCCATCAGTACCAATAACTGTGACACTGACCTGGCCAGACATATCAACATCTGCAGAGTCTGTTGTGCATTCAATACTGTGGTTGAAATGAAATTAAATGACAATATTTGTCATTGTTATCAAATGTGTTATACCTATTAATCTATATATTTATTTAGTTCATTTCGGTTTTCGTTGTTTTAGATAGTACGTTATGATAATAGCTTAGGGGGACATATTACCTTCTAGATACAGTGTACCCTTCTTCAACCAGTATGCAGTTACGACCCCCGATGTGGACATTGTCAATGTGGGAGTACGTCTTTCCAAAATTGCTACCACTAATGACAATGTCAGTCCCACCTTCGAATGAACCAGAAGACGGCCATATCTGAAAGAACAATATTAGAATGCACATTACAATTAGAATAGTTTAATGCTAAATTGAAATATCTACCTGAACAATCAACCAATGTATCAAATATCATTGTTAAATTAAAAATATATTATATTACCTCATAGATAACAGGTTCACCACAGTTGTGATTTGTATCTTGTGGCAACCAAACATAATCACAATGTTGTTCAATCTGACAGGAATTATCTCTAACACACCATCCACATTGTAGTTTCTCTCTACTTGTTACAGTAGATAAGCATTCACTGCAGTCAAGACTGACACTACAATCATACAATGTTACTGTAAATAAAAAATCAGATTTTAATGTTATTTTAATGTCATGTTATTGATTTATGCACTAGCTTGATGAATTGACCACAGTTCTGCTTTCCAAATTTACCAAGGCAAAATACATGCATATTAGATCACAAACACTGGCGACCCTCGAATTGGGTGACCATAAATCAGTCTAAACTGGAACCGGAACCGAAAGTTGATTTGTGTTGTATTGTTTTCAATTGATGCTCTCTAACAGACTCACCTATGTATCCATATATATCATCAATGATATAGTTATCATTCCACTGTACAATTAACCTCACGTTCAACTCCTGGGTATCAGCATTATAGTGGTACTAAGACAGAGGCAGAAGTTTACACAATATTATTAAACAGTGACTGCTATGACATGATTATACTAGTATTACATGAACAAAAGTAAATTGTGTTTAATAACATACAAATATTCATACATCCTACATATGAGGTGATTTTTAAATTGGTAAATATGAATTACAACTTACTGTACTGTTCCTATATTATCTTTGATCATATGGCGATAAAGTCATTTTTACCACATTGATCATAAATAAATAACATGCATATAATATCAATATGGTCACGGGTATATCGTAACAGCCCCAAAGGCTAATTCACGTAAACATGTATTACATTGTGTATCATCGTTGTACCATGCTTGACGGCAATGTTTTAATAGAATTACCACGGAAGCACGAACCTAAAAAGATTCATATCTAAACATAGAACATCCACTCAATGGTAAGTTACTATTCGTAAACTCACGTTTTTAGCATCACAAATCAATGTTGATTCATTATATCTAATAGCTGATGTAGAATCTTCAAATCCATCTCCGCTTAGAATACATTCATAACCAGGATTACCCTACAGATTTACAAATATATCATAAATCAATGCACATTCATTATATTTAGTAGCTGATATATAATCTTATAATCACTGCCCTTTTCTTGGAAAACAATCATAACCATGTTGATTTCTTGAATGTAACAACCACTTGAGTATTAAAATAAGGGGCCAAACACCGTATTTACATGTCCAGGAAATGATATGCCTATACTAGACTAGAAAATATTTGCCATACATATGATTGCAGTTGCATTTTAATTGTTCATTCATAAAAAATATATTTATTGCAATATAAATAATTCAGTTTACCTTCAAATCCGGGATATTGACTGCGTTCACTACAAGCGATACTGTCAAACCAACATGAACTAGAACTTCATCACTTTGTTGCTCAATATAAGGACAGTAATGACGCCCTCTTCTCCCATTACTACCAAATATATTCTGAAACGAAATTGTAATAGCCGTGTACGCAAGAAAGTATACTGTTTACAATAACTGAATTATATCTGCTAATTAGCATGATACAAATCCACTTTCACTAATACAAATTATAGTTATCATTATCGATAAATAGCGCATTTAAGTGTACTTACATTATTACCTACAACAATTGTGGAACTGTCATCTTCAGCACATGTACTACTTTCATGTGTACATTTGTTTTCATATATACACCAATCACATGCCCAGTTACTGCTAACACACTCTGTACATCTATAGATAGTAAATTGTAAACAATAACGCTGACTACTTCTTTAATATGTGAAATATTATTTATCATGCCACTATACGCTGCGATTTCAATATTTAATTGTTAACTATGTCTACTATCATAGTATAATAACATATTTGTATATACATTATATACGTATAGATAAAACAATTATTACACTTACGAGTTGTGGGCAGAACAATCGAAAAAATAGAATTCAGTATGTACAAACTCTATAGTTGTTTCCACACTTTTTACAGAAAGTTGTACTGCCACGGAATCTGTCGACAAAAGAAATGTCATATTGCACTTAATTGCAATTACTCTATCTAAAATATCGACAATATGTTGACAACACTGCTGACTGTATTATAAGTGTTTAATTAACCTTGTCCACTTGGTATCTCGGGTCTAATGTCGATAGGCGGTGTATCACAGGTCAAGACATTTCCAGATTGAACAGCAGGTGTCATACATATTATTCCAAACGTACAATGATAAGCTGGAGTTATTATATCACGTTCATCGGGTAATTCAATAACACTGAGAGTGATCTGGATAACAATATAATAATAGTTACACAAATTGAGAATCATTACAATGTAAAATGCGATATATCACTATTATTATTTTTGACTTATACAACCACGATATTCGAAATACCATATCTGCGGTTAATGATTTAACATTTAGTGACAAATCTCTGTACTAATTATATACCTGATTCCGGACAGCAATAGCGATACTATTCGTTGGTTCTATTGATGTGATATTAACACACATATCACCAGAAAACACATCTAACCATCTTGATGTTTGTTGTGACAATGGACAATCACTATAAAGAGAACATCTGCCAAACCAAACACATACACGTGTATAAAATTCAAATCATAAATCTATCCTGTTTAATTTGTTATTTTAATTTGAATAGAACATTGAAGATAAATGCAAATTATGTCAACCTTTTTCCCAGTGTACACCAACCACAGTAAGGATCCATAGCACTAAAACATTCACTGCATGTTGTATACTTATTACAGTCTTGTACCTTGACTTTGTAAAGCTACAGTTATGCAGAAAGTTATTAGTCAGACATTATGTACACTAATCTCATACTGAGTACTGATTATATAGCGAACTAGCTAGAGCAAGTGATTGTTCCATGCAATGGCGATGGGCATTCTCCATGGCGATGCCAAACGTATTTTAACCCATGTGAAAACACAGTAGAATTTGTTTCTAGTATAATTCAAAGACAATTATTCTAGCAGTTTGAAATGTTTCGTAGTTTCTCATTCTATTAGTATTCATACAATCGATTTGGTTTTACCAACAGTAATTTCTTTAATTCCTTAACGTGTCATACTCACTCTATGTTGGGTAAGAACATAGACATGTTGAAAATTAGTGTCAAACGCTATATCAGACAGAATAGTTGACGAGTACAGGTAGTGAATGTAATACTCTACGGCAGATAGACTTTGTCTGAAATGAACCTAGAAATAATATTAAACAGAAAAAAATAATATTCACTGTCAACACTTGGTTTTCATTTACCACTTCAAACAAACTAACCATTATTGACATAGAAAGATGAGCGTTAACTTATTATTGAGCTTTGGTAAATAAAGCTCAATATTGATGGCAATATTCTGTGTGGGTAAGATTCCGCTATCAAGAAACGTAATAAATTTACTTACTTACACGCCACGCAATAGTGCAAGGAAATGGTACAATTTGTTAGTGTAGCGTCATGGAGTATTCCAGCACACCAACACTTGATTTATTTGTATAGTAATCCCTACCTTTAGTATGTGTCCATCTTGTGTTCCTATAAACCCAACAGTGTGTTCTTGTACAGTGGTTACACCAATAGATGTGAGTAATGTATTGGGATATTCAAGAATGGCGTATGTGGATAAGGGATCTTTTCCATTGACATATCTATACAGACCACCAGTTGAACATTCCTCCTAAATAACAATGCACACAACCAACAGATTAAAATCAAAATAAATTAAATTAATAAAACGTTTTGAACAAAATATGCGGTTTTACTCATTATAATAAAGTTATACAAGTAACCTATTTGTAATGGATGTTCAGATTGTTAACGATATTCTGATTGCGAAAAAGATTACTTTGAATAGATATATATATATTACATATTCTAGTAAGCATCATATTAACCTGATTATGTAATATTGTAGCATCAACTTTCGTCGATATTTGTAATTATGTTTAAATATTTTTGAACCGTGAACACTTTTTATTTTGATATTCTGGAATTTTACAGAGATTACGTCATGCCTATATATAGATATTGCAAGCAACCAATGAGTATGCCTCAATCATACATGCTATAGATTATACTTACTACAGAGCCTCCAAAGCCAAGACATGCCGACCCACTTATATAATCTAATTCATATTCATCACCACCCTGATTAACACAGCCAGATATAGCATCACTGAATGCTTGTTTTATGTCTGTCATTTTATACAAACACATAGCCGATTTGTGTAATGGTGTTAAATCCTGTGGTGTTTCTCCTTTGGCAAACACAGCAAATAGAACATGTTCTCCGTCTTCCAATAATAGTGACATAGCTAGAACTGATGCTGGTTTCATGACATGGGCTGCTTGTAGTAAATTGTATGACGTACCATCAGGGCTGTTACACTGTAATGTTACTTCAGTATAAGAATGGTAGCAGTAGTCATTTCTCTCTTGACATACACGTACTATCCTAGATATGTACGAATTGTCATATCTACCCAAACGTTGTACGGTTAGAAAGTAACTGAATCCACCATAGCTGAAACCTTGTATATAGATAACATCGTCTGATGTTTGGTAGTAGCTGATTATACTTACACTAGTTGTAACACCAGGGGTTGCAGATACTGTGCTGAAAATGTTTTCCTCAAGTTGTCGTCCACTCACTGCTTCTCTTCCATAGTCAAGTCCTCGTTTTGATGTACCAACATACAACATAGGTTTATCATCATAACCGGGTGCTACAAATCCCACAGTAGAGTCTTCCACAGTATTTGCAGCAACATATATATCACTATCACCTAGCACAGACAAGTCAGTCAAGTTTCTAATCTGACAATATCCATTATCTCTTCCACACGTAACCAGATTATTGTCATCGTAGTTGATTGATAATATTTTATTATAGTTATCAGTTCTATCATCAGGTTTAGTTGTTATATTATAGATGAGTTGTAAATCTGTATCCAGTCTATAGATGTAATCAACACCACCAATGTATACGTCACCAGTGATTGTATCAACAGTCATGTGATTAAAACCAACTGAATCTTGGGTAAACGTATTGACAATAGTGGAATCTACAAATATTACACATATGACTATAATGTTCAGGAACTGTAAAATAGTACCATATCGTGCCATGACAACAATGGGACACTGGAAAACAACAATAACAATTTGGCTGTGATAAACTATATTTAGATATTTAAATGATTCCCGTGGCTCATATTAACATAACGTCATACCATCTATTATTATGCCGCATTTGTTTATTGAACTCCTATAAATAATTTGGAATACAATAACACACAGCAGTATATACAAAACGAAACGACATATACAATATAAAAACACAGAGTAAAATGTAATGAACACCGTAGGTACTTTTTATAAATATGGACACATCACTGAATAGATCGACACTTTTGGAATGTTTCACTATATCATTAAAAGTGTAACAGTGGACGTACATTTGTATAAAGGAGACGAATCTTATGTGTAGTATATGAACAGAGAATTTAGTTTTGCTCGTTTGATGCAAATCTCAAGTCCAAGTAATTGTGATTAATTAAGGCTGTCAAGTTGAAAGAAGCACATTCAAAGTGATTCACAATGGGCATGTGTATGTGTTAACAATTTCGACTCTTTTTTTTCGTTATAAACCCCAACATTTTAAAGGTCTTATGTAAAATAATATGCTCAGAAATGTCATAGTACTCCTAAAATTGATCCTGAATCGTTTTCTTTATTATTGTTTCTAAAGCGATTTGGGTATGATATAATTAAGTTTCATTGTTGATTTCATGTTGGAAAACAAAATTACATGACATTGACAGATATTTAGATTTAGCGTCCATGCCAAGAAGACACACTGTTTACACCATTTAGTTGACATGGTTGCAATCTATCGGAGCAATTTTGGAGCATCGTCATGATATAGCAGGCAATCAGAGATCATTACCAGAAATAATGTGTGGTCCCAATAAAATAAAACACCTTTCAATGAAGTATACTTTATTTTCACTAAACCATAACGATTCCATAACTGGAAACTGTGATTAACAGAATCGGTGATCAAAGCGGAAAATATAACACAAGGCAATCGGTTTGATGTTGATTTAATTATTATTATTATTATTATTATTATTATTATTATTATTATTATTATTATTATTATTATTATTATTATTATTAATCTACAGGCAGTAGCAATCGCTTTTACTGTGCAAGTTTACTATCTGTGTCTATTACCAATGACCATATACTATGACAAGAGAATTATTGTGTGCACTTTATAGCGATATTGTATAGTACGAACGCAAATGCTCTGTTAATATGTTTACTACATAACTATTTCAGTGGCAATACGTCACTGGATTGGTGGTCGAATTGCCTCATGCCTTGACGGACATTTCGTTGGTTCAAAGGTAGTAAATAACAATATTGAACGAGATGCACATTAATTGGCCAATCACTTGATTACTCAAAAACATCAACAGGATATTTGCTGAGGTCAGCACTAAACACGATAGAACGTTCATAGGATTAAAGTAGGATTTAGGTTGTGTTATAATTCAAATCCCTCATATGAATCAGTAGAATATATTTTGTTATTATCAATGTGCTAGTCCATTCATTCATTCATTCATTCATTCATTCATTCATTCATTCATTCATTCATTCATTCATTCATTCATTCATTCATTCATTCATTCATTCATTCATTCCATTTTTCGAATCTGGAATCACTCTTACGTTCGCCATACGCACAACGTTAACACCCGTTGTTGCTTTAAATGTCGATACTGTTCGGTAATTGTTGTTTACAACACAGCAATCAATACGGTTGCCACTGTCGTGAATGAAAAGCTTGTCGCCAGTTTGCTAAGTGCGTGATTTAAGTCACGCGATATTTCGTATGATCTCGCTAAACGCGGAATATGGCTTATAAACACAACAGCTTATGTGCTATAGTCTAAAGTCAACAGTTCTTAATTACGATAACCAAGTACAGATTGCCCTGTTAACTACAATATGCATACAAATGTAATACAAACTCTTATATATATAACGTACCTGAAACTCGGATTTCTTTGTCCTCAAATTATGTTTTGTTGTTTGTTACTGTGGCAGACAGTTCCCTGTTGAATACATATGCCGCGATCACGCCCTGATATGTCATGCAATGACCAGTAACCGTCAAAATGTGTTGACATTCAACCTGAATAGAACACCAGTTTGCTACGTATCGCAAACTATCACCGTCAATAAATCACACGAAAGTATTTTCACTGTGGGGTCATAAAATACGAGCGCTGAACCGATTCCTTATATAGGGCGACCTTCGTGTTATTACATGTAAGTAGGTCTACAGTATGGCTAAGTAGTACTACCTGGTCAATGTACCTTTGTAACATAAAGGGAATTGTTGACATTTATACCTAGGGTTTTAAAGACCACGCACGCTCTATTATCGTGTGATATTGTGCGAGGACTGGGATGTGTACGATAATGGTAGAGGCTGTGCCGATTATTCCAGCGAACCTACCTATCCGATCGACCAAAAGAAACACACTGCTGTAGCGCACAGTATTAAAATGTATTTTATATAAGGTATACTCTTTCATGTGCACTATTCAATAACCTTTCAGAATGAGAAGGAAATGATCTAAATTGTAGGCGTGTCAATGAAATGGCGTCGTCAAGTCTAGATTGAACAAAAACCCAATGTTTTGCAAAGCTATCTTGTAATTTAAACTGTCACACTACTTCTCATCGCTGTATATAATGGTGTACAGCGGGAATTGTTGTCAAATTTACTGACTGGTTTACCGGAACCACGTGATAGCAGTTATCAGATGATAACGGGGCAGTTTTTATGGTCAATGTGTGAGTGCTGGATGGGGATTAAACAAACCATTATGATTCGTTCTCTTTTAGAATATATCTGTGAGTGCGTTTTCACATGTCGTTCGCCTGTGAATGTCGACCTCAGAAGCGCTAATTACACAGTCGATTTCATTTATGAACGAGTCAGGCAATTTTGATAATGTCAATACATTTTTCTGACCAAGATGAGCCATGAATACATTTGTTTCGTCAAATTGTCAGAAAATTCAAATTACAGTTTTAAAGCAGCGGTATATGTGTTTTTGGACATCTATTTTTGTTTAAATATATACATAATGGTCAAAAAGTCGCCATTATTAAAATCGGTCACGTGTAGGAGACCACAAAAATTATGACACACCACGTACACTATTATGGGATGTGACACATTATTTGACATGATTTCGCCCAGACCCCATGTTCACTCCACAAAACTGGATTTCAATAAATAGCGCCCTCTAGAGATAAGGAAGCAAACCATTGGCCATCCCTTTACACTAGCAAGTGATGTAATGTACAACGTTGGCATGTAACGCACATGCTATACTTTTTGTGTCTAATTTTTGGTGATGGGTGTTTCAAATTGGTGCTAATAACACAGGAAAGGAAAACTTGAAATTAAAAATTAAAATTGAAGGTAAAAATATTGATATCAACAGCTATTGGAGTTTTGATAGTACCCGAAAGATTAACACTGTTAATATACTAGTAATAGAAATATAGATTCGCTATTAACAAAAAAAAGGATAGATAATAATTGCAATTCAGCCCGTCTGGAATAGTAACCGTGGCCGGACAATGCGCATGTCAATCAAGCAGTTCTCTCAAATCCACAACAAAGCAAACGCCAAATATTTTGTAGGAGTCATCCACATAACCGCTATAAATCAATCATCGTCGTGGTATTCATGAAAGTGGCTCTGTACATTTGGGTGACTCACTTGTTTGATGATTTAAAAAAAAGTGGCGTACAAAATGAAATGAAAAACTTTCTTAAAACTTGTAGTAATGGCATTTGTCATACACATCATACGTGTCGTCTTGTACCTGCTCAAGCAACAACATTTTCAAATATAGATTCAAATCATAGATCATACTCCACGAGAAAGCTGTTCAACAAGTATATAGTAATGGTTAGACTCTATAACCATTGGGACTATCATCTTATCGTTGATGGGGGCTTCAGTAACCTGGAGTTCTATTCCGCCGGGAGTATTGTTCTCCTAGTAGGGTCATCCAAGACGGAAAGATTTACAGGTAGAACCAGACGAAGTATAGTCCCCTCGTATTCCAGATTGTGGTTTGGGTTTGGGCTGATAACCTAATCCATAATTACATAAACCAGATACCGAACGAATACTACTGAACCTAACAATTTGGGGAAGCCATGGTCCTTCCTTACAGGAGTGCAATTAAGAATTAGTGAGACACATTGGACTGGGCATGAAAAATACAATTTGCTGATGGAATGTCAATCATCTACTCAGTATGAGACGCAGCGACACGCATAGGAGGGGGAACTATATATAATGATGATCTGTGAAGTATTTCAAGCACTTAAAGACCTTTACTTTTCGAACAAAGTATTTAAGGAGGGTATTGAAGATAAAATTGCAAAACCATGTTACCATGAAACACTAACCAGGATTGGAATGGAGAAATTGAGCACTATAGTAATGAAGAGGAGATGGAATTTTGTTGGGCGCACTTTAAGAGATGAATCTACGAGCATGTGTAACACGACATT
The DNA here is from genome assembly GCF_978046115.1 of Saccoglossus kowalevskii. Classification (NCBI taxonomy): domain Eukaryota; kingdom Metazoa; phylum Hemichordata; class Enteropneusta; family Harrimaniidae; genus Saccoglossus; species Saccoglossus kowalevskii. Next base: position 22,007,998 of record NC_140649.1, on the reverse strand, counting down.
GGCATATACCCCAGAAGAGATAATAAAACAGGGGAGACCCAAACAATATGCTGAAGCCAGATGGACAGAATGGGGCTCCACCGGGCATCTGGAGAATAGATAGATATATAGATATATGTAATGCCAAAATATCAGCATATATACTAATAACCACCACAATAATTGGTAAACCATTAGCCATGTAAACAAGTGGTAAAATGCTCTAAAATCACAATTGTTGTGCTGGTTTTACACGTTGTTTTGTGCGAAAAGTTGTATAGTGACCACGTATTTTATCTTTATGTTATGAAAAGCAGCATAGAATTTTACATTGAAAAATTACGGAAATATAATCGTCTGTTTTAATGATTGCTAACTACCTTATATACCGTTGACCATATTGCGTATACTGCTTACCTACAAACTATCTCTTGGGTTATTCATTTCACAGCGTCAATCCAACGACAAGTTTCCCATCTTGGATTTTAATCCCTGTAATCTAACCAATATTAAATGCTGTATGTCGGTATTATGAATGATCTCATAGTTGCAGCCGCAAGAAGGGCCACCACGACGACGACAATTTTACCATTGCAAGCAAAATAACTGAGAAATATAAACCTTAAGGGCTGAAGTGGATAATTCATGAAAGCAAAAATGTTCAAATATTGTATATAGAGTGGAAATTGGAGGCATATCATATACGAGATGGAGTGGAGGACAGATGCTTGAACAAGACAGTGGTTTTTTTAAATGTCTGCATATGTACTATAGGCCAGGGCATAGTTTAGTGATATTAGAACAGTCATATACTATTTTTGGTAGAACTGAATATAAATACAGTGGGGCTTTATTATTTATTTATTATTCCACTTCTCGGTGATAACTTTATTTATCTGTTTGTATTTCGGATCACGTATTGGATAGTATGAGTATTTGCAAACTACTCCCTAAATGTTTTCAGTTTAAATCTGTTAAACACAATTGGAACTATTTCGGAATAATTGGATTCGCTTAAAATGTGCTACTGTAATGGTTTGTTTTCACAAAAATATTGTATTTGTTCGTTTTAGATTGTTTTCTGATAATTTCTTGTATTGATATCAGAAATGAGGAAATTAAGAACAATACTACCCTACAGTAGCACATTTTAAGCGAATCTAATCATCCCGAAATAGTTTCAATTGTGTTTGTATTAAAAGTTTGTTATTCATTATTTAACAAGGCTTTTTGTATCAAGTCTGTGTGAAATCAGTAATGATGTCAGAACCTCTGATGCTACAGATTAGTGAGGGGAAAGTGTTGGTATGTTTAGAGACTTTCAAAATAGGTACACGTGGTCATTACTTAAATTGCATTGGCAAATGCAGTCAGATAGACCAACACCAGACTTCATTATCCATTACGTTAATCCTGATTTTTGTAGGCGGTATTTGTATTGCACCAGTCACATATCATGTGATATCTTCCATCTTCACAATCTGGAAGATGTTTTATTTTAAATGTTTGTGAATTTCAGATGAAAACAAATATTTTAATAACGTGGATATATGTTCGCCAAAATGTTATTGTAGCTGTATTCTTAGCATTTTGTGTAGATGCAAATAAAAAAAACACAATAACGAATACGGATTGTCTTCATTGTAGCTTAATTCCCCGTCTATGTATGGCAGTATGTGCTCTTGTTGGTAGACCTTGAAGCAGTTCCGCTGCATAAAGTTGACATTTTAGAGAAACATTAATACATTAAATCACAAAACAAAACCTCGAGGAAAGTTGGGACACAGATTGTGAGTCGGAGTTGCGCATTTTTTGGACTCTCAGGGTGATTGCCAGTGGTGATGCACATCCATGTCCTTAACTGCAATTGTATCGCACAATACACGTGTGATTGAGCACGTTTATTGTTCAAATTTATCGTTATGATATTACCAGACATGTTTAAGATTACTATTAAAAAGGTATTTCCTTCATGGGAATAAATTATTAATAATGCTGCACGTAGCTGCCAAGTAGATCATCAAAACGCCGGTGAAATCTTATATGATGGTCCGTGCACAATCCTTGTGTTTCAGATACGTAAAGAACGAGTATGTGATAAACAATGCCCTCTTTTTCTATGATGATGATGTCATATTCGCACACAAATATTTAAAAAGAAAAGCATTTCCTTTATTCTGCTGTCCATGAAGGCAAATCGCCCCTAATTTAAGAGAATGATATTACATCATAGTCTCACGAGAATCAACGAGATGTAGATGATGTGCAAGAAATGTGTATACCAATCAAGAATCAGAATTGATTGTGTTGAAATCCATCGAAAAAAAATATGAGATCTCATCTTTGACTGCCACAAACTCCAGGAAACATTGCTATTTTATGACGTCATTCTCTTTACATGTAAACCAAATACAACAGTTACATAGTTGACCAGCTAGAAGAATTACACCATGTCCTTCAGTAGTTAATAATTAACACAACAGCTTATGTGTTGTCAGGTAAAGTTATAATATAACTAATATAAGTACTGATTGCCCCGACAACTACAATATGCATACGAATGTATAGCAAACTTATAAAACGTACCTGAAAATGGAAGTTCTTTGTTCTCAAATTATGTTTTATTGTTATTCGCTGTGGCAGACAGTTCCATGTTGAATAAATATGCCGCGATCACGCCCTGATATGTCATGTAATGGCCAGTAACCGTCAAAATGTGTTGGCGTTCACCCTATATAGAACACCAGTTTGCTAAGTACATCCAACTATCACTACACATAAATCACACGAAAGTAAGCTAAGTATTATTACTGTGGAGTCAAAGCATACGAGCGCTGAATCGATTCCTTATATGGGGTTGCATTCGTGTTACTACATGTAAGTAGGTCTACAGTATGGCTAAGTAGTACTTCCTGGTCAATGTACCTTTGAAACATAAATGAAATTGTTGCCATTCCTACTTATCGTGTGATATTAGGGGGAGGACAATAATGGTAGACATATTGCCGGTTATTTAAGCGAGCCTACTCGTCCGATCGACTAAAACAGACTGCTGTAGTGCACTGCATTATAAGGTATTTTATATAAGGCATACTATTTTGAAATAAGTGCACTATTTTATAACTTCTAGAATGATAATGGAATGATCTAAATTGTGGGCGTGTCAATGAAACGGCGCCGTTTAGTCTAGAGCAAACAAAGACCCAATGATATGCAAAGCTGCAATCTATCTTGTAATTTAAAACTGTCTGAATAATTCTCATCGCTATAATAATGGTGTACAGTGGGAAATGTTGTCAAATTCACTGACTACAATTGAATTTGGCTTACCGGTACCACGTAATAACAGTTATCAGATGATCTTTGGTCAATGTGTGAGTGTTGTATGAAGATTGGAGATTGAACACACCATTATGATTCCCTGCGAACTGTTCATCTTATACCGTGATCTTCGAGGTTCACTCCACAAAACAGGATTTCAGTAAATGGCGCCCTCTAGAGATATGGAAGCAAATCATTGGCCATCTGTTTTCACTTGCAAGTGATGTAATGTACAACGTCGACATGTAACGCACATGCTATACTTTTTGTGTCTATTTTTTGGTGATCCTAAATGTTTTTCAGTTTATCTGTATTAAAAGTGTTTTCCAGTATTTAACAAGGCTTTTTGAATAAAAAAATAAATATACACACCAATATATGCAAAATTATGTGCATTCTGTGATACAATATATATGTGTCGAAATGGTGCCAGAACCTCTAATAGTGAAGATTAGTGAGGCAAAAGGTTTGGTATGTTTAGAGACTTTCAAAATAGGTACACTTGGTAATTAGTTAAAAATTACATTGGCAAATGAAGTTAGATTGACCAACACCAGACTGTCTTCACTATCGAATATGTTTTTTAATCCAGTTTTTGTAGGCGGTATTTGCAATGCACCAGTCATATATGTGCAGACATTGAATAACGTCTTCACAATCTGGAAGATGTTTTATTTCAAATGTTTTTGAATGTTAATTTAAGATATGTGGATAGTGCAACAAGTATCTTCTCTTTTGGGTAAGTATGTAGGTTTGTTCTGAACGAAATATAGTGATAACAATGGTTCATTGCGAGCAGACAAGAATATATTGCTGGTCTAATGTACAGGGTAAGAATACTTGAAATAAAACATTTTTTTTGTTCTGATTTATTTTTATCCATAAATATCAAATCAACGATAGATACCAATATGTTTGATGATGCGGTGTTGTTAGGCATTACTTTGTTCTGTAAAACAAATGTTTTATATTTTGTTCGTACATGGTATGAGTGTGAAGTAAGCAAGTAATATTATATGCATATAGTTGCATTTGACCGTTGTTATTGAAGTAATCCTATGCCATATGTGTGAAAGTTCTTGTATGTATTACATTGCTTCGCACCTAAGGTCGATATCTTGCACTTACTTCCGTACATCTGGTACATACTGGTGCATTAATCCTGTACATAGATTGTCCAATAGTTGGCCTTACAAGTATGCAATGACGTGGCAATGTAATATAGTTACATGCATGTTCTCTCGCCACCTGTATATTACCACGAATCAGGAAATAGAAATAAGGACCAACTATTCAAGTATCCTCTTGACACTTGAGAGTTATACAAAACGACTACGTAGAATGTAAATTGTTTCTGTACATACACCCATCAAAGTCTCTGCGATACAGAGCGGGAATCGCAACGAGAATGTTGTCACCATGTTGATGCCGAACTCCAAACAGTTTAATATGCTCTTTCTATTTCTTGGGCAACGATATATGTGAATGTGATGGTTTTCACTGTACAGTGTGCAGGAATTTGGAAAATACAGTGAATCCACAATAAGTACAGAAACGGGCCACCCACCCACATCCCAGAACTATCACGTTCATTGGGTAAGTCCTGAGCCTTTAAAAAAAACCAATTTAACTATTTTATTCAACAAAACATTGGACCAAAATAATTACCTGTGTAATTGTCAGTAAACATGCCAAACCATGCTCAAAGAATTAAGATTGCCAATGTCCCCACTTGACGGGTCATTAAAATGTCAAGTTTCACTAAGATTCTTATGCAGTGTAGCTGTTGTAGAACATTCACTCGTGAAGGAAGATGCACATTGCCAAATCGAAACGAACAACCTGAATTGTATATGTCAATTTGCCAACAACAGGCATGTGAATAAATGTTCACCAAAATGGCAATATATATGTATTCTTGGCATTCTTTGTAGGTGTAAACAAAAGCAACACGATAATGAATACACTAATACACTACGTCTCTCCTAAAAAAATGCTTGCAAATCTCAATCACCCGAGCGAAGCCGCTGAGTTCTGTCATATAACTCTACAGTTATATCATAGTATAGTTTTAACAATCGCTCGATACATCGCAGAGACCTGTCATGCATATGATACCAACAATTGTGACCATAATGCCTAGTGATCCACAGACTATCAGTCATTAAGACCAGAATGCATTAGTTAAATAATATTGAAAGAATAAATTACGCCAAAAGAAAAAAAAAGATTAAATATAATCTGTGTATAAATTTAGGATTCTTTGCCTATTAGTGAAACGTTATACTAAAGTCATCGAAATGTGCAATACGGTTGTCTTATTTTACACATTATATATAACACATAAAGTTTCCCGTAATATAATAGTACAGCTGGGCGACCTGTCCCCAACCTAATCCATGTCACACTCAACTATTTCTTTGTTTAAAACTAAACCATCTAAAGTGGTGTACACTACATATATCTAATTACGAATACTTGATTACAATGTGTCATTTATTGCTCAAATTTATCGTTATGATATTACCAGGCTTATTAACATGTTTACAAATTTTGAAAGGGAATTTCTTTCAGCTGTCATGCAGATCATCCAAACGCCGGTGAAATCTTATATGATGGTCCGTGCATAATCCTTGTATTTCAGATACGTAAAGAACGAACACGAGTATGTGATAAACATTCTCGATGAAAAATGACCTGTTTTTTTTAAATTTCAAATTTTAGATTCACAAACTCCAATGTGATATAAAATCAAAAATTAAAAACGTTCAAGTTATATTCTACCATTCTGTCTTATATTTTGAGTAGTCAATTGAGAAACATACAATTGAATTGATGCATTCATTTATTTGTTCTTGTACAGAGAAACGTTTACAATTGTTATTTGTACATCAGACACTGCAGAGTAGTATGTAATGTGGCGTAATGTAAAGATAATACAATATTATATAATCTCTTCCACCGTGTGTATTCAAGTGTAAATGTATGATACACTAAAAAACGTTCATTTCTTCATTCCTGGAAAAAGACATGCATATCTTCAATGGCGAGTCGTTAGTGGTTAGTTTTATATTTCATAATGCATTTATGATTTATTATTTCTGTTAGTGATAGTAGATAGTAGTTAATAATGATTTTTTTCAATTATAGAAATGAAAAATATATAAATGATTCATATACATAATGATGAATTTACAATTATTTGTCAATACACACTGATGATGATAAAATCATTTTTAATTTCCAACAAATTTTCAATCAAAAAAATATATGATAAATAATATTTGACTAACTTTTGTCTGAATACAATAGCAGTATGTGTACCTTATATGTTACCACAGTAAAAACATGTACATATACTTATTATTTATTAACATACAAGACAATTATTATTTCGATCCCATTGGTTGTGTGTCTGAAGTAGAGCGACCAATCTCTTCATAATTACTTGTCTCCTGTTGCTTGGTAACTGCAGGTTTGTTTAGTGATTGATACTGACTGACATCACAGGGCTGCAATGATTCATATTCACGTGAAATAAGAGTGGTTTCCAATGCTTGATATTCACTGGTAACTTGGGGTTGTAATGTTTGATAGTCACTTGTTATACAAATATGAGGAACTCCTTCATTCGGTATTTTAGAAACAGGTGTTTGTAGTTCCTCCTCAGAACCACGTGGATCTGTCGTGTTTTCGTCCTTAATATCACTGAGTTTAATGTCCATGTTCAGAACATTTTTCCGTAAGTCATTGATCTTTCTTTCACTATCAATATGTTTACACTGATATATGACAATAACTACTACGATTACAATCAATAATAAAAATGCCACAATAGATAGACTGACTACAATAAGAATGATATTAGGACTAGACGTCTGGTCCATATAAGACAAATATCCAATGAAGAAGTCAAGGTTTCCAACAACAACCTATAGAAGAAAAACAAACGTAATGCAATTGAACGCATTGTTGACAAGTTCGAGTTTATTATGCAATGCCATATTAACATTATCACGATAGTTGATTTGGTAAATGGGAATTTAGAAGATATCTTACCATCACTTCAGGTAAATTATTATCAGTTGCGGTGCCATTAATATCCACGCCTATGGGTTGTGATTCGGGAGGTATACAGTATAGTATAGTATTACCAATACTTGTTACATTACATATCTCTGTTCCAATGTACACGGTCACGTCATCTCTCGTACTGGCAAGATTGAGGTTCTCTCCCTAAATAAAAATATCGAAGCCATCAAGTTGACATGCAACCAGACGGACATACAATAGAAAGTGTTAATATACACGCTATAACACGGCAATTAATTCGACTTTGTAATGTGGGTAAATTTTGTAAATATTGACTGTTGTACAAATACCCAGTCTATAGTTACAGGAAATCACATTAATATATAATTGCCTTTAAAATATGTTATGTTTCCCTCTCTCCTAAATGTGGCCTTTGGTAGACAACGTACCACTTAAACACAAACAATTATAAATCAAGAAGCTACATCTACACATGTGCCAATACATCAAACATTTGGAATTGCGCTAACTAACTAAATACGTGTCAGCGTTGGTAGTAAATATAAAGTGATACACAATGTTCTGGTATACAACCATATATGAACAAATACTAGATAGGTTCGAGAGACAAATTGCGTCATGTTGGGTGATTATTTGTTATTAAACATTTTCTATACATGCCATTCATATTCTTATTACTTCTAAAAGTAGAAACGATTTACCTTAATATAGATTTGCTCCCCTTCAAAGTGGTTGGTGTGTCCTTCATTCTCGAATCTAAAATAAACTGGGTCCATGTAGATTTCAAAATATAACTGGGGTAGACTGCGTAGCTCGTGTACATCGTCCATTATAAATCCTATTGTAACATCTACACAATTGCCACCACATGTCGATCTTTTAGATTGTGACGACTCATCTGATTTCATCTGATTGGGTTGTGTTGGTGGTAGATATGATACACATGGAGTTATGCATATCATACTGGTATCGGACAATACATCACATGGACCCTGTAATATAAATTAATCACACTTAATATTATCTGTTATAAATGGTGTAGATTTGCTATCACCTTTATGTCACAGTGTGGTAATATGCATTTCATATATTTTCATATATTTGTGTTATATGGCACCTGACTCAGATGCCTCTGATGGCAATCTGATTCTAATCTGATGTATTGTATGGCGTTTTCAATTGTATACATTTTATTTTATTAGTACTATAATTCAGTAAATGGATAATAAAATAGCGAATCATAACAAATAACTCACTGAGGTATAGGCTTCTTGATATATATAAATTATCAGTTTGGGCTCCTGAATTGAACCAAAATTAGTTCCATAAATACTAACTTGTCGACCACCACTGAAAGGTAAAATCAATAAACAATTCAATCAATCAATCAATCAATCAATCAATCAATCAATCAATCAATCAATCAATCAATCAATCAATCAATCCATCCATCAATCAATCATGGTTCATTAACTCGTACAATTAGGCAATGAGATCTGCAACCGAATAATCAAACCAATGCTTGTAGATTTTGTCTGTATATGTGGTAGTTACCCTTACCTGAACATACTTCCCTCTTTTGAAATGCTGAGTACTGTAGGATTTTCTGTGTACTCATATGTTATTCCGTTTATTGGACGTACAGCGCCATCGAAATACACTGTAATCGTTGCACTATCTGTTTGTTGATGCGGTGGGGATATACATACAATACTTGTACTATTCACTAAATCACTATGGACAAATAGAAACAACCTGATTTTAATAAATACATTTGTGTCATATAAACGCACTATTTACTTATTGATGTGTATGTCGAGACATGTGAATAAATACTGACACTATCAAAATATTACACCCTCGGTACAGTGAGTTGTCACCTTTTAACTGTACACAGCGATCCATCAATATATGCTGTAATATTGCTTCCAGCATTCATATATTTTCCTGATATCACTATTCTAGTACCTCCAGCTTTGGGACCAATCTTGGGAACAAAGTCACTTGGAACTAGTTTCTGAATAAATGTTAAAAACGATTCACGTTAGATAATTAAAAAGAGACAATACATCACAAATTGAGATAGGTTCAACATAGTGTAAATATTACCCTCCATATGAACTGTATTGAGCTTCCAGATATTCCAGTTTGTGGTGTCTCATCATTACCAATAACTATTACACTGATCTCGCCAGACATATCGATGTCTGCAGAGTCTGTTGTACATTCAATACTGTGGATGGAATAAAAATTAAATTAAATAAAATGTAATTATTATTGTCAAATGTGTTATACTTAGTAATCTGTAAGATTAGTTTTGTTCATTTCCACTCGCATTGTTTTGGATAGTAAGTTATGATATAGCTTTAGGGGACATATTACCTTCTAGATACAGTGTATCTTTCTTCAACCAGTATGCAGTTGCGACCTCCAATATGGACATTGTCAATGTGGGAGTACGTCTTTCCCAAATTGCTACCACTAATGAGAATGTTTGTCCCACCTTCAAATGAACCAGAAGACGGCCATATCTGAAAGAACAATATTAGAATGCACATTACAATTAGAATAGTTTAATGCTAACTTGAAATATCTATTTGAAAAATTAACTAATGTATAATTGTCATTGTCAAATTGGAAATACTTCATATTACCTCGTAGATAACAGGGTTACCACAGTTGTGAGTTGTATCTTGTGGCAACCAATGATAATCACAATGTTGTTCAATCTGACAGGAATTATCACTAACACACCATCCACATTGTAGTTGCTCTCTACTTGTTACAGTGGATAAGCATTCACTACAGTCAAGACTGACACTACAATCATACAATGTTACTGTAAATGAATAAATTAAAGATTAAAAAAAGATTTAAGTAGTGACCTGATATCACTAATTCAAATCTCTCAAGAAAAAACAATTGTTAAAATCATTAGCAATGAGCTTACTGGGCCGACGAATTGACCACAGTTCTGTTTTGCTCAATATTAAATAGGGCTGCTAAAAAATTAGCAAATGTAAATTACATACATTTCATATCACAAACACTGGTGACCTTCGAATTGGGTTATCTAAAATTAGTCTAAACGGTAACCGGAAGTTAATTATATGTTCCTCCCTAACAGACTCACCTATGTATCCATATATATTATCAATGATATAGTTAGCATTCCATTGTACAATTAAACTCACTTTAAATTCCTTGGTATCAGCATTATAGTGGTACTGAGACAGAAACAAAGGCTTACAAATACTTTTAAGCATTGACTGTTATTATTCTTTATGTACTGGATACGGCTTTTCCGGCCCAAGGTCGTGCGGCGGAAGCGCCTGAGCTTGCGAGGTAAGCCGTACAATCGAGGGCAGCAAAAGCTGTATCCAGTCCATAAGGGTTTTATCATATCCCTTATATGAAAAAAAAAGTTTTTAGTTTTGTTATTTTACGCTCGTCTGGCCCAAAAGAAAAACCTATTCGATTTAATCCGGGTTTCGCTACGGGCCGTTTTACTGGCGCGGCTTTATACGGGGGGGGGGGATTCTAAACGACGCAAACGCGTCAACAACTCTCACACAATAGACAAACGAATGTCACCAAATATATCCACAAATTACGTTTTAATGAAACAGCAAATGAACGTAAATTTAGAACAATATTTTAACGGTAGTAAATACGAACTCCTTATAAATTTTCTTTCTTAAGAATGAACACTACAGTCCTACTAAGTTGGTTATTTACTGACCGTCCGACAACGGGCGTTTTCTTGGAGCTGATTTTGTTAAAAACTGTAGTCGGTAAACGAGAAACAATTACTTGACAAGAAGCAGTTTGGTTTATAGTTCCAGATTCTGGCGAAGCTCAACTAAGAATATCTGAAATGTGCCGATGATCTTCCATGGGGACAGTATCGTCACAGTCAGCTGGCATCGGTGTCGCTGGGTGTATCTAGCGACACCGATGCCAGCTGACTGTGAGTATCGTAGTACTGTAAACTTGACACGTTTTTGTGACCAGTTATCTTTATGATTGGTTGTGATGAAATGCCGGCTTTCGTCAGGGTAATAATGGGTCCAACTGGTCGTTTGGTATAATTCCCATCCACTGAATAATATCGTCAGCCGCTATCGAAGCGCAGACTCAAATTACGCGCGTTGTTTGTAAACAGCAAGTTGTTCCAGGAAATAGACGCGTTTACCAAATATGGTGAACGGGGCCCGGGCGTGATATGGAAAATTATTGCACGGCTCGCGCATCGGGATTCCCATAGCGTTACGAGGCCGGGCAATACGAGGTATATGATAAGACATGATTGTACTAGTATTACATAAATAAAAGTAGAAATTGTATTCAATTGCATACAAATGTTCACACGTGATTGGTGAATATGTAGTACAAAATACTACACTGTCCCTACATTACCTTTGAGCATAACTGTTGCATGTTGCATGCCAAATAAAACAATATGGAGAGAAATTCTGTCATTTTGAGCACATTTGACATAAATAAATAACATGCATATAATATCTGGTTGAAATAAGGATACTTTTACATCAACATTGCAACGACCACCCATATCGTAACAGCCCAAAAGCCAATTCACATGTATTACATTGTGTATCGTCGTTGTCCCAAACTTGTTTTGATAGATTGACATTACTACGGGTGCACAAATCATAAAAGATTGAAAGTGTTTCATATAAAAACATAGATCAATCTCGCAATGGTAAGTTACCATTCGTAAACTCACTTCTTTAGCATCACACATCAATGTAGATTCATTATATCTAGTAGCTGATGTAGAATCTTCAAATCCATATCCTCTGAGAATACATTCATAACCAGGATTATCCTATAAAGATACAAACATGTCATAAATGAATGTCCATTCATTATATTCAGTAGCTAATATATATACATTGCCTTCGCTGGGAAACCATGTTTATCCCTTGAATACAACAACCACTAGAGCACTAAAATAAGATCAAGGGATAAAACTTCGTATTTATATGTTTCTTCAATAATCGTCTGTCCAGGAAAGTAATATGCCCGTAGTAGACTAGCTATATTTGTCATCCATATGATTGCAGTTGCACCCTAATGTTTTAAACGTATCTCATTAGAACCAAATGTAAATGTTTTATAAAAAAATATAAATAATTTTATTGGTAATAACCATAAGTGAGTGTACATTTCTTACTGTAAAAAGATGTTTCTCCTATAGCTTGTAAAGTTGTACCCTAAACAAAATGCATAGTCTCAAGGTGTAGGAAATAAATTGATTGCTGCAATATAATTCAGTTTACCTTCAAATCCGGGATATTGACTGCGTTCACTACAAGCGATACTGTCAAACCAACAGGTACTAAAACTTCATCAATTTGCTGTTCAATATAAGGACAGTAATGTCGCCCTCTTCTCCCACTGCCTCCAAATATATTCTGAAACAAAATTGTAATAACCATGTACGCATGAAAGTACACTGTTTATATTAACCGAATTGTATGTGCTATTGTATGTTCTTTATAGTTATCATTATCAATAATTAGCGCATTTATGTTATGTTGTGGACTTACATTCTCACCTACAACAATTTTAGAACTGTCATCCTCAGCACATGTACTACTTTCATGTGCACATTTGTTCTCATATATACACCAATCACATGCCCAGTTACTGCTTACACACTCTGTACATCTGGAGATGGTAAATTGTAAACAATAACGATTATTACTTTTTAATACGCCTATAATGTGAAATATTGTTGAAATACTGTGAATTGTTTATCATGCCGCGTGTACACGGAGTGTAATATCTAATTGTTAACTATGTCTACTATCATAGTATGATCAAATGTTCGTATAAACATTAACCATTTACAGATAAAATAACGTATTACACTTACGAATCGAGGGCAGAGCAATTGAAGAAATAGAATTCAGTATGTACAAACTCTATAGTAGTTTCCATACTTTTTACGGAAAGTTGTACTGCCACGGAATCTAACAACAAAAGAAATGTTATATTGCACTTAATTGCAAGTACTCTAATATCGACAATATGTTGACAACACTGCTGACTGTATTATAAATGCTGATGTATATAGCATGATTTACTTAACCTTGTCCACTTGGTATATTGGGTCTAATGTCGATAAGCGGTGTATCACAGGTCAAGGCATTTCCAGATTGAACAGCTGGTGTTATAAATATGCCTCCAAACTTACAATGATAAGCTGGGGTTATATCACGTTCATCGGGTAACTGAGTAACACTGAGAGTGATCTGAATAACAATGCAATAATAGTTACACTAACTGAGATAAATTGTTATATATCTCTAATATCATAATGCAAAATGCATTACGATTTTTACATTTACCCATTTCGTCATCATGAAACGCATTATTGATCGGATATGTGTACAATCATGATATTAGAAACATTATAGCAGTTTAATGAGTTAAGAATCACTGTACTAATACCTGATTCCAGTCAGTAATGGCGATACTATTCGTCGGTTCTATTGATGTTATATTAACACACACATCATCAGAAAACACATCTAACCATCTTGATGTTTGGTGTGACAATGAACAATCACTATAAAGGAAACATCTGCCAAACCAAAAACATAGACTTTTATAAAATTGTGTTTCTTTACATATCAGTTTTGTTTAATTTGCTATTTTCATGTGAAAAGAAATAAATATAACTGATGCCAACCTTTTTTCCAGTGTACACCAACCACAGTAAGGATCCATAGCACTAAAACATTCACTGCATGATTTATACTGATTGCAGTCTTGTACCTTTAATTTGTAAACCTAAAGTCAGACAGAGTCAGACATTGTGTACACATATCACATGTTGTATACTGATTATATTGCAAACGAGAGAAAGTGAGGCCTGAGCCGGCTCCATGCATTGACGATTGCTTTTCTCCAGAGAAATACAAAACTCATTTCGACTAATCTGAAAACATAGTTATTTCTAGTTTAATGGTATGATTCAAAGAACATTATTTGAGCAGTATTAATTGTCATACAGTCGTCTAGGTTTTAACAATACTCTTTTAATTTGTGAATTTGTTATACTCACTCTGTATTGGGAAAGAACATAGACATGGTGAAAAACAGTGTCAAACGTTATGTCAGGCAGGACAGTTGAAGACTGTAGGTAGTGGTTGTAATACTCTACGGCAGATAGTCTTTGTCTGAGATGAACCTAGAAATACACGTCGGAAAAAATAATATTCACGTTCAAAACTTGGTTTTCTTATAGCACCTCAAACAAACTATGGGCCATGGTAAGATGGGCGTAAAATATTCTATAATAGCTTTGGTAAATAAAGTTTAATAATGATAGTAAAATTCCTCCATCAAGAAAAATAATGTTCCGAATTTACTTACTTAAACGCCTAGTAATATTGCAAAGGAAAACGCAGCGTATTGGGATATTCCAGCACACCAACAATTGATTTATTTTTACAGTAAGCATTACCTTTAGTATGTGTATTGGAATATTCCAGAATGGCGTATATGGATAAAGGATCTTTTCCATTGACATATCTATACAAAGCACCAGTTGAGCACTCCTCCTAAATAACAATGCGAGGCTAAAATATGGTTGATTTGTAAATGATTTCTGTTACAAATTAATTAAATTTAATATGAAATAATACGTATACGCCGCTTAACCTCATCATATCACCAGGACATGTAATATTGTGGCCGCAACCTTCTTCAATAATTCTTTTTTAATATTTCTAAACCGACAAAAAATCGTGATATACTGGAATTTCACAAAAATTAAGTCATGCTTATGGATCTTAACTGTTTGGTTAAGATAATGAGTGTATCATACATGCTATATTGTATACTTACTACAGTGTGTCCAATGCCTCCAATGCCGGGACATGCCGATCCACTAATGTAATCTAATTTATAATCATTACCACCCTGATTAATACAACCAAATATAGCATCACTGAATGCTTGTTCAATGTCTGTTATTTTGTACAAACACACTGCAGATTGTTGTAATGGTGTTAAATCCTGTGGTGTTTCTCCTTTGGCAAACACAGCAAATAGAACGTGTTGCCCGTCTTCCAATGATAGTGATTTAGCTAGATCTGATGCTGGTTTCATGACATGGGCTGCTTGGAGTAAATTGTTTGACATATCATCAGAGCTATTACACTTTAAAGTTATTTCTGTGTAAGAGTCGTAGTAGAAGTCATTTCTCTCTTGACATACACGTACAATCCTAGATATATATGAATTGTCAGATCTACCCAAACTTTGTACGGTTAGAAAGTAACTAAATCCACCATAGCTGAAACCAGTTTTATAGATAACACTGTTTGCTTGTTGGTAGGATGTGTGTATATCTACATTAGTTTCATGAACAGTGCCTCCAGATAATGTACTGAAAATGGTTCCCTCAAGTTGTCGTCCACTCACGGCTTTTTCTCCATGGTAAAAATTTCCTAGTTTTGATGTACCAACATACAACATAGGTTTATCATCATAACCGTGTGCTACAAATCCCACAGTAGAGTCGTCCACAGTAGCTGCAGCAACATATATATCACTAGTACCCAGCACAGATAAATCAGTCAAGTTTCTAATCTGACAATATCCATGATAACTTCCACATGTAACCAGATTATGGTCATCGTAGTTGATTGATAATATCTTATTATAGTTATCAGTTCCATCATCAGGTTTAGTTGTAATATTATAGATGAGTTGTAAATCTTTATCCAGTCTATAGATGTAATCAACACCACCAATGTATACGTCACCAGTCATGTCATGTACAGTCATGTGATTAAATTACAGCGAATTTTGGGCAAACACATTGACAATAGTGGAATCTACAAATATCACACATACGATCACAATAACCAGCAACTTTAACATAATACCGTGTCTTGCCATGACAAGGAATGTGACACTGAAAAAGAACAATAAAAAATTACAATCTTACTGTAATAAACCATATTTAGTTCAAAATAGATATTTAATTTGCCTGAATCGTAAAACGGTCACGGAATAAGTGACAATACCAATATCGCAGAATCCGCGTGTAATTCTTTGGTAATGCGTTCAATGAAGTGCAGTATGCTTTCACTAAAACTATAACATTTTAACTTATACACAAGGAGCTTGTGATTAACAGAATCAAAGGCTTACTGAAATATGTCTATACAAAGTCGACCTACAACCTACAGAGTCAAAACTGTCAAAAATATAAACATATTTTAACATATCAATAATATGTTTATTATACACCCACCAGAGTAAAAACTGTGATAATGACTATTTGTTTGATGTTGTTGTTCCCTGTGTTTTAGTTCGCTGAACCGCGAGTAACCCCGGTGCAGAAAATTTTACAAGATCGAACAAGGATACATATAATGTATAACGAGGACACGTGTATCATTAATCTAAATAAAGTTGCAATCGCCTTTACTGTGTATGTTTTTTTCAATTGCGTCCATTTTGAACCTTCATATACTATGACAGGTGAGTTATTGTGTGTACCCTATAGTGACATTGTATTAGTACTTTGTAAACGCATATAACTGTTATAACTGTTATAACGAACTGTTTATATGCTGACCATGCTGACTCAATGCACATATAAACTCATGATTTATGAAGAGAAGCCTTACTGAATAAAATACATTTAAAATGTATTTACAATGGCTTTTTATTTACACATTTTAATTAGTACTTATCGAAGCTGTTACAACGAACTGTTGATATGCTGACCATGTTGACTCAATGTATATATATAAATTCATGACATATGTAGAGAACCCTTACCAAATAAAAATAAAAAAATAAAATGTATTAACTATGCGTTTATATTTAGACATTTTAATGCATTTACATGTGTTTTAAAGGTCTTTGAAATGCTTTTTACATTAAACTGCCATGTTTTTGACACTTGGAGCGATAAAGTTAATGACTTCTGAATGTATTAACATGTGTCTTAAGTGCGTTTATTATATTGGGCCGTATTAGTTTGAACATTACTATTACTAATTTTACCATGTATGGCTTAGTATAAATGCTTTTTTAACAGGTTCATCTTCAGTCACAAATAAAAACATATAAACAACCAGCTATCGATAGTAAATATAATTGAATTGTCAACAGTCGGCCATGAGAATTGATTTTTCCTCTAAAAGGTGACAGACGGCTAGACAATTGCACCAATATCCCTCCAAACTTCCTTGATGTCATTAAATGATCACTACACAGTTTCAATGACAGAGACTAAGTCATTCTCAAAATGTCGTGCCTCGAAAGTAAGTGCTCTCACAATTCCAAAGGTAATTT
This sequence comes from Saccoglossus kowalevskii, assembly GCF_978046115.1. Taxonomy (NCBI): domain Eukaryota; kingdom Metazoa; phylum Hemichordata; class Enteropneusta; family Harrimaniidae; genus Saccoglossus; species Saccoglossus kowalevskii. The sequence continues at coordinate 21,990,295 of NC_140649.1, read as the reverse complement.
AGAACAAAGAAAAAAATAATTTTCTTCAAACAAAAAATAAATTATTTGAAAAGAATGTGCTCACTCCTTTCTAAACTTATAAATTTCACAAAGATCTATGGTTGGTTATGTTATTTCCACTTTTCAACCAAAGAATACAAAGTCAATGTTTTAAGAGCACAATTTGTGAAAAAGGTTAGTCACATTTGCAATAAATATGGCAGTGCCATCTGTACTCCCCATCTATTGAGTATGTTACATATATTTTTAACACCAGTGTAGCTAAAATAAAATTCTAAACGCATTCATACAATTCCGTAAACATGACTTGACATACAGCAGTTGAACCCCGTAGTAAAAACAAACTTTTCATGCCATAATCAACAGTGGGATTTATATGTATCATATAAACAATTAAACGTGCACGGGTTGGTATTTACAGTTTACACAAAGCTTTGATGAAATGGTAATTGATATATTGAACGCAATTGGAAAAGAATGCAAAAAAACGGTGACATATATTTGAACGGGACAGTGAAAAAGACCCTGGAAAAATGACTGTTGTAATCGTCATGAACAGAGTTTCTTTTGTACCTCCTCCCCAAACCTTAACTCTAACCATACCAGGATTTTTCCAGTCAAATTTGGGGTAGGTATACAAGAGCGAAAATGTATTTTGATGTCATCATCATCATAATTTTTCTTTTGTAGTTTAAACAGTATATATTGTTGTGATTATTGATCTGATTTTACCTGGCCATAGTTTTGACAAGCATCTCCTCGCCTCATATTTTGAACAGTTCTTTTTCCGGACCAATTGTTGATATATTATTGTATTATTTTGAAACTAGCATGCACTTCATGTTATATATTCAATGATGAAACAACAGGTTTAGCAGCGCATTGTTTTTTTCCATTGTTATATGGTGCCAATACAGTACATTTACAATATACATTTACAAACAATAATGAATTAGTTTTATAAGAAAGTAGAATATACTACTTAAGGTAGAAATGCCGTTTACCTGACAGGTATTTTAATTAGTTAATTAGGAAACCAAGATGACCTTCCTTGTCCACACAACTATATATTTTCGGAAAGCTTATTGTATGAATTTTAAAAATTTTGTAGTATTTTTTTTATGAACACTGTAGTTTGAAATATGCACAAAAATGTGCTTTTTTGTCTAAAGTGATTTAAAAATTTTAAAAAGTTAGCTTCTAAACCATGCTTCTGTTTCCTGTCAAAATTGGTTTATGGGTACATCTGTATACTATGAAGAAAGTGCCGTCTTGAAAACTGTCTACTAGTTGTCAATTTTGCAGGGCAGCAGCTCAAATTGCACTACGTCAAGTTTATGCATAATTAACACCCAGGCTAGGTGTCTGTACGATTGCTGTAACACTGTTCAACCCAAAACAATGCCCGACGGCGTTTTGAATATAAACACATTGTCAATCATTTGTGAAAATTTCAAAACAATAGGTCATAGCGTCTAGGAGCTATTTTTTAAGTTTGGGATGTGCACTAAAAAGAAGCTGAGATAATTGCTAATTTGCATAACAATTCACTCAGTAAGAAGTTTGCTAATGCTCATAATTAAAATGGCTGTAACAGTTTCAAATTTAAATGTATTATCGTTTTGTTAAAACTTAAATATAGTGCATAATGGAGATCCCGTCATTTCTTTTTTTCACCATGTTTCTTTTTTATTATTTATGTACAGCCTTGCTAAATCATGCTAAGCATTCAAAAGAGATAATGTTTGCACCTGTTATCTATATTTTAAAATCGTTTTTTGAGTATGTTCCACTATTCACAATTCTACAAAGTTTTAACAGTCTATAGCCAAGACCGTTTGTATAATAGAAAGCAAAAAAAAATCACTCCCAAGTGCCCACGAACATGCATCTCTACCTTAAGACAGGTGCGATTACACACAATTAAAATGAGTGTGGATCATCCTGAAACCAAGTATAATCTTTGGCGGTGAATCGTAGCAATTGCAAGACATAGTCACACGGTCACAGGTCCACAGGTGTTTGTGTTGACCGGACCTTGTTGCTCATTAAATTCACAAACTACCATTATGGTTTGATGATGTCACATAGCTTCGCACACAAAAAAAGAAAACATTTCCTTTATTCTGCTGTCCATAAAGGAAAATCGCCAAATGATGTGCAAGAAATGTGTATACCAATCAAGAATCAGAATTGATTTTGGTGAAATCCATCGAAAAAAAAAATGAGATCTCATCTTTGACTGCCACAAACTCCAGGAAACATTGGTATTTTATGACGTCATTCTCTGTACATGTAAACCAAATACCACAGTTACACAGTTGACCAGCTAGAAGAATTACACCATGTTATTCAGTAGTTAATAATTAACGCAACAGCTTATGTGTTGTCAGGTAGAGTTATAATCTAACGTCAACAGTTTTCAATTACGATAACCATGTACAGATTGCCCTGTTGACTACAATATGCACACGAATGTATAACAAACTCATAAAACGTACCTGAAAGTGGAATTTCTTTGTTCTCAAATTATGTTTTATTGTTATTCGCTGTGGCGATTACGTCCTGATATGTCATGCAATGGCCAGTAACCGTCAAAATGTATTGATGTTCACCCTGTATAGAATACCAGTCTACTACGTACATCCAACTATTACTGTAAATAAATCACACGAAAGCAAGCTAAGTATTTTCACTGTGGAGTCAAAGGGTACGAGCGCTGAACCGCTTCCTTATATAGGGTTACATTCGTGTTACTACACGTAAGTAGGTCGACAGTATGGCTAAGTAGTACTCTCTGGTCAATGTACCTTTGAAACATAAATAAAATTGTTGACATTCCTACTTAGGATTTTAAAGACGACGCACACTCCATTATCGTGTGATATTAGGATGAGGACAGGGATGTGTACAGTAATGGTAGATGTATTGCCGGTTATTTTAAGCGAACCTACTCGCCCGATCGACTAAAACACACTGCTTTAGCGCACGGCATTATAAGGTATTTTATATAAGGCATACTATTTTGAAATAAGTGCACTATTTTATAACTTCTAGAATGATAATGAAATGATCTAAATTGTGGGCGTGATAATGAAACGGCGCCGTCAAGTCTAGAGTGAACAAAGACCCAATGCTATGCAAAGCTGCAATCTATCTTGTAATTTGAAACTGTCTGAATAATTCTCATCGCTATAATAATGGTGTACAGTGGGGAGTGTTGCCAAATTCACTGACTACAATTGAATTTGGCTTACCGGTACAACCACGTGATAACAGTTATCAGATGATCTTTGGTCAATGTGTGAGTGCTGGATGAAGATTGAACAAACAATTATGATTCACTGCGAAGTGTTCATCTTGTATCGTGATCTTCGAGGTTCACTCCACAAAACTGGATTTCAATAAATTTCGCCATCTAGAGATACGGAAGCAAACTATCGGCCATCTGTTTTCACTTGCAAGTGATGTAATGTACAACGTCTGCATGTAACTCACATGCTATATTTTTGTGTCCAATTTTTGGTGATCGGTGTTTTAAATTGGTGTTAATAACACAGGAAAGAAAATGTTAAAATTAAAAATCGAAGGTAAAAAGGATGATATTTTATTATTTATTATTTCTTTATTCCGCACTATATGGCCACCGGCCTAAAGTACTGTTACATTTCAAAACTTAAATTACACACGGTCGCTTTAAAATTACAAGATACATATACTTCAAATCATACTTTCATTTCAATTTCTCTGTAATGAAAACTCTTAAACAAATATTTACCCAAATTTAATAAAATATACGAGTTAGTACTCTGTTGCAATGCAATGAATTTCATCTTGGTTGGTGGTGAAAAATAATATTTTGGTACGAATTAACATTGGTATTAACAGCTATTGGAGTTTTAATAGTACCCGAAAGATTAACACTGTTAATATAATAGAAATATTGATTCGCTATTAACAAAAAAAAGATAGATAATAATTGCAATTCACTATCATAGTGATCAGCCCCTCTGAAATAGTAAACCTAGATGGACAGTGCGCATGCCAATCAAACATCGCTCTCAAATCTACATTAAAACAATCTCAAAGTACTGTACGAATCTTCCACAGAACCGCCATATATCGTGTCAATACTCGTCATGGTATTCATGAAAGTGGCTCTGTACATTTGGGTGACTCACTTTGTTAATGATTTTAATAAAATGGCATACAAAAAAGAAGTGAAATCCTTTCTTAAAACTTGTAGTAATGGCAATTCTCATATACATCATACATGTCGTCTAGTACCGTGCTCCTGCTCAAGCGATAACGTTTTCAAATATAGATTCGAATCATAGATCGTACTCCACGAGAAAGCTGTTCAACAAGTATATAGTAATGGTTTAGACACTATAACCATTGGGACTATCACCTTATCGTTGATGGGGGCTTCAGTAACCTGGAGTTCTATTCCACCAGGAGTCTTGTTCTCCTGGTAGGGTCATCCAAGACGGAAAGATTTACAGGTAGAACCAGACGAAGTATAGTCCCTTCGTATTCCAGGTTGTGGTTTGTGTTTGGGCTGATAACCTAATCCATAATTACATAAACCAGATACCGAACGAATACTACTGAACCTAACAATTTGGGGAAGCCATGGTCCTTCCTTACAGGAGTGCAATTAAGAATTAGTGAGACACATTGGACTGGGCATGAAAAATACAATTTGCTGATGGAATGTCAATCATCTACTCTATATGAGACGACAGGACACGCATAGGGGAAGTAACTATAATGATGACCTGTGGAGTATTTCAAGCACATAAAGACCTTTACTTTTCGAAAAAAGTATTTAAGGAGGATATTGAAGATAAAATGGCAAAACCATGGTACCATGAAATAGTAACCAGGATTGGAATGGAGCAATTGAGCACTGAACTGAGGTTTGTCAAAAAGAAAACAATTAGTCAAATCTAGCATTGTTTGAGATTGTAGCTTAATTCCCCTTCTATGTATGGCAGTATGTGCTTTTGTTGGTAGACCTTGCAGCAGATTCACTTTATAACGTTGAAACTTTAGTAGAAACAATTTTACAGTGTTTGATACATTAAATAACAAAACGAGGAGAGTTGGGACACAGATTGTGAGTTGGAGTCTTTTATGGAGTTTTTAGTGTGATTGCCAGTGGTGGCGCACATCTATGTCCGTCAATTGCAATTGTATCACACGATAATCGGTATTTTAAGCACATGGCCTTTACGTAGAAGACCACGTTTATTGTTCATATTTATCGTTATGATATTACCAGACGTATTAACATGTAAGACATTTTAACCTGCTAAGACTACTATTAAAATAAGGGGTATTCCCATCATGGAATTGTGAATAATGCTGTACGTAGCTGTCATGCAGATCGTCAAAACGCCGGTAAAGTCGAATATGTTGGTCCGTGCGTAATGCTTGTATTTCAGTATTCCACGAGTATGTGTAAACATTCTCGATGATAATGATCTGTTTTTTTAATTTTAGATTCACAAACTGAAATGTGATATAGAATCTAAAATTGAAAATTCTTAATCTATGACATTATGTCAATTGAGTAGTCAATTGAGAAACAGAAAATCGAATTGATGCATGAACTTCATTTATATTTATTCGTACAGAGAAATGTTTACAGAGACTATTTGTACATCAGACACTGCAGAGTAGTATGTAATGTGGCGTAATGTAAAGATATTACAATATCACATAATCTACAAATGATAAATGTATAATACATTAAAAAACGTTAATTTCATCATACCTGAAAAAAGCATATCTTCGTCGGCGAGTTGTTGAAGCGTGGTTAGTTTTATATTTCAAAATACATATATGATTTATTACTTCTGACAGTGGTTAACAATGATAAAACTGTTTTGTTTTTTTCAATTATAGAAATATGAAATATATAAACACTGGTTTGAATGCAAATGATTCAGATACATAATGATGAATTTACATAATGAGGAATTAACATTTTTTGTCAATTCACAATGATGACGATAACATCATTTTCATTTCAACAAATTTTAATCAAAATATATAGTCATTCGGTAAATAATATGTTGTCTCAGTTTATGTGTACTTTATGTATTGCCACAGTGAAAACACACATGTACATTTACTTATTATTTATTAACATACAATACTATTACTTCGATTCCATTGGTTTGGTGTCTGGAGTAGAACGATCAATCTCTTCATATTTACTTGTCTCCTGTTGCTTGGTAACTGCAGGTTTGTTTAGTGATTGATACTGACTAACATCACATGGCTGCAATGATTCATATTCACGCGAAATAAGCATTGTTTCCAATGCTTGATAATCACTGGTAACTTGGGGTTGTAATGTTTGATAGTCACTCGTTGTACACATATTAGCAACTCCTTCACTTGGTATTTCAGAAACAGGTGTTTGTAGTTCCTCCTCAGCAGTTGAACCACGTAGATCTGTCGTGTTTTCGTCCTTAATATCACTGAGTTTAATGTCCATGTTCAGAACATTTCTTCGTAAGTCATTGATCTGCCTCTCACTATCAATATGTTTACGCTGATATATGACAATAACTACTACGATTACAATCAATAATAAAAATGCCACAACAGATAAACTGACTACAATAAGAATGATATTAGGACCCGACGTCTGGTCCATGTAAGACAAATATCCAATGAAGAAGTCAAGGTTTCCAACAACAACCTGGAGAAAAAAAAGTAATGCAATTGAACGTATTGATGACGAGTTTACTACACATTACCACATTAACATTATCACGATAGTTGATTTGGTGAATTGGAATATAGAATATAGAAGATATCTTACCATCACTTTAGGTAAATTGTTAATAGTTGCGGTGCCATTAATATCCACTCCTCTGGGTTGCGATTCAGGAGGTATACAGTATAATATAGTATTATCAATACCTGTTACATTACATATCTCAGTTCCAATGTATACGGTCACTTCATCCCTCGTACTGGCAAGATTGAGGTTCTCTCCCTGAATACAAATATCGAAGCCACCATGCAATCAGACATGCAATCAGGCGGACATAATATATAGCATAGAAAGTGTTAATATACGGCCAATAATTCGACATTATAATGTGGGTAAATGTTGTAAATATTCACTGTTGCCTATAACATATGTTATAGCACTATTAGATTTTCCTCTCTCTTAAATGTGTACTTTGGTAGACGTCAGACCACTTAAACACAAACCATTATAAATCAAACTCTACACATGCGACAATTTGGAATTGTGCTAACTCACAAAATACGTTAGACTGTGTCAGCGTTGGTAGTAAATATAAAGTGATACACGATGTTCTGGTATACAACCATATACGAACCAATACTAGATAGTTTCGAGGGACAAATTGCGTCATTTTGGGAGATTGCACGGTTTGTTATTTAAACATTTTCTATACATGCCATTCATATTCTTATTGCTTCTAAATGTAGAAACAATTTACCTTGATATAGAGTTGCTCTCTTTCAAAGTGGCTGATATGTGCTTCATTATCAAATCTAAAATAAACTGGGTTCATGTAGATGTTGAAATATAACTGGGGAAGACTGCGTAGCTCGTGTACATCGTCCATTATAAATCCTATTGTAACATCTACACAGGTCCCACCGCATGTCGATCTTTTAGATTGTGATAACTCATCTGATCTCGTGTGATTGGGTTGTGTTGGTGGTGGATATGGTACATATGGAGTTATGCATATCATACTGGTATCGGACAATACTTCACATGGATCCTGTAATATAAATTAATCACACTTAATATTATCTGTTACCAATGGTGTAGATTTGCTCTCACCTTTATGTCACAGTGTGGTAATATGAATTTAATATATTTTCATATATTTGTGTTATATGGCACCTGACTCAGATGCCTCTGATGGTTTGAAACAAGGACAAAGTGAAGGCAATCTGATTACAATCTGATGTATTGTATGGCGTTTTTAATTTTATATATTTTATTTTACTAGTATTATAATTCAGTAAATGGATAATAAAATGGCGTTCCATTTTTAAGAGGATTATAAGAAATAACTCACTGAGGTATAGGTTTCTTGATATATATAAATTATCAGTTTGGGCTCCTGAATTGAACCAAAATTAGTTCCATAAACACTAACTTGTCGACCACCACTGGAAGGTAAAGTAAAAAAAATCAATAAACAATTCAATCAATCAATCCATCAATTAATCATGGTTCATTAACTCGCACAATTAGGCAATGAGATCTGCAACCGAATAATCAAACCAATGCTTGTAGATTTTGTCTGTATATTTGGTAGTTACCCATACCTGAACATACTTCCCTCTTTTGAAATACTGAATACTGTAGGATTTTCTGTGTACTCATATGTTATTTCATTAATTGGCCGTGCAGCGCCATCGAAATACACTGTAATCGTTGCACTATATGGTTGTTGATGCGGTGGGGATATGCATACAATACTTGTACTATTCACTAAATCACTATGGACAAATACAAAATAGAAAAAAAACCTGATTTTAATAAATGCATTATATATGCACTATTTATTTGTTGATTTATATATGTCGAAACATGTGAATAAATACTGACACTATAAAATATTACAGCATTGGTACAATGAGTTATCACCTTTTAACTGTACACAGCGCTCCATCGATAAATGCTGTTATATTCCTTCCAGCATTCATATATTTTCCTGTTATCACTATTCTAGTACCTCCAGCTTTTGGACCAATCTTGGGAATAAAGTCATCTGGAATTTGTTTCTGAAGAAATGTTAAATAAATTTACGTGCACGAAATTAGTAATTGAAAAGACACAATACACCTCAGAGGCGGCGGCACGAAATTTTGCATGAGGGCGAGATCTTACTTGGGGAGTCCGGGACAGATTTTGAACTCTAGGCCCTCTGAAACGCTATATCCTGCATTTTGAGGAACAAAATTTGCTGACACAAAGGGTTTCAGCTTGGTTTTGGAGGGGCGACTCCCCTGTGCCTCAACTGATCCCTAGTCAACATAGCTTAAATATTACCCTCCATGTGAACTGTATTGAACTTCCAGATATTCCAGTTTGTGTTGTTCCATCATTACCAATAACTGTGACACTGATCTCGCCAGACATATCAACATCTGCAGAGTCGGTTGTGCATTCGATACTGTGATTAGAGTGAAATAAAATAAAATTATATTGTCATTGTCAACAATTGTGTTGCACCTAATAATTTATCAAATTTGTTTAGTTCATTCCCGTTTGCGTTGTTTTGCGATGGTACGTTATAATAGCTTGGCTGGACTTATTACCTTCTAGATACAGTGTATCTTTCTTCAACTAGTATGCAGTCACGACCTCCAATGTGGACATTGTCAATGTGGAAGTACGTCTTTCCCAAATTGCTGCCACTAACGACAATGTCTGTCCCACCTTCAAATGAACCAGAAGACGGCCAGATCTGAGAGAATAATTTAATTTTAATAATTCGAATAATATTAAAAATATTCACTTGATATATCAACCAGTGCACCAATTGTATTTTTCAAATTTAAAATATTTCATATTACCTCGTAGATAACAGGACCAGCACAGTTGTGAGTTGTATCTTGTGGCAACCAATCATGATCACAATGTTGTTCAATCTGACAGGAATTATCACTAACACACCATCCACATTGTAGTTCCTCTCTACTTGTTACAGTAGATAAGCATTCACTGCAGTCAAGACTGACACTACAATCATACAATGTTACTGCAAATAAAATCTCAGATGTAAAATGTCAGACAACACAAAACCATAATAGTCATGTTATAGATTTATGCACTAGCTCGACAAAGTGACGCCACAAATTTAACAAAGCAGATTACATGCATGTCATATCACAAACACTGGTAATCTTCGAATTGCCTGGCTTTAAATTAGTCTCAGCGTTAAACGGAAGTTGGTTACCTGTTTCTCCACAATATACTCACCTATGTATCCATATATATCATCAATGATATAGTTATCATTCCATTGTACAATTAAACTAACGTTCAACTCTTTGGTATCAGCATTATAATGGTACTAAGACAGAGGCAGAAGTTTACAAAATACTATTAAATACTGACTCCTATGAAATGATTATACAAGTATTACATAAACAAAAGTAGAAATTGTGTTCAATAACATACAAATGTTTATTCGTCCTTACATATATGAGGTAAACATATAATACATATGTCCCTATATTGAATGTGAGTAAAACTGGAAGTTACATGCCAATTCAACCAATATGGAGATAAGGCTTTCATTTGGACCACATTTGCCATAACTAAATTAACATTCGTGTATTATCTGATTGAGTAGAAACATTAACAACTAAGAAAATGGTGATCTTGGATAATTTGTTATCAACATGACCACAGGTCAGCCATATAGTATCTGCCAAAAAGCCAATTCACGTAAATGTGTATTACATTGTATATCATTGCTATACCGTGCTTGACAGTAATATTAATACAATGACATAACTCTGGGTGTACGTACCACAAAACATTGAAAGTTATACATATCAAAACATGGATCACCCACTCAATGCTAAGTTACCATTCGTAAACTCACTTCTTTAGCATCACATATCAATATAGATTCATTATATCTAGTAGCTGATGTAGAATCCTCAAATCCATCTCCGCTTAGAATACATTCATAACCTGGATTACCCTACAAATATTAAAGATTCATTATATCTAGTAGCTTAACTGAATGTCCTCCTCTTATCCTCCAAATATAACTTTCAATATAATACTAGAATAAGATTGAAGGGTCGTATTTTTATGTTTCGTCAATAATAATCTTTCCAGGAAAGTAATATGCTCATGCTAGACTAGCTACATTTGCCATACATTGGAGTTACAATTTGATTGAACGTGTCTCAATACAACCAAATATAAACGTTTAATTACCAGGTGTGTGTGCGTGTATGTGTGTGTGTGTGTGTGTGTGTGTGTGTGTGTGGGTGTGTGTGTGCGTGTATGTGTGTACATTATTTACAGTAACAGCATGTTCATGGTACAGCTTGTACAGTTGTAACCTGAACAAAATGCATAGTGTCAAAATAAAGAACATATACTCATTACAATATAATTTAGTTTACCTTCAAATCCGGGATATTGACTGCGTTTACTAAAAGCGATATTCTCAAACTAACGTGAACGAGAACTTCATCACCTTGCTGCTCAACATAAGGACAGTAATGACGCCCTCTTCTCTCACTGCTTTCAAATATATTCTGAAATGAAATTGCAATAGCCATGTACGTATAAAAGTACAATGTTTATATTAACTGAATTATATGTGCTAATTATGATGGTCTTTTATAGTTATCATTATCAATAGTTAGCGCATTTATGTTATGTTGTGAACTTACATTTTCTCCTACAACAATTGTAGAACTATCATCCTCAGCACATGTACTACTTTCATGTGTACATTTGTTTTCATATATACACCAATCACATGCCCAGTTACTGCTTACACACTCTGTACATCTGTAGATAGTAAATTGTAAACAATAACGATGACCACGATACGAATATAATGTGAGTTTTTGTTTATCATGTCACGTATACTCTATGGCTGTAATATTTATTTGTTAACTATATCAACTATCATAGTATAATGAAATATTTGTATAAACATCAAGAATGTATAGATAAAACAATTAACACACTTACGAGTTGTGGGCAGAGCAATTGAAAAAATAAAATTCAGTATGTACAAACTCTACAGTTGTTTCCATACTTTTTACAGAAAGTTGTACTGCCACGGAATCTGACAACAAAAGAAATGTCGTATGGCACTTAATTGCAAGTACAGGTATTCGCAATATCTACAATATGTTGACAGCACTGCTGATTGTATTATAAGTGTTGATAAATATAACATGCTATACAAAACCTTGTCCACTTGGTGTATTAGATCGAATGTCGAAAGGCGGTGTATCACAAGTCAAGACATTTCCAGATTGAACAGCTGGTGTAATAAATATTATTCCAAACATACAATGATAAGCTGGGGTTATATCACGTTCATCAGGTAATTCAGTAACACTGAGAGTGATCTGAATAACAATATAATAATAGTTACACGAACTGAGAATCACGTATTGTTATATGGTTGTAACACGACAATGTAAAATGCGACAGCATTACTATTATTTTTAATATCGAGCGATGAATCTTTGTTCTAATTTATACCTGATTTCGGACAGTAATGGCGATACTATTGGTTGGTTTTATTGATGTTATATTAACACACATATCATCAGAAAACACTTCTAACCATCTTGATGTTTGATGTGAAAATGGGCAATCACTATAAAGGGAACATCTGCTAAACCAAAAACATACAGGTTTATAAAATGTTTTCGTCGTGATTCAATTTACATATCTGTTTAATTTGTTATTTTCATGTGAATAAAACATTGAAGATTAATGCAACTTATGTCAACCTTTTTTCCAGTGTACACCAACCACAGTAAGGATCCATAGCACTAAAACATTCACTGCATGTTGTATACTGAATACAGTCTTGTACCTTGAGTTTGTAAAGCTACAGTTACACAGAAAGTTATTAGTCAAATATTGTGTACACTAATCACATGCTGGGTACTCATTATATTGCGAACGAGAGCACTGGCGACGATCATTCTCCATGGAAATACCAAACGCATTTTGACCCAGTTGAATTTGTTTTTAGTATAATTAAAAAAATATATATTTCGACAGCTTGAAATATTTCGTTCTATTAGCATTCATAAAATCAGTTTGGTTTTACCGATAGAATTCCTTTAATTTGTTAACGTGTTATACTCACTCTGTGTTGGGTAAGAACATAGACATGTTGACAGTTATTGTCAAACGCTATATCAGACAGAACAGATGAAGATTGCAGGTACTGGGTGTAATAATCTACGGCAGATACACTTTGTCTGAAATGAACCTACAAATAATAATACACAAGAAAAATAATATTCACGGTCAAAATTTTAGCACTCCAAATAAACTAACCATTATGACATTTAAGGGCCATGGTAGGATGAATGTAAACTTACTATAATAGTGTCGATGGCAATATTCTGTGCGGGTAAGATCCCGCTACCTGGAAAGCTAATGACTTTACTAAATTACCCGCCATGCATTAGTGCAAGGGAATAGTACAATTTATTAGTGTTGCGTGCTGGGGTATATCAGTACACCAGCAATTGATTTATTATGCATAGTAATTGTCCATTTTGTGCTCCTATAAATCCAACAGTGTGTCCTTGTAAAGTGGTTACAGCAATAGATGTAAGCAGTGTATTGGGATATTATTTATGTACATCAATCATGGATTTATTTGCATAGTAACTCTTACCTTAAGTATGTGTCCATCCTGTGTCCCTATAAATCCAACAGTGTGTCCTTGTACAGTGGTTACACCAATAGATGTGAGCAATCTATTGGGATATTCAAGACTAGCATTTATGGATAAGGGATCTATTCCATTTAAAAATCTATACAGACCACCTGTTGAACATTCCTCCTAAATAATAATGCACACAGCCAACAGATTAATGAAATTAATAAAACGTATTGAACACAACATGCGATTTTACTCAATATAAGAAAGTTATACAAGTAACATATTTGTAATCGATTTTCAGAATATATATTATATTGTAGTAAGCATCATATTAACCAGGTCATGTAATATTGTAGCATCAACATTCGCCAATAATTGTAATTGTGCTTTAATATTTTTGAACCGAGAACACCTTTACAGCGATTTTATAGCGATTACGTCATGCTTATATATAGATATTGCAAGTAAACCATAAGTATGTCTCAATCATACATGCTACAGTGTATACTTACTACAGTGCCTCCAGAGCCGAGACATACGGACCAACGTATATAATCTAATTCATAATCAACACCACCCTGATTAACACAGCCAATTATAACATCACTGAAGGTGTGTTCAATGTCTGTCATTTTATACATACACACTGCAGATTGTTGTAATAGTGTTAAATCCTGTGGTGTTTCTCCCCTGGCAAACACAGCAAATAGAACGTGTTCCCCGTCTTCCAACAATAGTGATGTAGCTAAATCTGATGCTGGTTTCATGACATGGGCTGCTTGTAGCAAATTGTATGACGTACCATCAGATCCAATACACTGTAACGTTACTTCTGTGTAAGAGTCGTAGTAGTAGGGATTTCTCTCTTGACATACACGTACAATCCTAGATATGTATGAATTTTCAGATCTACCCAAACGCTGTACCGTAAGAAAGTAACTGAATCTACCATAGCTGAAACCTTTTATATAGATTACAAAATCTTGAACAATGGTATCATCCATATTTACACAAGTTCCAGGTCTAGAGCCTTCAGATACTACACTGAAAATGCTTCCTTGAAGTTGTCGCCCACTCACATTTTCATTTCCATAATTAAGTCCACGTTTTAATGTCCCAACATACAACATAGGTTTATCATCATAACCGGGTGCTACAAATCCCACAGTAGAGTCTTCCACAGTAGGTGCAGCAACATATATGTCACTAGTACCCAGCACAGACAAGTCAGTCAAGTTTCTAATCTGACAATATCCATGGTCACTTCCACAAGTAACCAAATTATTGTCATCGTAGTTAATTGATAATATCTTATTATAGTTATCGGTTCCATCATCAAGTTTAGTTGTTATATTATAGATTAGTTGTAAATCTTTATCCAGTCTATAGATGTAATCAACGCAACCAATGTATACGTCACCGGTGCTGCCATGTACAGTCATGTGATTGAATTCAAGGGAATCTTTGGTAAACACATTGACAATGGTGGAATCTACAAATATCACACATACGATCACAATAACCAGCAACTGTGACATAGTACCATGTCTTGCCATGACAAAGAATGTGACTCTGGAAAAGAACAATAGTGCTGTAATAAACCATATTTAGTTTAAAATAGATGTTCAATTTGTCTGAATCGTAAAAGACAAACACTAAAAAGTCACTGAATAAGGGACAATACAAATATCGCATAATCCGTGTTTAATAGGTTATTGAAGTTTGAACAGGCTAATAAACTAATTGTCAACAACAATTCTTTCGTAACGCGTTCAAAGTTTGCTTGCACTAAAACTATAACATTTTAAATTATACACAAGGCTTACTGAAATATGTGTATACATAATCAACCTAAATTTTCGAGTGAAAACTATCAAAAAATAAACATATCTTAAAAGATTACTTTGTGTTGACCGACGATTAACCTGTCAATAACCACCAGAGCGAAAACTGTGACAAAAGACTATTTGTTTGATGTTGTTTTTTCCTTGTGTTTAAGCTCGCTGAACCGCGAGTGACCTCGGTGGCAGCCATTTTCCCAAGGTCGAACAAGGTCACCTTTAGTGCAACGAGGACAAGTGTAGCATTAATCTACACGCAGTTGCAATCGCTTTTACTGCGTATGTTGTATTTACCTGAAACCCCTTTGAACGTCCATATACTATAACAGGCGAGTTATTGTGTGTACCCTATAGTGACATTGTATTAGTACTTAACAAAGCTGTTACAACGAACTGTTAATATGCTGACCATGATGACTCAATGTATATATAAATTCATGACCTATGAAGAGAAACCTTAACAAATAAGAATACATTTAAAATGTATTTACAATGCGTTTTTAATTACATATTTTAATGTATTTTTCATGTGTTTTAAAGGTGTTTGAAATGTTTTTTACACGGCGAAAAAACGCCCTCGTTTTCAACACTTGGAGCGATGAAGTGAATGCATTTTGAATATGTTAAAAATGCGTTTTAAGTATGTTTATTATATTTGGACATATTAGTTTGTAAATAAACAATAGTACTAGTTTTAATATGCATGGCTTAGTATAAATGCTTTTTAACTGATTCAACTTCAGTCGCCGGATTGCCTTTATAAATATATATTAGAATCAAAGGGAATAATGAACATACTTTGCAAACAAAATATTATTCACGATCCGCTTTATTACAAATTAAAATTTATTTTTAAAATAAATGAGTTCATTGAAAATTAAAATGTTGTCTTGTCCTGAATGCACTGGGTGAATATGTACAACCATATCCCATGAAACATAAAATCAAAGTACTAAAAATTGGTATTAAGTATAAAACAATAAAAACACATTTCAAGCCTCCCAAAATAAACGTTACTCTTCTAGATAAATCGGTTGTTATGGTATAGCATGTTCATTGTATTGTAAAGAAACATTACTATTTGTTTCTACTGCAACACTAATAACATTATTATTTTTAAAAAATATACGACGTAGTGAAGTTAACGAATCTTTCATTTTGTAATATGAGTGTTTTCTTAGGTCTCTGTCTCTAAAAACATATAAACAACCAGCTATTATAGTAAATTTAATTGGAATTTCAACAGTCGGCCATGTGACGTATTATCTCTACAAGGCGCCAGACGGCTAGATAATTGCCCAATATCCCAGCCAACTGGCTTGATATCCTGAAAAGCTCACTACACAGTTTCAATGACAGTCATTCTCAAAACGTTGTGCCTCGAAAATAAGTGCTCTCACAATTCCAAAGGTAATTTAGATCAAAGAGTAAAATGTGACTTCATAATTTGTTTCAAACAATAAATAAAGTATTTGTAAAGGATGTGCTTACTCCTTTCTAAACTTATACATCTCACAAAGATTGGTTGGGTATGTTATTTCCACTTTTCAACCAAAGAATAATGTAATTTTTAGTAGCCGGTGATTTGCCCAACCTAATTTGAGATTACCTCCCACAGTGCAGCAAAATGTAATTGAGTGATCACTGGTTCATTGCCCAAGTTGCAGAAATATGCAGTCTTGAACATGTGGGGTCTGGCAGCACCCCTGGGTCAGGGATATCATATATCCTGCAGCCAACCATGTTAGCATATAGAGGTGACTCAAGGGAATATTTTTCACTAATCCTGTTTATTTGGTGCATTCCTGAGGATAAAACAGGACGTGTTTTTGTCAGCTCTCCCGTTGAATTTTGTCTACATTGAATTGCAAGAAACCCGTACACAGCTCATGCTGAGAACTGGTAAGTACAGTTCAGCCAAGGCTAACTACATAAAATACTGTAATGGATACACGAGCCTACAGTTTCATACCACAGAGCATAGCCTAAGTGCTGATCGGTCAAGGCTAACTCCATAAAATACCGTAATGGATACAGGAGGCTACTGTTTCATACCGCTGAGCATAGCCTGAGTGCTGATCAGTCAAGGCTAACTACATAAAATACCGTAATGGATACATGAGGCTACTGTTTCATACCGCTGAGCACAGCCTGAGTGCTGATCAGTCAAAGCTAACTACATAAAATACCGTAATGGATACACGAGGCTACTGTTTCATACCGCTGAGCATAGCCTGAGTGCTGATCAGTCAAAGCTAACTACATAAAATACCGTAATGGATACACGAGGCTACTGTTTCATACCACTGAGCATGGCCTGAGTGCATGCCAGTTCAACTCTGCTGGTAGCAAGTACACATATAAAAGCCTTGGTTCATCCACACTATAAAATATCCATACTGGGGCGGTATGAAAAATTGATAACTACATGTTGGCTCTGCTAGAATGCAAATATTTTTGATATGCACTACTGTCATTTATGTGTGATTCCTTTGCATGGCGTTTATTTTATGGTGTCCAGGAGAGTTGCAGGAGGACACGCTGATTTCTCTATCCAAGTGCCCTTCCTTCTGCACCCTCCCTTATATGCATGGAAACCTGTTTCCTGTCAGTAACAGTGGGTTCTCATTCATTGTTATTACAGGAATTGGTCCAACTGTGAGCCACTTGCATGAAGCATGTCCTCATTGCAGCTTACTGATGCAGAAAAGCTTCTCCTTACAGAGCCTTCAACAACCAGGTCTGGGAAAGTGCGACAAAAACAGCAGAAAAAAGGGGATATTGAAAAAGATGCAATTGTTAGTGACATTGAAAATGAGGAAAAGATGGATACAAGCAATGACACATCTGCAGAAAGTGTAGACCCACCGCCACCAGAAAATATAGACCCACCACCATCAGAAAGTAGGGAGCAACCACTACCAGAAATGCAGGGGATAATTGTAAGCCATGCCCTGGTACATGGCAGTACTTCTGACGATGATGATGGTTCATACATGTCCTCACCATCCCCACCACCTCCAGTAGATTCCTCATCAGGGAGTGAAATAGGTGGTTTTTCATCTGAAGATGAAGAGATGGCACGGTTAAGATTACGTAACCACAATGCCAAATTTATAGAAAACACCTGGAAAACAGTATATACTGAACCAGCACACTACTCTGAGTCTGAAGACGACAGTAGTAGGATAGATGATGATGGATGGAGTACAATGCTAAAAAAACGCCATACACAGCCCTTCACTGGTAACACACCTGGACCAAGCATTGATTTGGGTGAGGGTGCAAAACCCATTGATGCTTTCTATTCCATCTTTCCAAGATCCCTGGTGAAAAGATTATGGAAAGAAACCAACAGTTATGCAACCTGGTGCATCACTAAGAATGGAGGGAATAGATTCTGGTCTCCAGCTAGCAGTGAAGAAATAAGTGCACTGATTGGAATAATTGCCATCATGGGTGTTGATTCAAAACCAGAGATAGCAGACTACTGGTCCACCTACCAAGCTATAAGAAATGACTACATTGCCAATGTTATGAGCCGCAACAGGTACCAAAAACTGATGCAGTATTTTCACTGTAACAACCCAGAAACTGACCCAATGAATATAGTCAATGATGAAGAACGCAGAGAAAGGAGAAAAGAAGCGCCTCTGTATAAAGTACAGCCAGTACTGGATGCTGTCTTCACCAATTCCCGGGAATGTTACAACATGCATCGCCAGGTTAGCATAGATGAATCTATTGTTGGCTACAAGGGTCGTTATGGAGGAGTACCTACAGTTTTTATCCAGGGAAAACCCCATGCTAAGGGATTCAAAATATATGCCTTGGCTGATAGCAAATCAGGCTACAACTACAGGATTGAGATCATGTCAATTACTGGTAGTCATGAGAAGTATAGAAGGGATGTGTCCAGAACAAGAGATCTGTGTGAAAGGCTTATCGTTGACATTAGGGGATGCCATCATGTCCTGTACACTGACAGTTATTATACCAGTGTAGACATGGTGAGTTACCTGCTAGAAAATCATGAAATATATGTGGTTGGCAGCGTTAGGCAAGATAGAGTGGGATTTCCAAATGCCCTCCGTACCAACTCCAAGAAAAATTCAAATCACAAGGCAATAACAAATTTAGAGAGGGGACAGTTTGTATCCAGACAAAAGGATACAGTGGTGGCTATATCATGGAAGGACTCCAACCTCCTGAATATACTGACAACATACTATGAGGGCTATAGAACCGAGAATCAAAGAGTTACCCGTTTTGTGCGCTCACCAGATACTGGCAGGAAAGTAGCATACTCTTTACCTTCCCCAGAAGCAATTTATGACTACAATCTGTACATGGGTGGAGTTGACAAGTCAAACCAACTCAGGTCCTATTATACAGCCCAGCGTCAGTCAAAGAAATGGTGGAAGTATATTTTTTTCTACCTTCTGGATACTGCTATATGCAACAGCTGGATCCTGTACAAAGAATCAGTGGATCCAAAGAAAATGCACAAAGCCTTCCAAATTGAAGTTGGCATGGCACTGGTTGGTGGTTTTTCATCCCGAAAACAGCATACCAGAAATTCTGAACCTGTGATCAGCTCATTCAAAAACCACCATTTAGTACATAGTCAGCGCTCCCGTGGCTCATCCTGCAGATGGTGCATTCAGTTAGGGAGAAAAACAAGGAAAGGTTGCCCTGTATCGACTGTGTTCAGATGTCAGGAGTGTAGCATCAACCTATGCAAGGGCTGTTTTCTGCCCTACCACCATGTGGCCACAGGTTGCCCAGACAGACCCAAGACAACACAGACCAGTGAAAATGATCTTCAAGAGTCCAGAAAAAGATGGGATCATGGCAGGAGTGATGGTACAGCAGTCAGAGGTGGCAGAGGAGGCGGCAGAGTTGGAACAAGGGGAAGAAGAAGAGGAGGAATCAGAAAAGTCTGAAGAACAGATTATTGGGCCCCAGGGTGGAGGGTCTTGATAGGAGACTGAGAAGACATGTACATGACATGTAAGCTTACCATGTTTTTTTTATTATTGCAGCATAGAAGATAAAGCCTCAGAATACAAGATATATATCACTACTATACACAATTATACGTTTGTAGAGCCCCTGCAGTACTGTGTTTTGCAGGTAATTAGATGTCATAATGTAGAGCCTAACCAAAAATATATGCATTCTGTCAGAGCCATTGCGAAGCTACTTGAACATGGGGCAGGCAAATATGATATATTTGTAGTATCAGTTATCTGAAAGTTGTCCCATGGTAGTTACTGCCAGCCAAACAGCATATTTTAGTAGTTGGTGAAAACCCCTCATGCATCCTATGGTATTCACGGTCAGCCAAGTAGTTTATTTAAGTAGTTGTCAAACACTCACAGCTATCCAAGCTGTAATTTATGGTAGTACAGGCTATCCAGATGGAGCACTACAGTAGTTAGGGCCAACCAAGTGTAATGTTCCTGCAGTATCAGTTTACCACAGGTCATTAAAAAGCAATTGACCTTGTAACCCAATACGCATTTTTTATGTCGGGCAGGAGCCTCAAAACCACTCGGGCATATCACGGATTACATAAAATTACGCTTTGGGAGACCTACGGAGATACCCCTTGGGAGAAAGAGGATTAAGAGCACAATTTGTGCAAACAAAAATAATCACATTTGCAATAATGAGTATTTTACATCCATTGTTAACACCATTGTAGCTAAAATAAAATTTTAAATGCATTCATACAGTTCCGTGAACATGACTTGATAAACAGCAGTTGAACCCTGTAGTCAAAATAAACTTTCCATGCCATAATCAACAGTGAGATTTATATATTATCTTATAAACAATTAAATGCGCACGGTTTGGTATTTATAGTTTACACAAATTGAAAGTTCTAATGAAAATGGTAATTGATATATTGAACGCAAAAAGAAAAGCAAAAAACGGTGACATATATTTGAACGGTCACATTCACGGGACAGTAAAGAAGACCCGGAAAAAATGCCTGTTCTAATTGACCTTGCAATCATCATGAACAGGGTTTCTTATGTACCTCTACCCGAAACCTTAACTCTACCCATACCCCTACCATCCAGAGTTCCCAAATTTAACTGCATATGCCCCCTGGGAACACTATAGTTATGTCAATGTCCATAAACATTTGATTTTGGAGCCTTAGGTAAGAGTTAAGTTTAGTTTTAAAAGTTGAGGGTACAGAGAGAATTCTTTCCTAAAGATCTGTATTTTTCGAGCCTGAATTTTGTGCAGAATTTTTTCCAGTCAAATTTGGCGTAGGTATACGAGAGCGAAAATGTATTTTGATGTCATCCTCATCATAACTTTTTTTTGTAGTTTACACAGTAAACAATATATATTGTTGTAATTATTGATCAGATTTTATCCGGCCATAATTTTGACAAGCATCTTCTCGCCTAAAATTTTGAACAGTTTTCTTCCGGATCGATTGTTGATATATTATTTCATTATTTTAAAACTTGTACGCAATTCATGTTATGTATTCAATGATGAAACTTGGGAAGACTTGTCGTTATTTATTACTATTATTTTTGTTCAGAGCATTCATCAAATAATCTCTACACTCTGAATTCAAGTTGTCACATTTGTATCAATATTTTATTTCATTAACCACATATTATCTATCTATAAATAAATACCCCAGGCACAGCGCGAAAGAGCATTAATTTACAATAATAACGGTGCACATTAGGGATTGTTTATTAGAGTCGCCATAGGGTAGCTAGTGAATAAAAGGGTCACTTTTCTGATAATTAACAATTTCAATAAGAACATGCGAGTTAAATAACAATACTACAATTATGTTTATGAAAAAAAAACAGTTTGTAGTGACAACAATTTTGGCTGTGCATTGTTGTTTTTTCCATTGTTATATTATGCCAACACTACTTCAATAAAACAATTACAAACAATAATGAATTAGTTTTCTAAGAAAGTAGCATATACTACTGAATATAAGTGCGGTTATAAACTATTACAATGTGTGTGGATCATCATGAAACCAAGTATAATCTTTTGCGGAGAATCGTAGAAATTGCAAGACATCACACGGTCACAGGTCCACAGGTGTTTGTGTTGGACCGGAACTAGCTCATTAAATTCCCAAACTACCATTATGTTTGATGATGTCACACAGCTTCGCACACAAATATTTAAAAAAGAAAACATTTCCTTTATTCTGCTGTCCTTGAAGACAAATCGCCCCTAATTTAAGAGAATGATATGACATCATAGTCTCACGAGAATCAACGAGATGTAGATGATGTGCAAGAAATGTGTAGCCCAATCAAGAATCAAAATTGATTTTGGGAAAATCAATCGAAAAAATGAATTATGAGATCTCAACCTTGACTGTCAACAACTCCGGGAAACATTGATATTTGTTGGCGTCATTCGTTGTATATGTAAGCCAAATACTAAAGTTACACAGTTGACCAGCTAGAAGAATTACACCATGTCCTTCAGTAGTTAATAATTAACACACCAGCTTATGTGTTGTCAGGTTAAGCTATAATCTAACGTCAACAGTTTTCAATTACGATAACCATGTACAGATTGCCCTGTTGACTACAATATGCATACAAATGTAAAACAAACTCATATAACGTACCTGAAACTGGGATTGTTTTGTTCTCAAATGATTATCTAATGGCTAGTAACCGTCAAAATGTATTGATCTTCACCCTGAATAGAATAAAAGTCTACTACGTACATCCAACTTTACTGTAAATAAATCACACGAGTATTTTCACTGTGGAGTCAAAGGGTACGAGCGCTGAATCGCTTCCTTATATAGGGTTACATTCGTGTTATTACATGTAAGTAGGTCGACAGTATGGCTAAGTAGTACTACCTGGTCAATATACCTTTGAAACATAAATGAAATTGTTGACATTCCTACGTAGGATTTTAAAGACTACGCACACTCCATTATCGTGTGATATTAGGGGGAGGACAATAATGGTAGACATATTGCCGGTTATTTAAGCGAGCCTACTCGTCCGATCGACTAAAACAGACTGCTGTAGTGCACTGCATTATAAGGTATTTTATATAAGGCATACTATTTTGAAATAAGTGCACTATTTTATAACTTCTAGAATGATAATGGAATGATCTAAATTGTGGGCGTGTCAATGAAACGGCGCCGTCTACTCTAGAGTGAACAAAAACCCAATGCTATGCAAAGCTGCAATCTATCTTGTAATTTAAAACTGTCCGAATAATTCTCATCGTGATAATTAATGGTATACAGTGGGAAGTGTTGTCAAATTTACTGACTACAATTGAATTTGGCTTACCGGTACCACGTGATAACAGTTATCAGATGATCTTTGGTCAATGTGTGAGTGTTGGATGAAGATTGAACACACCGTTATGATTCTCTGCGAAATGTTCATCTTGTACCGTTATCTTCGAGGTTCACTCCACAAAATTTTCCATGGATTTCAATAAATGGCGCCCTCTAGAGATATAGAAGCAAATCATTGGCCATCTGTTTTCACTTGCAAGTGATGTAATGTACAACGTCGAAATGTAACTCACATGCTATAATTTTTGTGTCTATTTTTTGGTGATCGGTGTTTCAAATTGGTGCTAATAACACAGGAATAGAAAAATTTAAAAATTAAAAATTAAAATCAAAGAGAATAATATTGATATTAACAGCTATTGGAGTTTTAATAGTACTCGAACGATTAACACTGTTAATATAGATTCGCTATTGACAAAAAAAGATAGATAATAATTGCAATTCACTATGGTGATCAGCCCCTCTGAAATAGTAAACCTAGCTGGTCAGTGTGCATGTCCATCAAATAATAAATAATATTCACTAAATTGCATATTTTGAAATTATAACAAAAGCACAATGCTCATTTGGATATTTTTATATTTTTTATTTTTTTCCTTATTATATTGCTACACTGAATATAGGTTTCATGAAAGTTAAAACTTGTGGTAGTTCATAGGAGTATTGTTGAAGATAATACACTCTATTTTTTATGATCTTCAACACCTGCCTTTTATGACAAAAAGCTGCATTTTGTAATTTTTTTTTTGAAAATCGGAATATCGGAAGAGGTAAAATGTTTATCGGAGTGTTTACATTAAAACAATCTCAAAGTACTGTACGAATCTTCCACAGAACCGCCATATATCGTGTCAATACTCGTCATGGTAGTCATGAAAGTGGCTCTGTACATTTGGGTGACTCACTTTTTTAATGATTTTAATAAAATGATGTACAAAAAAGAAGTGAAATACTTTCTTAAAATGTTTATTAATGGCAATTCTCCGTGTACCGTGCTCCTGCTCAAGCGATAACATTTTCAAATATAGATTCGAATCATAGATCGTACTCCACGAGAAACCTGCTCAACAAGTATATAGTAATGGTTATACGTTATAACCATTGGGACTATCACCTTATCGTTGATGGGGGTGTTTGTGCGCTTCAGTAACCTTGAGTGCTATACCGCCAGAAGGCTTGTAGTTCTGGTAGGGTCATCCAAGTCGAAAAGGTTGACGGATAGAACTAGACGGCTATAGTCCCCTCGTATTCCAGGTTGTGGTTTGGTTTTGGGCTA
Organism: Saccoglossus kowalevskii; assembly: GCF_978046115.1. Classification (NCBI taxonomy): domain Eukaryota; kingdom Metazoa; phylum Hemichordata; class Enteropneusta; family Harrimaniidae; genus Saccoglossus; species Saccoglossus kowalevskii. The sequence continues at coordinate 21,965,419 of NC_140649.1, read as the reverse complement.
ATAACCTAATCTATAATTACATAAACCAGATACCGAACGAATACTACTGAGCCTAACAATTTGGGGGAAGCCATGGTCCTTACAGGAGTGCAATTAGGAATTAGTGAGACACTTTGGACTTGGCATGAAAAATACAATTTGCTGATGGAATTTCAATCATCTACTCAGTATGAGACGACAAGACACACATAGGGAATAACTATAATGATGATCTGTGAAGTATTTCAAGTACTTAAAGACCTTTACTTTTCGAACAAAGTATTTAACTGGGCACCTGGAGAATAGATAGATAGATATATGTAATAAACCATTAGCCATGTAAACAAATGCCCTAAAATTGTCGTGGTGGTTTTACACGTTTTGTTGTGCAAAAAGTCGTATAGTGACCACGTATTTTATCTTTGTTATGAACAGCACCATACAACTTTACATTGAAAAATTAAGGAAATATAATCGTCTGTTTTAATGATTGCTAACTGCCTTATATACCTGTTACGCAAATTGCTTACCCGAAAACTATCCCCTGAGTTATCCAATACACAGCTTCAAATCAATCACAAGTTTTCCATCTTGGATTTTATTCCCTGTAATCTAGCCAATATCAAATGACGTATGTCGGTATTATGAATAATCTCATAGTTGCAGCCGCAACAAGGCCCAGACACGACGACGACAATTTTAGCATTGCTGGCAAAATAAACGAGAAATATAAACCTGAAGGGCTGAAGTGATATTAAACCATCGACATGGGTAATTCATATACGCTAAAATGTTCAAATATTGTATATACAGTGGAAATTGGAGACGTATCATACAGCAGATGGTGTGGAGGACAGATCCTTAAACAAGAAAATGTTTTTTAAAATGTCTGCATATGTTCAGGCCAGGGTATAGTTTAGTGATGTTGGAACAGTCATATACTATTTTTGGTATAAATTAATATAAATTACAGTGAGCTTTATTATCGTTCCACTTCTAAGTAATTACCTTATTTACGTATGGATAAAACATAGGCAGTGTTCATGAACACTTTGTGCCCTTTCCCTGTCATATGTTTTGTTCTGAGTTATTTTAGGTACTCACTAAAACGAAGGACCGCGAAGGACCGAAGAACCTAACCGAAGGACCGAAGGACTTAAACGGGTGTAATGACCATAAAACCTGATACAAATAACGTTGTTATACGTTGCATTTGTTCACAAATTATGTAGTAGTTATAAATATGAACGAAGGACCATGTTTATATTATAAATATGAGCGAAGGACCATGCGATTACGCGATAAATATTAGCGAAGGACCATGAGTACGTTATAAATATGAACGAAGGACCATGTTTATATTACAAATATGAGCGAAGGGCCACGTTTATATTATAAATAAGAGCGAAGGACCATGAGTACGTGATAAATATGAGCGAAGGACCATATTTATATTATAAATATGAGCGACGGACCACGTTTGTATTATAAATATGAGCGAAGGACCACGTTTATAATATAAATAAGAGCGAAGGACCATGAGTACGTGATAAATATGAGCGAAGGACCGTGATTACGTGATAAATATGAGCGAAGGACCACGTTTATATTAAAAATATGAGCGAAGCATCACGTTTATATTATAAATATGAGCGAAGGACCAAGAGTACGTTATAAATATGAACGAAAGTCCACGTTTATATTATAAATATGAGCGAAGAACCACGTTTATATTATAAATATGAGCGAAGGACCGTGATTACGTGATAAAAATGAGCGAAGGACCATGATTACATGATAAATATGAGCGAAGGACCACGTTTATATTATAAATATGAGCGACAGGCCACATTTGTATTATAAATATGAGCGAAGGACTACGTTTATATTATAAATATGAGCGAAGGACCACGTTTATATTATAAATATTAGCGAAGGACAATGAGTACGTTATAAATATGAACGAAGGACCATGTTTATATTATAAATATGAGCGAAGGACCACGTTTATATTATAAATATTAGCGAAGGACCACGTTTATATTACAAATATGAGCGAAGGACCACGTTTATATTACAAATATGAGCGAAGGACCACGTTTATATTATAAATATGAGCGAAGGACCATGATTACGTGATAAATATGAGCGAAGGACCATGATTACGTGATAAATATGAGCGAAGGACCACGTTTATATTATAAATATGAGCGACGGGCCACGTTTTTATTATAAATATGAGCGAAGGACCACGTTTATATTATAAATATTAGCGAAGGACCATGAGTACGTAATAAATATGGGCAAGGACCACGTTTATATTATAAATATGAGCGAAGGACCACGTTTATATTATAAATATGAGCGAAGGACCGTGATTACGTGATAAATATGAGCGAAGGACCATGATTACGTGACAAATATGAGCGAAGGACCACGTTTATATTATAAATATGAGCGAAGGACCATGAGTACGTTATAAATATGAGCGAAAGACCACGTTTATATTATAAATATGAGCGAAGGACCACGTTTATATTATAAATATGAGCGAAGGACCGTGATTACGTTATAAATATGAGCGAAGGACCATGATTACGTGATAAATATGAGCGAAGGACCACGTTTATATTATAAATATGAGCGAAGGACCGTGATTACGTGACAAATATGAGCGAAGGACCACGTTTATATTATACATATGAGCGAAGGACCACGTTTATATTATAAATATGAGCGAAGGACCGTGATTACGTGATAAATATGAGCGAAGGACCACGTTTATATTATAAATATGAGCGAAGGACCACGTTTATATTATAAATATGAGCGAAGGACCACGTTTATATTATAAATATTAGCGAAGGACCATGAGTACGTAATAAATATGGGCAAGGACCACGTTTATATTATAAATATGAGCGAAGGACCACGTTTATATTATAAATATGAGCGAAGGACCGTGATTACGTGATAAATATGAGCGAAGGACCATGATTACGTGACAAATATGAGCGAAGGACCACGTTTATATTATAAATATGAGCGAAGGACCATGAGTACGTTATAAATATGAGCGAAAGACCACGTTTATATTATAAATATGAGCGAAGGACCACGTTTATATTATAAATATGAGCGAAGGACCGTGATTACGTTATAAATATGAGCGAAGGACCATGATTACGTGATAAATATGAGCGAAGGACCACGTTTATATTATAAATATGAGCGAAGGACCGTGATTACGTGACAAATATGAGCGAAGGACCACGTTTATATTATACATATGAGCGAAGGACCACGTTTATATTATAAATATGAGCGAAGGACTGTGATTACGTGATAAATATGAGCGAAGGACCACGTTTATATTATAAATATGAGCGAAGGACCACGTTTATATTATAAATATGAGCGAAGGACCATGATTACGTGATAAATATGAGCGAAGGACCATGATTACGTGACAAATATGAGCGAAGGACCACGTTTATATTATAAATATGAGCGAAGCACCACGTTTATAATATAAATATGAGCGAAGGACCGTGATTACGTTATAAATATGAGCGAAGGACCACGTTTACATTATACATATGAGCGAAGGACCACGTTTATATTATAAATATGAGCGAAGGACCATGATTACGTGATAAATATGAGCGAAAGACCACGTTTATATTATAAATATGAGCGAAGGACCACGTTTATATTATAAATATGAGCGAAGGACCGTGATTACGTGATAAATATGAGCGAAGGACCATGATTACGTGACAAATATGAGCGAAGGACCACGTTTATATTATAAATATGAGCGAAGGACCATGAGTACGTTATAAATATGAGCGAAAGACCACGTTTATATTATAAATATGAGCGAAGGACCGTGATTACGTTATAAATATGAACGAAGGACCACGTTTATATTATAAATATGAGCGAAAGACCACGTTTATATTATAAATATGAGCGAAGGACCACGTTTATATTATAAATATGAGCGAATGACCGTGATTACGTGATAAATATGAGCGAAGGACCACGTTTATATTATAAATATGAGCGAAGCACCACGTTTATATTATAAATATGAGCAAAGGACCGTGATTACGTGACAAATATGAGCGAAGGACCACGTTTATATTATAAATATGAGCGAAGGACCACGTTTATATTATAAATATGAGCGAAGGACCATGATTACGTGATAAATATGAGCGAAGGACCATGATTACGTGACAAATATGAGCGAAGGACCACGTTTATATTATAAATATGAGCGAAGCACCACGTTTATATTATAAATATGAGCGAAGGACCGTGATTACATGATAAATATGAGCGAAGGACCACGTTTATATTATAAATATTAGCGAAGGACCACGTTTATATTATAAATATGAGCGAAGAACCGTGATTACGTGATAAATATGAGCGAAGGACCACGTTTATATTACAAATATGAGCGAAGGACCACGTTTATATTATAAATATGAGCGAAGGACCATGATTACGTTATAAATCTGAGCGAAGGACCACGTTTACATTATACATATGAGCGAAGGACCACGTTTATATTATAAATATGAGCGAAGGACCATGATTACGTGATAAATATGAGCGAAAGACCACGTTTATATTATAAATATGAGCGAAGGACCACGTTTATATTATAAATATGAGCGACGGACCGTGATTACGTTATAAATATGAACGAAGGACCACGTTTATATTATAAATATGAGCGAAAGACCACGTTTATATTATAAATATGAGCGAAGGACCACGTTTATATCATAAATATGAGCGAAGGACCGTGATTACGTGATAAATATGAGCAAAGGACCACGTTTATATTATAAATATGAGCGAAGCACCACGTTTATATTATAAATATGAGCGAAGGACCGTGATTACGTGACAAATATGAGCGAAGGACCACGTTTATATTATAAATATGAGCGAAGGACCACGTTTATATTATAAATATGAGCGAAGGACCATGATTACGTGATAAATATGAGCGAAGGACCATGATTACGTGACAAATATGAGCGAAGGACCACGTTTATATTATAAATATGAGCGAAGCACCACGTTTATATTATAAATATGAGCGAAGGACCGTGATTACATGATAAATATGAGCGAAGGACCACGTTTATATTATAAATATTAGCGAAGGACCACGTTTATATTAAAAATATGAGCGAAGAACAGTGATTACGTGATAAATATGAGCGAAGGACCACGTTTATATTACAAATATGAGCGAAGGAATACGTTTATATTATAAATATGAGCGAAGGACCATGATTACGTGATAAATATGAGCGAAGGACCATGATTACGTGATAAATATGAGCGAAGGACCACGTTTATATTATAAATATGAGCGACGGGCCACGTTTTTATTATAAATATGAGCGAAGGACCACGTTTATATTATAAATATTAGCGAAGGACCATGAGTACGTAATAAATATGGGCAAGGACCACGTTTATATTATAAATATGAGCGAAGGACCACGTTTATATTATAAATATGAGCGAAGGACCGTGATTACGTGATAAATATGAGCGAAGGACCATGATTACGTGACAAATATGAGCGAAGGACCACGTTTATATTATAAATATGAGCGAAGGACCATGAGTACGTTATAAATATGAGCGAAAGACCACGTTTATATTATAAATATGAGCGAAGGACCACGTTTATATTATAAATATGAGCGAAGGACCGTGATTACGTTATAAATATGAACGAAGGACCACGTTTATATTATAAATGTGAGCGAAAGACCACGTTTATATTATAAATATGAGCGAAGGACCACGTTTATATTATAAATATGAGCGATGGACCGTGATTACGTGATAAATATGAGCGAAGGACCATGATTACGTGATAAATATGAGCGAATGACCACGTTTATATTATAAATATGAGCGAAGGACCGTGATTACGTGACAAATATGAGCGAAGGACCACGTTTATATTATACATATGAGCGAAGGACCACGTTTATATTATAAATATGAGCGAAGGACCGTGATTACGTGATAAATATGAGCGAAGGACCACGTTTATATTATAAATATGAGCGAAGGACCACGTTTATATTATAAATATGAGCGAAGGACCATGATTACGTGATAAATATGAGCGAAGGACCATGATTACGTGACAAATATGAGCGAAGGACCACGTTTATATTATAAATATGAGCGAAGCACCACGTTTATATTATAAATATGAGCGAAGGACCGTGATTACGTGATAAATATGAGCGAAGGACCACGTTTACATTATACATATGAGCGAAGGACCACGTTTATATTATAAATATGAGCGAAGGACCATGATTACGTGATAAATATGAGCGAAAGACCACGTTTATATTATAAATATGAGCGAAGGACCACGTTTATATTATAAATATGAGCGAAGGACCGTGATTACGTTATAAATATGAACGAAGGACCACGTTTATATTATAAATGTGAGCGAAAGACCACGTTTATATTATAAATATGAGCGAAGGACCACGTTTATATTATAAATATGAGCGAAGGACCGTGATTACGTGATAAATATGAGTGAAGGACCACGTTTATATTATAAATATGAGCGAAGCACCACGTTTATATTATAAATATGAGCGAAGGACCGTGATTACGTGACAAATATGAGCGAAGGACCACGTTTATATTATAAATATGAGCGAAGGACCATGATTACGTGATAAATATGAGCGAAGGACCATGATTACGTGACAAATATGAGCGAAGGACCACGTTTATATTATAAATATGAGCGAAGCACCACGTTTATATTATAAATATGAGCGAAGGACCGTGATTACATGATAAATATGAGCGAAGGACCACGTTTATATTATACATATGAGCGAAGGACCACGTTTATATTATAAATATGAGCGAAGGACCATGATTACATGATAAATATGAGCGAAGGACCACGTTTATATTATAAATATGAGCGAAGGACCACGTTTATATTATAAATATGAGCGAAGGACCATGATTACGTGATAAATATGAGCGAAGGACCATGATTACGAGACAAATATGAGCGAAGGACCACGTTTATATTATAAATATGAGCGAAGCACCACGTTTATATTATAAATATGAGCGAAGGACCGTGATTACATGATAAATATGAGCGAAGGACCACGTTTATATTATACATATGAGCGAAGGACCACGTTTATATTATAAATATGAGCGAAGGACCATGATTACATGATAAATATGAGCGAAGGACCACGTTTATATTATAAATATGAGCGAAGGACCATGATTACATGATAAATATGAGCGAAGGAGCGTGAGTACGTTATAAATATGAACGAAGGACCACGTTTATATTATAAATATGAGCGAAGGACCGTGATTACGTGACAAATATGAACGAAGGGCCACGTTTATATTATACATATGAGCGAAGGACTATGATTACGTGATAAATATGAGCGAAGGACTATGAGTACGTTATAAATATGAACGAAGGACCACGTTTATATTATAAATATGAGCGAAGGACCACGTTTATATTATAAATATGAGCGAAGGACCACGTTTATATTATACATATGAGCGAAGGACCATGATTACGTGATAAATATGAGCGAAGGACCATGATTACGTGACAAATATGAGCGAAGGACCACGTTTATATTATAAATATGAGCGAAGGACCGTGATTACGTGATAAATATGAGCGAAGGACCACGTTTATATTATACAATTGAGCAAAGGACCACGTTTATATTATTAATATGAGCGAAGGACCATGATTACGTGATAAATATGAGCGAAGGACCATGAGTACGTTATAAATATGAACGAAGGACCACGTTTATATTATAAATATGAGCGTAGGACCGTGATTACGTGACAAATATGAACGAAGGGCCACGTTTATATTATACATATGAGCGAAAGACTATGATTACGTGATAAATATGAGCGAAGGACCATGAGTACGTTATAAATATGAACGAAGGACCACGTTTATATTATAAATATGAGCGAAGGACCATGAGTACGTTATAAATATGAACGAAGGACCACGTTTATATTATAAATATGAGCGAAGGACCATGATTATGTGACAAATATGAACGAAGGGCCATGTTTATATTATACATATGAGCGAAGGACCATGAGTACGTTATAAATATGAACGAAGGACCACGTTTATATTATAAATATGAGCGAAGGACCATAATTACGTGACAAATATGAACGAAGGGCCACGTTTATATTATACATATGAGCGAAGGACCACGGTTATATTATAAATATGAGCGAAGGACCATGATTACGTGACAAATATGAGCGAAAGACCACGTTTATATTATAAATATGAGCGAAGGACCACGTTTATATTATAAATATGAGCGAAGGACCGTGATTACGTTATAAATATGAACGAAGGACCACGTTTATATTATAAATGTGAGCGAAAGACCACGTTTATATTATAAATATGAGCGAAGGACTGTGATTACGTGATAAATATGAGCGAAGGACCATGTTTACATTATACATATGAGCGAAGGACCACGTTTATATTATAAATATGAGCGAAGGACCATGATTACGTGATAAATATGAGCGAAAGACCACGTTTATATTATAAATATGAGCGAAGGACCACGTTTATATTATAAATATGAGCGAAGGACCGTGATTACGTTATAAATATGAACGAAGGACCACGTTTATATTATAAATGTGAGCGAAAGACCACGTTTATATTATAAATATGAGCGAAGGACCACGTTTATATTATAAATATGAGCGAAGGACCGTGATTACGTGATAAATATGAGTGAAGGACCACGTTTATATTATAAATATGAGCGAAGCACCACGTTTATATTATAAATATGAGCGAAGGACCGTGATTACGTGACAAATATGAGCGAAGGACCACGTTTATATTATAAATATGAGCGAAGGACCATGATTACGTGATAAATATGAGCGAAGGACCATGATTACGTGACAAATATGAGCGAAGGACCACGTTTATATTATAAATATGAGCGAAGCACCACGTTTATATTATAAATATGAGCGAAGGACCGTGATTACATGATAAATATGAGCGAAGGACCACGTTTATATTATACATATGAGCGAAGGACCACGTTTATATTATAAATATGAGCGAAGGACCATGATTACATGATAAATATGAGCGAAGGACCACGTTTATATTATACATATGAGCGAAGGACCACGTTTATATTATAAATATGAGCGAAGGACCATGATTACATGATAAATATGAGCGAAGGACCATGAGTACGTTATAAATATGAACGAAGGACCACGTTTATATTATAAATATGAGCGAAGGACCACGTTTATATTATAAATATGAGCGAAGGACCGTGATTACGTGATAAATATGAGCAAAGGACCACGTTTATATTATAAATATGAGCGAAGGACCACGTTTATATTATACATATGAGCGAAGGACCATGATTACGTGATAAATATGAGCGAAGGACCATGATTACGTGACAAATATGAGCGAAGGACCACGTTTATATTATAAATATGAGCGTAGGACCGTGATTACGTGACAAATATGAACGAAGGGCCACGTTTATATTATACATATGAGCGAAAGACTATGATTACGTGATAAATATGAGCGAAGGACCATGAGTACGTTATAAATATGAATGAAGGACCACGTTTATATTATAAATATGAGCGAAGGACCATGAGTACGTTATAAATATGAACGAAGGACCACGTTTATATTATAAATATGAGCGAAGGACCATGATTATGTGACAAATATGAACGAAGGGCCATGTTTATATTATACATATGAGCGAAGGACCATGAGTACGTTATAAATATGAACGAAGGACCACGTTTATATTATAAATATGAGCGAAGGACCATAATTACGTGACAAATATGAACGAAGGGCCACGTTTATATTATACATATGAGCGAAGGACCACGGTTATATTATAAATATGAGCGAAGGACCATGATTACGTGACAAATATGAGCGAAAGACCACGTTTATATTATAAATATGAGCGAAGGACCACGTTTATATTATAAATATGAGCGAAGGACCGTGATTACGTTATAAATATGAACGAAGGACCACATTTATATTATAAATGTGAGCGAAAGACCACGTTTATATTATAAATATGAGCGAAGGACTGTGATTACGTGATAAATATGAGCGAAGGACCACGTTTATATTATAAATATGAGCGAAGCACCACGTTTATATTATAAATATGAGCGAAGGACCGTGATTACGTGACAAATATGAGCGAAGGACCACGTTTATATTATACATCTGAGCGAAGGACCACGTTTATATTATAAATATGAGCGAAGGACCGTGATTACGTGATAAATATGAGCGAAGGACCACGTTTATATTATAAATATGAGCGAAGGACCACGTTTATATTATAAATATGAGCGAAGGACCATGATTACGTGATAAATATGAGCGAAGGACCATGATTACGTGACAAATATGAGCGAAGGACCACGTTTATATTATAAATATGAGCGAAGCACCACGTTTATATTATAAATATGAGCGAAGGACCGTGATTACATGATAAATATGAGCGAAGGACCACGTTTATATTATACATATGAGCGAAGGACCACGTTTATATTATAAATATGAGCGAAGGACCATGATTACATGATAAATATGAGCGAAGGACCACGTTTATATTATAAATATGAGCGAAGGACCATGATTACATGATAAATATGAGCGAAGGAGCGTGAGTACGTTATAAATATGAACGAAGGACCACGTTTATATTATAAATATGAGCGAAGGACCGTGATTACGTGACAAATATGAACGAAGGGCCACGTTTATATTATACATATGAGCGAAGGACTATGATTACGTGATAAATATGAGCGAAGGACTATGAGTACGTTATAAATATGAACGAAGGACCACGTTTATATTATAAATATGAGCGAAGGACCACGTTTATATTATAAATATGAGCGAAGGACCACGTTTATATTATACATATGAGCGAAGGACCATGATTACGTGATAAATATGAGCGAAGGACCATGATTACGTGACAAATATGAGCGAAGGACCACGTTTATATTATAAATATGAGCGAAGGACCGTGATTACGTGATAAATATGAGCGAAGGACCACGTTTATATTATACAATTGAGCAAAGGACCACGTTTATATTATTAATATGAGCGAAGGACCATGATTACGTGATAAATATGAGCGAAGGACCATGAGTACGTTATAAATATGAACGAAGGACCACGTTTATATTATAAATATGAGCGTAGGACCGTGATTACGTGACAAATATGAACGAAGGGCCACGTTTATATTATACATATGAGCGAAGGACTATGATTACGTGATAAATATGAGCGAAGGACCATGAGTACGTTATAAATATGAACGAAGGACCACGTTTATATTATACATATGAGCGAAGGACCATGAGTACGTTATAAATATGAACGAAGGACCACGTTTATATTATAAATATGAGCGAAGGACCATGATTACGTGACAAATATGAACGAAGGGCCACGTTTATATTATACATATGAGCGAAGGACCATGAGTACGTTATAAATATGAACGAAGGACCACGTTTATATTATAAATATGAGCGAAGGACCACGTTTATATTATAAATATGAGCGAAGGACCACGTTTATATTATAAATATGAGCGAAGGACCACGTTTATATTATAAATATGAGCGAAGGACCACGTTTATATTATAAATATGAGCGAAGGACCATAATTACGTGACAAATATGAACGAAGGGCCACGTTTATATTATACATATGAGCGAAGGACCACGGTTATATTATAAATATGAGCGAAGGACCATGATTACGTGACAAATATGAACGAAGAATCACGTTTATCTTCTAAATATTAGCGAAGGGCCACGTTTATATTATAAATATGAGCGTAGGACCGTGATTACGTGACAAATATGAACGAAGGGCCACGTTTATATTATAAATATGAGCGAAGGACCATGATTACGTGACAAATATGAGCGAAGGACCACGTTTATATTATAAATATGAGCGTAGGACCGTGATTACGTGACAAATATGAACGAAGGGCCACGTTTATATTATACATATGAGCGAAAGACTATGATTACGTGATAAATATGAGCGAAGGACCATGAGTACGTTATAAATATGAATGAAGGACCACGTTTATATTATAAATATGAGCGAAGGACCATGAGTACGTTATAAATATGAACGAAGGACCACGTTTATATTATAAATATGAGCGAAGGACCATGATTATGTGACAAATATGAACGAAGGGCCATGTTTATATTATACATATGAGCGAAGGACCATGAGTACGTTATAAATATGAACGAAGGACCACGTTTATATTATAAATATGAGCGAAGGACCATAATTACGTGACAAATATGAACGAAGGGCCACGTTTATATTATACATATGAGCGAAGGACCACGGTTATATTATAAATATGAGCGAAGGACCATGATTACGTGACAAATATGAGCGAAAGACCACGTTTATATTATAAATATGAGCGAAGGACCACGTTTATATTATAAATATGAGCGAAGGACCGTGATTACGTTATAAATATGAACGAAGGACCACGTTTATATTATAAATGTGAGCGAAAGACCACGTTTATATTATAAATATGAGCGAAGGACTGTGATTACGTGATAAATATGAGCGAAGGACCACGTTTATATTATAAATATGAGCGAAGCACCACGTTTATATTATATATATGAGCGAAGGACCGTGATTACGTGACAAATATGAGCGAAGGACCACGTTTATATTATACATATGAGCGAAGGACCACGTTTATATTATAAATATGAGCGAAGGACCGTGATTACGTGATAAATATGAGCGAAGGACCACGTTTATATTATAAATATGAGCGAAGGACCACGTTTATATTATAAATATGAGCGAAGGACCATGATTACGTGATAAATATGAGCGAAGGACCATGATTACGTGACAAATATGAGCGAAGGACCACGTTTATATTATAAATATGAGCGAAGCACCACGTTTATATTATAAATATGAGCGAAGGACCGTGATTACATGATAAATATGAGCGAAGGACCACGTTTATATTATACATATGAGCGAAGGACCACGTTTATATTATAAATATGAGCGAAGGACCATGATTACATGATAAATATGAGCGAAGGACCACGTTTATATTATAAATATGAGCGAAGGACCATGATTACATGATAAATATGAGCGAAGGAGCGTGAGTACGTTATAAATATGAACGAAGGACCACGTTTATATTATAAATATGAGCGAAGGACCGTGATTACGTGACAAATATGAACGAAGGGCCACGTTTATATTATACATATGAGCGAAGGACTATGATTACGTGATAAATATGAGCGAAGGACTATGAGTACGTTATAAATATGAACGAAGGACCACGTTTATATTATAAATATGAGCGAAGGACCACGTTTATATTATAAATATGAGCGAAGGACCACGTTTATATTATACATATGAGCGAAGGACCATGATTACGTGATAAATATGAGCGAAGGACCATGATTACGTGACAAATATGAGCGAAGGACCACGTTTATATTATAAATATGAGCGAAGGACCGTGATTACGTGATAAATATGAGCGAAGGACCACGTTTATATTATACAATTGAGCAAAGGACCACGTTTATATTATTAATATGAGCGAAGGACCATGATTACGTGATAAATATGAGCGAAGGACCATGAGTACGTTATAAATATGAACGAAGGACCACGTTTATATTATAAATATGAGCGTAGGACCGTGATTACGTGACAAATATGAACGAAGGGCCACGTTTATATTATACATATGGGCGAAGGACTATGATTACGTGATAAATATGAGCGAAGGACCATGAGTACGTTATAAATATGAACGAAGGACCACGTTTATATTATACATATGAGCGAAGGACCATGAGTACGTTATAAATATGAACGAAGGACCACGTTTATATTATAAATATGAGCGAAGGACCATGATTACGTGACAAATATGAACGAAGGGCCACGTTTATATTATACATATGAGCGAAGGACCATGAGTACGTTATAAATATGAACGAAGGACCACGTTTATATTATAAATATGAGCGAAGGACCACGTTTATATTATAAATATGAGCGAAGGACCACGTTTATATTATAAATATGAGCGAAGGACCACGTTTATATTATAAATATGAGCGAAGGACCACGTTTATATTATAAATATGAGCGAAGGACCATAATTACGTGACAAATATGAACGAAGGGCCACGTTTATATTATACATATGAGCGAAGGACCACGGTTATATTATAAATATGAGCGAAGGACCATGATTACGTGACAAATATGAACGAAGAATCACGTTTATCTTCTAAATATTAGCGAAGGGCCACGTTTATATTATAAATATGAGCGAAGGACCATGATTACGTGACAAATATGAACGAAGGGCCACGTTTATATTATACATATGAGCAAAGGACCACGGTTATATTATAAATATAGCGAAGGACGATGATTACGTGATAAATATGTGCGAAGAATCACGTTTATCTTCTAAATATTAGCGAAGGGCCACGTTTATATTATAAATATGAGCAAAGGACCATGATTACGTGATAAAAATGAGCGAAGGACCACGTTTTTATTGTAAATATGAGCGAATGACCGTTATTACGTGGCTAATATGAGCGAAGGACCACGTTTATATTATAAATATTAGCGAAGGACCATGAGTACGTTATAAATATGAGCGAAGGACCATGTTTATATTATAAATATGAGCGAAGGACCACGTTTATATTATAACTATTAGCGAAGGACCATGAATACGTTATAAATATGGGCGAAGGACCACCTTTATATTATAAATAAGAGCGAAGGACCACGATTATATTATAAATATAGCGAAGGACGATGATTACGTGATAAATATGATCGAAGGACCACGTTGATATTATAAATATGAGCGAGGACCACAATTACGTGATAACTATGAGCGAAGGACTACGTTGATTTTATAAATATGAGCAAAGGACCACGTTGATATTATACATATGAGCGAAGGACCACGTTTAAAAGAATGTAGATTCACTCAATAAACTTAAATAACAACAATCACTTTAATGTATGCTATTCAATATCACGTATTGTCGGCTCCGCTCCGCTGTTAGCAATGCACATTTCAATTGAAGAAATGAACAATATGTATAATATCAAAGTAATCAGACTTTGGTTTTGAACAAGAATTAAAACATATCACTTTTTACCAAAAATATTCATCAAAATTTGAGAAATAAAGATATCGTCACGACATGAATTAATCTGAAAGAGGTATACATGTAGTACATATATATATAATATCAAAGCAATCAGACCTGCGGTTTTCAACAAGTCAAAAATATCACTTTTACCAAAAATGACAAAAATATTCATCAAAATTGGAGAATTAAGGATGTCAACACGAAATGAAAAAATCTAAGAGAGGTCTGCTCAATGTACACAACACCAAGAATCAAAGCAATAAGAATTGTAGTTTTCAAGAATAAGTTGAAAATAAAAAAGTTGACACGACGGACAATCACTTATATGATAAGCTCCGATCGACAAAGTCGTAAGCGGAGCTAAAAAAGAGAAATTATCAAATTAATCATTTATTTTTGTAAGGCACTGTCATCACACTAAACGCGTAAAAAGATTAATAAATGTACTGGCATTCCCTTTAAACCACATATACAAAATACACTGATGCTGACTGTTTGTGTTTACAATAATACAGCCGTAGTTTTGGCTAGCACACTCTGTCCATTTACGTGATTTTCACTAAAACCTACACTTGCTCGTGGCGTTTCTAATACATATTATTATAAAACACGCTTAGTACACTCAGCTTCTTGTATTGTAATATTTTGAAGAGTTGAAACCAGTACAGATATTGCTTCTTTATAAAGTACATCCATCGGGAAACTTCCAGCAAAAATGAAAATACAACAGTATCACGTTATTTGAAGCGATGACAAGGAAGAATAATTTGGGATTTGTATTTTATATACATACATATATTTCGAACACAGATTAGTTTAATTATTTTGAGCGTTTGAGTAAAGCACCAGTTTCCGAGACAGTGGGCTCTGAAATTCCCACTCATGATAATACACGTTGACAAGATTATATTGATACTGTACAACTTGATATGGAGATTAGTACGGAAGAAGTGATAGCTGCAATAAAGAAATTAAAAATAAAAAAAAAATAACCCGGATTTGATGGCTTTAGAAATGAGTTATTCAAAATATAGTACTGTCAATTTATGGTTTGACCCATCACAAATTGCAACAGAAATAATTTCTTCACAATACATTCCAGGGAGGTGCCTAGATTGACATACTAAAAATCTAGGCTTCGGAAATATACCTAACTTGCATATATTCAAAATGGCCGTTTGCTGCATTTTTACAACATGAAAAATATAACTATTCGGGCATATCTTTAATTCTAGATGACATTTTTTAGATATTCAAGTTGCTGCGATGTGGTTTGGTGTGTGTGAATGTATGTGATTGTGAAACATTTGATTGATTAACAACCATTTGCATAAATCCAATATGGTCGTCAAAATAGTATCATTTAAATATGCAATCTCGGGCGGCCCCTCGGAGTCTGTTCCTTTTAATGACTCCAAAAGCCACGCCGTCGGGTGAGGGGGGACTCTCACTTCCGGGATCCAGAGCCTGCATTCGGTATTGCTTTTGGTCCCGCCGAGTGATGGACGTAGGGGCACCGCATAGACGGTGTTGAAGGGCGGACCTTGGTCCCCCGTGGGGTAGAGGCCTAAGTCCTTAGGGTAGATAAATTTTATGCTCAACCTTTTCCACCGATCAGGCAGTGTTTGAGACCATAGCCAGCAGATTCTGGAGTCAAATCTCGCGTTCTGATCGGATCCTTCGGTTCCTTCCCCAACTCTGGTACCACGATTTTTTTGGTTCAGTGGGGTGGGCAAAATGGGTGGCCGCGTTTATCAAATATTTCGACCGGTTATTCAGAAAAATCAATGCACTGACTGCAGAGTGGCGACCCTCAAACTTCGAGTTGTGGCCAGCCCACTGAAACGAATTGTTTTGTGCCGCCAGCACTCTGAAGTCTCAATGACGGAACGCACCAGCCTCCTAGACCCACTGACCAGTTGGTACAGGTGGGACCTGCGAGCCAGTTTGGCTTCTGCCAAGGGCAAGCAGTAATGACCCCAAGCTGAGAAAACATAACGACCAAAGTCGGTACCCACTGGCCAGATGTGGCTAGGAGGCAAGGTTCCCAGCTCTTTTGGGGGAGGGAAGAGTGGCGACGCTCCCGTCAGGAAGAAGGGACCAGGTGTTGGTCCCCCTTTCTTCCTCTGGGGTCGCCTACCCAGCTCGCAGGGGAAGCAGGTTTGATGCTTCCACATGCGGCAAGGGTGATGGGCATATGTTCAGCGGAAGGCTGTCGAAACCTATTGTCTTCTACAGGCCTCGCGGGGTCTCACCTCGGCGGAGGAGAGATCACCCAGATGTGGAACCACTGAACCCACAAATTTCTATCGCACTCATTGCGCCAGTGTATTCCAGTTTGGAGGCAGCGTATAACCGATCCCTTGACTCTCCAGGTGGTGATACATGGTTACAAGATCCCGCTGCAATCTCCACCCCCCTGGCACCAGCCTCCACCGTGGCACTACCAGGGGATCCCCACAAAGCGAGAGCAATTCGACAGGTGGTAGATAGTTTGCTTACAAAGAACGCTATACACAGGATAGAGCACTTGGCATTAAGTCCGGGCTTCTACTCGTGAGTATTGGTGGTTCCAAAGACTATAACTGAGACTACAGGTGGCTGTGCCGCATGGACTTAAGCAGACCAAATCAATATGAGCTTCCTGAAAACTCCAAGCACCATATTATTCTCCGTGCTCTGTTTCTACTGGTTAGCCTCGCTAGATTTGAGCTATACTTCGCCCAGTTGGGCCAAGTAGTCGAGTGCAGGGTGCTCCCCATGAGGTTTTGCAGGGCTTCATACGTATTCACCTGATTGTTGAATCATGTGGTGCTACTGCTGTGCCAGTACACATCACAATGATACACATCAACGTGTACCTAGATGGCAGGTTGCTACACAACCCAACAAGGGGTTAGTCAAGCAGTAAGGCTAACACCATATTTTCTAGACCTGTTGTGCTTCCTAGTAAATCGATCAAGTCCCACCCTCAGCCAACACAACAGTTGGTGTTCCTGACCAGGGAGTTCGACACAGAGGTGGGCTAGGTACGGTCACCTCAGGCCCAATGCCTAAATGACCTAGCTGAATGCCTAGTCAGCATTCCCTCTGTGTCTCTCCGAGAAGTAATGCGGATCACCGGAATGATATCAGCGATTCGCAGAGTAGTTCCCCCAGGTCGCGTTGTGCAGCCGCCCGTTATAGCACACTTTTGTTGCAACACCGGGAACTGGAGAAGTGAGTAACACTCTCGGACCAAGCGATAAATGCCTGCCCTGTGTTCGGCAATTGCCAATCTCAGGCAGGGGGTTTCCTTGGACCCACTCGCAACGGCTATGACTCTGGAAACGGATACCTCCCTCACATGTCGGGGAGCGCACCTATTGCACCAACAAGCCCAATGGAAAATATGGCCCCTGCATTAGATTCAGGACTGCCATATCAAATGGCTCGAACTGAAAGAAGTGTGCTTAGCACTACTTCACTTAGTTCGAGACCACAGAGTCTTGCTTTGCACGGCCAACACATCGGTAGTCTCCTATAGCTACAAGGAGGGGGACCAGATCCCCATCATTGTCAGTCCTAGCAGAGAAAATTCTCCTTTAGAACCTGGAATACAATGTGGAGCTAGCCGCACACCACATTCCAGGGGCGAGAAACAGTCAAGCGGATAGCCTCTCATGACGGCTCCATCTCCAGAACACAGAGTGGCGGATACCCCAATGGGTAACCTTCAGACAGTGGGACGGTCCAATGTTAGACCTATTCCCCACACCCAAGAAAACCAAGCTACTGACGTACACAACATTCCTGCCGATGCCAGGAGCCTTTGTTGACCCCTGTGAACCCATATGGACGTGTAAGCCTTTCTTCCCTTCCTGCTATTCATCGGGTACTGGAGAAACTTCGACAGGAGCGCATCTGCACTTTGGCGCGAGTGGCGCCCAATGGGCCAAGCAAGGTCTGGTTTCCACTACTGCTAGAAATCTTAGACGAAACACCAGGGGTGCATCAGGACTTCCAAATCTGCTGTCCCAACTGGACGGCACACTGCCTTTGAGCCCAGTAGTGTACCACATACTTGCATCAAGGCTCTCGGTTTTACTCACTCAGTGGGCTGCTAACGTCCTGGCCAGGGCGAACAGGGATCCCACCAATACAGCCTATGCCTCGAAATGACGTGCGTACACTGATTGGTGTAGTGGAAGGGAGATCCATGCAATTTCTTTGTTGGCCAGACAGATGACAGCTCCACAGACTGTCGCAGTCTCAGATGTACCTGCAGAAGGCACAACCTTGAATGTTCTGCAGATTGTGGTCAATATCGAGGATCTGGATGCACAAATGTAGTCCAGATATCTGATGAAGATAGCGATGACGATTAGCAATTAAATTTTTAAACAATACACTTTTGGGCAGAATTATAACTATTTAATACAGTTCGTTAAATCAATAAAATAGTTTATTGAGTTGAGATTTTACATTTAAATGGTCTATTGTGTATATAGTATAGCAAATTTGTAGATTCAACCAAGGTGTTTCATTCCTCTAGTTTTTCTTTTAGATGGGACGGCCATGTTGGATTCATGCAGATGAAGCATCTGTCTACCCAGGAAACCATTTATTTACATCTGTTCTGTACTGTACGATTCTGTTTAAAATTTAGCATCTTAAACTTATTACTTATGCCACATAGAAGAAAAGCCGGAATAGAAGTTACATTAAATACTTATATTATCGCGGCCATATTGGATTTATGCTAATTTTCAGATACCCAATCAACACATTTAGCACTCTCATACCTCCCCTGACTCAAAACAGTACCATAGCATCATGAATTTGTAAAATACCCCATCTAAAATTAAAGATATGTCCAAATAGTTATATTTTCATGTTGTAAAAATGTGCAAAACGGCCATTTTGAATATATGCAAATTAGGTATATTTCTGAAGCCTAGATTTTCCTAGACATTTAGTATGTCAATCTAGATACCTTTCCGAAAAGCACTGTGAAGAAATTATTTCTGTTGCAATTTGTGACGGGATGGCCCCCTTTTTTTGCTCGAATGACTGGACTCATAGTAATCAAGATTGGATTACTGATTTGTCCAATTTTTAAGAAAGGTAGCATACAGGACCCCGCTAATTACCGTGACATTTCCCTATTGAGTTGTTTTGGTGAGTTTTTTACAATTATTATTAACTAAAGAATAGTCAAATGGCTTGATACAAATAATATTCTCAGTGATATTCAGGCAGGCGTCCGAGCAAATCACAGCACTGAGGATAATATTTTACCCTGTCAACGCTAATTGAGAAATATAGAGTCGCTAGAAAGAGATTTTACGTTTGTTTTGTAGACTATAAAAAGCGTTTGACTATGTTGACCGAGCTAGTTTATTTTTAAAGCTTGTTAAAGTAAGCTTTAGTTGTAAAATAGTCAATCTTCTAAAGAGTGTTTACAGTGTGGTTAAATATTGTGTAAAATTACCGCATGGTTATACAAAAACGTATACATCTTAGATTGGGGTACAACAAAGGGCATATTAAGCCCAATTTGCATTGTTTCTAAACGATTTAGAAAAGGCTTTGAATAAAGCACCATTTAATGGCCAAGGGGTTGAATTGGATGATTATCCACTAACATGTCTTATGTATGCCGACAACACGGTTATTGTATCTGATAGTGCTTCGGGTTTACAGTTGTTACCTGCCAGATTTCAATTTTATTTTTATACGTGGAAAATGTTTGTAAACACCACTAAAACTGAAATTATTTCCTTCAATGGTATATTCTTGACTGTGATGACGATAACTTGGATTTGAAACTATTTGGAAATCAAATTGACATTGTTGTAAATTATACATATCTAGGTGTTGTCTTTGCCGAAAATGGTTCATTTAAGTTGGCATGTGCATTTTTTGGACAGAAAAGTTTCAAAGGCAGCGTACGTGGTCAGGAAAGGAATTGGTAACGAGATTTCTCCAAAATTACTTCCAAAATATTTAAAAAATATTTAACTCTAAAATTAAACGAATGTTAAACTATGGAGCGGCAGTTATAGGGAATCGGTATTGTAAACCAATTAAAGATGTTCAGTTAAAGTGGTGTAAATATATATTAGGTGTGGGGCAAAATACAACCAGCAATGCAGTTATGGGGGAACTCGTACGATCTCCACAGAAATATAATCCGTATTAAATTTTGGAAACGTAATCTAGAAATGTCATCTAATCCACTCGTTTACAAAGCCTATAGAGGGTCCGAAAAATTGGCACTAGTAGGAGAGCCATCTTTTGCTTTAGCTATTAAGAAATTATTAATTAAACAAAATGTGCATACTATTTGGGAGAATATGTTTATTGATGAGATGAAATAACGTTGTTAATTGGAAAGAAAGAGAGAGGTTGTTATTTCAAAAGTTGGAAAGTGCTTTATTTGACGATATTCGTAAATCCCCAAACAGTAGAAATAAATTACGAACATTTCGCCAATTTAAAACAATTATTTTTTATGAGAATTATTTGAATATCCTTCTTGTTCCCTTCTACAGACAAGCTTAACTAACCTTCAGTGCTCTAATCATAAGTTACACATTGAGATCGGTAGATATTATGGAACTCCAGTGGAAAATAGAACCTGCCAAATATGTACAGATGCTGTTGAAGATGAGACTCATTTTCTGGTAGTTTGTCCAGCATATAACCATATTATAAAACAAATGTTTGATTGAATTAACTGCATTGAACCACAATTTGAGCTCCTTTCGCCTATCAGTAAACTTATATATATATATTTTCTCAGGATAACCATGAAATCATCCAAATTCTTGCAAGATTTGTATACACAGATTTTCAGATTAGATATAATTTGTTAGTGTGAGTTCTCTAATAGATGAGTTATAATATTTTATTTTATTGAGGCGATTAAAGTCACGCTTGTAACTTTATTTTTTATATGCATTGTAATCTGTTCCCCGCAGGTTAATGGGGTATATTTCTTTAGAGAAATGGAAATAAAATAATGATAATATATAGTGTTTCCCTGACCTTTGACAGTTAAAATGTATGTACTATTGACGATTTTTGAATATGTTGAATTAACTGTTTTGTCTTTGATAAACTTTTAACAACAATACAAAATAAATATAGATTTATTAATAATATATTTAACTCAACCTTTTTTCATATCACTCATTATTTCAGAGTGCAGATATTTAGAGTCACTCTAACAAGCAATGCCAACAGAATTTAATATACGGTACATTCTTAACTGAGTTCATTTTGTATACAATAAATAACATAATGCACGATGAATGCAATAGGTCCAAACTATTAATTATGTGTTAATATCGTCATATTTGACATGTTGATAATATACCAGTAGCTCACATATCATAACCAAGAATCAAGAATGGGATGCCCTTATATATCACCACTATAAATCACGCAGCCACGTGCATTCTACTTGATATGTACATTATTTGATTTTGTCAAAATCACATCAGTATGCTACCCAACTTTATATCCCTGTGTAAGTATTTGCACAATTATTTAACATGATTGGATTGATTATTTAACTGTTTTAACTGTTGATAACCTACACTAAAGCGAAGAGTTTCCTGTAAAATGCAGCTCTTGAGATACTGAAATAAATAACAATTAATAATTAGTTTATGTATGTAATTTTCCCGTGTGCTATGATATGGTAAAACATAATCCAACAATTATTAGTAATTTGACACAGTGCACAAGTTTGATCCATTAGAGATCCGTTTAACCGAATATGCCTGACTTAATTAAATTTCACGGGGACTGGGTGTAATTACGCATTGAAGCGATGTATGTTCAACATGAAGGAATGGTTAAGGATCGGATGGAACTCATATATCTCACTTATGTGATGCGAGCCCACTATCCCCGGCAACGGCAATACATCCCGGCCTGCATGGTTAGAAAAATGTGCCAAAATCCCCAATCATTGCAAATTTTGGAAATCAAAATAAAAACAAAAACAAGCGACATCGTAACTTGGTGAACATTAAATTCAAAACATTAACATGCCACAGTCGGTGTCATTATTTTGACGAGTTATACTCTGCTTGTAAGAATAGCAAATATAAACTATCAATTATTAAACAAATAACATTAATTATTTCCAATACAAATCGTGAAGAAATAGAAAATGTAGTTTAATTTCGGATTGATATCATATCAAGTGTCAAGGCGAAATGAACTGGAGTCATTTCATTTGGTTCAGCAGATCATTCTCGGATGCACTGAGAAGAGCATTCTGAATGACTGGAGTCAAGGCTACATTGTAATGGAATTAAAACAAAACAAAACAGGGACTTCTTCTGCGTAATAACATAGTTTGAAATACTTGCTAAAATAATTGGCTTGACATTAACCACACCCCAACCTTGGTACTTATAACATGTAATAATAGTCGTACTCTATATTGTGAATATTAAAGTGTATTGGGCTAATGTGAATATTTTGGACTGGAATGGTCATTGTCACCACGTGTGTTCATCCCATACCCAATATACAACAACATCGCATTGCTTTATGTTGAGATGTAAGCAACTAAATGGTTTGCCAGACATGGGCGGTCAATTGGTTGTAGCCTGGTTTACCAGACTGACAGTTCCACGGATTCTCTACGCATAACAGTGAGGTTTGAAATGACATCTTAGTCCGTTAGTGCTTATTGACTGATTATTACCTACAAGCAATAGCAATGAACAAATTTCGACCACTAGTTGATTTTTTCGGGTTACTTGTTGTGTTCGCACATACGTATTTTGCGCAAACCAAAACATTCAAGGAAATTAAATTGCTTGCTAAGATAAAAACGAGTTAGTGGATCGTGATAATTTGCATTTATTTTGAGTGGACGTGGGAATAGAGATGACGAATAATAACACATTTTATACAAAAATATGCTTACAAATAAAACAGAACTAAATAATAGTTTCAGAATATTTTGAAACTCACTTTATGGATTCTTCCCCTGAGGGTATTATGAACAGTTAGACAGTGGGTCGTATATTTTTATCTCACATTTATCAACATGTAGTACCTGAAAAGAGAACTTATTCAACCTCGTATATTTTGTTGCAATATTGCCTATATAGGCGTAGAAACAATAGAAATGTGAGTCAACAATCTATCACCCACGCGTGGAAAAACACCTGCTTCCATTAGAAATTGTAGTGATAATCATATTGTCACAAAATACAGATGAAAGTAGTATCGAAACCACGCGCAAACCACAATACCCAATACACGTAAAAACTCCATTTAAAAATAATCTGAAATACAATTTGCTAAAACTATATTATAATTTGTATTCAAAATTACCAAAGTTTTGTATGAATAGTCTTTCATATTATTAATCATTTTTTCCCATTTTCAAACAAAAACATTAATATTATTAATATTAAAGTTACATTACTTGTTAAGATGATATATTACTATATATTTTCAACATACCCGGAGCTAAACATTTGCCAACATCATTTAATAATAGTATTTTTCTTAAACAAAACATTGTGTATGCATTAAAAAACAATTGACATGTATATTTTAAAATCCTGAGCGAAAAACGTACGGCTAGTATCCAAAGCAATGTTAATTAATGAATTGTAAAGCTAAGTATAAACAAATTGATAGATTATTAATTATTATTAATGCCTATCGTCCCTCTTGGGTGATCAACAAGATTTCTCCAACCAGGCCGGCCTGTGCCAGACGCTCCACTTCCCTCCAGGTATAGCCCAACCTCCGGACATCAGCCTCTAGGGCCCGTCGCCGGGTATTTCTTGGACGGCCCCTTTTCCTTTTGCCCTGTGGTTCCGCCCTTGTGATGTTTAATGAACGTGGTCCTTCCCTCATATTTATAATATGAACGTGGTCCTTCGCTCATATTTATAATATAAACGTGGTCCTTCGCTCATATTTATAATATAAACGTGGTCCTTCGCTCATATTTATATTATAAACGTGGTCCTTCGCTCATATTTATAATAAAAACTTGGTCCTTCGCTCATATTTATAATATAAACGTGGTCCTTCGCTCATATTTATAATATAATCGTGGTCCTTCGCTCATATTTGTCACGTACTCGTGGTCCTTCGCTCATACTCATGGTCCTTCGCTCTTATTTATAATATAAACGTGGCCCGTCGCTCATATTTATAATATAAACATGTTCCTTCGTTCATATTTATAACGTACTCATGGTCCTTTGCTAATATTTATCACGTAATCATGGTCCTTCGCTCATATTTATCACGTAATCATGGTCCTTCGCTCATATTTATAATATAAACGTGGTCCTTCGCTCATATGTATAATATAAACGTGGTCCATCGCTCATATTTGTCACGTAATCACGGTCCTTCGCTCATATTTATAAAATAAACGTGGTCCTTCGCTCATGTTTATAATATAAACGTGGTCCATCGCTCATATGTATAATATAAACGTGGTCCTTCGCTCATATTTGTCACGTAATCACGGTCCTTCGCTCATATTTATAATATAAACGTGGCCCGTCGCTCATATTTATAATATAAACGTGGTCCTTCGCTCATATTCATAATATAAACGTGGTCCTTCGCTCATATTTATTATATAAACGTGGGCCTTCGCTCTTATTTATAATATAAACGTGGTCCTTCGCTCATATTTATCAGGTAATCGTGGTCCTTCGCTCATATTTATAATATAAACGTGGTCCTTCGCTCATATTTATAATATAAACGTGGTCCTTCGCTCATATTTGACACGTAATCGCGGTCCTTTGCTCATTTTGATAATATAAACGTGGTCCTTCACTCATATGTATAATATAAACGTGGTCCTTCGCTCAATATTTGTCACGTAATCGCGGTCCTTCGCTCATATTTATAATATAAACGTGGTCCTTCGCTCATATTTATAATATAAACGTGGTCCTTCGCTCATATTTGTCACGTAATCACGGTCCTTCGCTCATATTTATAATATAAACGTGGTCCTTCGCTCATATGTATAATATAAACGTGGTCCATCGCTCATATTTGTCACGTAAACAAGGTCCGTCGCTCATATTTATAATATAAACGTGGTCCTTCGCTCATATTTATAATATAAACGTGGTACTTCGCTCATATGTATAATATAAACGTGGTCCTTCGCTCATATTTGTCACGTAATCACGGTCCTTCGCTCATATTTATAATATAAACGTGGTCCTTCGCTCATATTTATAATATAAACGTGGTCCTTCGCTCATATTTATCACGTAATCACGGTCCTTCGCTCATATTTATAATATAAACGTGGTCCTTCGCTCATATGTATAATATAAACGTGGTCCTTCGCTCATATTTGTCACGTAATCACGATCCTTCGCTCATATTTATAATATCAACGTGGTGCTTCGCTCATATTTATAATATAAACGTGGTCCTTCGCTCATATTTATTATATAAACGTGGTCCTTCGCTTTTATTTATAATATAAACGTGGTCCTTCGCTCATATTTATAATATAAACGTGGTCCTTCGCTCATATTTATAATATAAACGTGGTCCT
The DNA here is from genome assembly GCF_978046115.1 of Saccoglossus kowalevskii. NCBI lineage: Eukaryota > Metazoa > Hemichordata > Enteropneusta > Harrimaniidae > Saccoglossus > Saccoglossus kowalevskii. The sequence goes on along the minus strand of NC_140649.1, from coordinate 21,938,444 downwards.
TCGCTCATATTTGTCACGTAATCACGGTCCTTCGCTCATTTTTATAATATAAACGTGGTGCTTCGCTCATATGTATAATATAAACGTGGTCCTTCGTTCATATTTATAACGTACTCATGGTACTTCGATCATATTTATCACGTAATCATGGTCCTTTGCTCATATTTATAATATAAACATGGTCCTTCGCTCATATTTATCACTACTCATGGTCCTTCGCTAATAGTTATCACGTAATCATGGTCCTTCGCTATTATTTATAATATAAACATGGTCCTTCGTTCATATTTATAACGTACTCATGGTCCTTCGCTATTATTTATAATATAAACATGGTCCTTCGTTCATATTTATAACGTACTCTTGGTCCTTCGCTAATATTTATCACGTAATCATGGTCCTTCGCTCATATTTATAATATAAACATGGTCCTTCGCTCATATTTATCACTACTCATGATCCTTCGCTAATATTTATCACGTAATCATGGTCCTTCGCTCATATTTATAATATAAACATAGTCCTTCGCTCATATTTGTCACGTAATCACGGTCCTTCGCTCATATTTATAATATAATCGTGGTCCTTCGCTCATATTAGCCACGTAATCACGGTCATTCGCTCATATTTACAATAAAAACGAGGTCCTTCGCTCATATTTATAATATAATTGTGGTCCTTCGGTTTTATATTTTTCATGTAATGTATTTATCAAGGTATTTTTGTAAATTTAATCGCTATTGCATAATTTGTGAACAAATGCAACGTATAACAACGTTATTTGTATCAGGTTTTATAGTCATTACACCCGTTTAAGTCCTTCGGTTAGGTCCTTCGGTCCGTCGCGGTCCTTCGTTTTAGTGAGTACCTATTTTTACCCCTAGTTATCAACAATAGATATCAATATGTTTGAAAGACGCGGTGTTGTTTGGCATTAATTTGTTCTGTAAAGAAATGTTTATTATTTTATTTTTGTGTTCCTACATGTTATGAGTATGAAGTAAGCAAGTAATATTATATGCATATACTCCTTTGACCTTTGTTATTGAAATAATTCTACGCCATATGGGTGAAAGTTCTTTTACGTATTATATTGCCCCGCTATACTCCACTTACTTCAATAAATCTGGTACATACTAGTGCATTAATGTTGGACGCCACCTGTATATAACCACAAATCAGGGCCAAACGTACAATTAAGTATCTTCTTAACACTTGAGAGCTGTTTGATGCCAGTCACTATTTCGATGCTTGCGAACATATTATAGATTCCTCAAAACTAGTTCTCACGAGTTATACAAAACGACTGCGTAGAATGTCAATTGCTTCTGCACGGAATCACAGCGAGAATATTGTCAAAATGTTGATGCTGACCTCCAAACAGTTCAATACGCTTTTTTCTTTTTATTGAGCATATATATATATATGAAGGGTGTGGTTTCACAGTGTGTCGGAATTTAAACAATACAGTGAATTCTTAATTTGTACAGAAACGGACCACCCACCCATATCCCATAACTATCACGTTCATTGGGTAAGTCTTGAGTCTTTACCAAAATAGTATTTAACAATTTAATTCAACCAACCATTGCACCAAAATAATCACCTGTGTGATGGTCAGTAAGCAAGCCAAATCATGCTCATAATAATAATAGGATAATCGTTTATTTGGTCCTTATATCTACTGTGTGATATTGCCGATGTCCCCCATTTGACCGGTCATTAAAAATGTCTAAGTTTCACTAAAAATCATATGCAGTTTAGCTGTTTTAGAACTTTCACTGATGAAGGAAGATGCACATTACCAAGTTTAAATCTAAACCAGAATAATCTTAAATTCAAATGTGTTGATTTAAAAAAAGTGTGATTACTATATGCAAATATTCGGATTTGAAGTTAATGTGGCCGAAAACACCGTTACTTTCAAGTTAAAACTTGAAAAGAAGCATGTATTGAAAACAAGGTATGCATTCAAGTAAGTCAACTGTGGCGTTAGTTATTATTTGCACATGTTCAACACTTGTTTGCCTACATCATTCAATAACAATTCTTATACCATTCTAGGTTACGTGTACCATTGTTGTAAGCGTTCATTTATTACTGTAACACCTATTGTTTTTATGCAGATTAGTAAACCATCACGGTTACATTGATATTCAAATTAGTAAACCTTACAATTTTATGAATAGACTTAATTAACATACAAATAAAACTGAAGGATTCACTAATTTGAGTATCAATGTAACCGTGAAGGTTTACTAATTTACATACGGTGCGCAACACCACGTCACTCGATCAAATATTCAAGAAAGATGGAAGGTGATTTAAAGCACCTGCTGTTGATGAATTCATCAGTACAAAATGACACAATATTTACTTTTTTATCGTCATGCCAAATTTGAATAAAATGCCTTGAAAGGAACCTCTAGATTCGCTTTGAATGGTGGTCGCTATTGGTTGCGTACGATGAGGTGATAACACGCATTCTTTTTGGTTCTTGATGCTAAGTTCAACTACTGGATTTGGCGGCTGCACAGCATCAGACACTGTTTTCAGCAGTGAAGTGCTGATTTGCTTGTATGTGCGCAACTTATCAAAGATGCCGGGTGCCTTCTTGCTCATCAAAGCCTTTCTCGTATAGAGAAGTGGCTGCTGTAACGTCGAAATAACATAAAATTTAATCAGTTATACATTAACAAATAACAAAGAAGACAGCATTTTAAGCTTGCAATCCACGTGCATAATTACACGTACTATTATATTGCCTCGTAGAACAAAAAAGACGAAAAGCGAGTATTATTAACTTACTAATGAACGTGATTGCAATTGCAACACATACTAACCTTGCCAGAATGACGTGTATGGTATCCTGTTATGCCCGCCAGATCACACATTCTTGTCGAATATTGGCGTAATGGAGTATTAATCCCGATCTGTTGCTTAGAATATTTCAATGTCCCACCCTTGCTCACACAGGGGCGTAAGTAAAATGGACCAGATGGGTGTAGATAATTCAAGTACTTTGTCAGTAGTCTTATCACACAACGCGGAATTTTTGGATTACTATACTGGCGAACGTTTTTTGTGTATCACTTTTCTTGCAATGTATAGCCCACCTTGATTGTTCTTGCATGGCCGGCCACGAAACTCGATATATTCTCCATCTTTGTCCGTCCCTTTAACAAACTGCAACTGTGAGATTCGAATGTTCATCGACTGCTTCTAGTGCAAATATTTTACACACATAGGAATAGGCAGCATAGCTCAAACTTGTTGCTGTATCCAGGGAAAATAACTTCTGCCACAACTTTTCTTCATCATCGTCAGTGTATGGTGCTGCCTGTCGCTTCTGCAAAGATATCCCGTATTTGTCAATATTCTTCAAAACACCATCGAGCATTTTATGGAATTCGATGAATTCTAAGAATTGTGTATCCATGAAACGTAGATCAGGACGTAGAAATTCATCGCATAGATATCGTTGTATAGAACTACATAGCACGTGGAGACAACCGAACGGGTATTCGATGCCGTCTTGTCTGGGCACCTCCACGACGAAACGACACAACCAGACGGTTAGTTCTTTCGCATGTATCTCGTGGCAAAGCTTGGTACGGTAATAACTGATTCGCTACTGGAAACACTGTACAACACGCTTTTCAACAGGCTCATTTCTGCCACGTCCCCATGCATCCCAAATAGAGACGCCCCAGTTAGTTGACTTGCGTGTGTTTGCAAGAATGCGCAATTCTTGTATTACAGTCAATTGTTCGTTACCAACCAAAGTGCAAATCTATCAAGCTCTTGTTTCTTAGTTAGCGTGCATCTTCTTAATCGTCCAGTGGCGTTTTGATATCAAACTGCGAACATAAACTTTTAATTTCGGGAGTATACTGAGAGTCGAAGACGTCCGAATAGGTGCCCATGCTGAAGTATTGCCAGAGTGCGAATGAATGACATGCTCGTGTTTTGCCGCACAAATTACAGACTGATCCACCTGGGTATGTGTAGTCAGTCTGTCGACCAATTAGATCATCGCATTACATCACGCATTACATTAAGTACCAATCAGAAGAAATAAATGCATACCCAGATGTAGGGCGATGGCTAATTCATATGCAGATACGTATTGGTCGACCACCGAATATCATCGCAAAACCTCGGATATTTTTTATTTGTATTCCCATTTGCTCTTATTTCGTTATTTTTTAAGTCGGTAATTGAACGGGTTCTCGTAGGTATACATTTCTAAACTTTAATATTGTGGGTAGAATTGTGTAAACCTTACGAGGCCGAAGGTGAATTTTAGAATTGTAAACCTACGAGAACCCGTACAATTATAAATATTTGTCCACCTCATGTATTCATGTGTTTTAACAACATACATAGTTAGACAGTATAACAGTTGACACATTATCAGTCCATATTGCTATATATATTTTTTTTATATATGCTACACTTTATACTTCTTATATACTATATAATTACAATAATTCACATAATAAACACTCCATCGACAGGGACCACCTGAACTGTATATGTAAACCTATCTGAGGCACATCCCCAAAACAGGGGTATGAATATATGTTCACAAAAATGACATTGCAAATGTATTCTTGCCATTTTTTGTAGGTGCAAATAAAAACAACACAATAATGAATACCCGGACACACTACGTCTCTCCTAAAAAATCACTTACATATCTCAATCGCCTGAGCGAAGCCGCGGGGTTCTGTCATATATATTTTGTATACAGTTACATCATAGTATAGTTTTAACAATCGCTCGATAGTTTGGCTATAGCTCTGTATTATTGACATGATATATCGGTCTCGGTATTTAATTGGCGGATAGTGATTATGAATAATTACCAGTTCTAATGTATGTAGAAAGATGTTCCACGAAAGACATTTTCATACTAACAACACTGGAAATGGTCTGACAAATTGCGTTTCTTTGAATACTAACATTCGTTCACTTCGTACCACACAGAGTCTCTTCATAGCAGACGGCCGCTTCTACCTAACGGTCACTTCGTACAACACTTCGTTCTAAGCCACTTCGTGTGGTGCTCTTTTTACGTCTTTGCACGTACGACATAAATATTTTGTCCCAAGTAATTACGTTCCTAGGTTACGACGTTTGTTATAAATGAGGTACGGATACAACAAGTTGACTGTTATGCACATCTTTGAATTATGCTACTTCAACGTACATCGGAGGCTTGTCAAAAAGAAAACAATTAGTCAATTCTAGCATTGTGTGTAATTTTCTTCATTGTAGCTTAATTCCTTTTTATGTATGGCAGTATGTACTCGCTGCATAACGTTGAAATTGTGGTAATTCTACAGTGTGTGTTACATTATATCACAGAACAAAACATCGAAGAAAGTTGGAACACAGATTGTGATTGTCGGAGTTAGGCATTTTTTGGACTTTCAGTGTGGTTGCCAGTGGTGGCGCATATTCATATCTGTAAATTGCAATTATATCGCACGTTGATCGGTATTTTAAGCACACAGCCTTTACGTGGAAGACCACGTTTATTATTCATATTTATCGTTATGATATTGCCAGATGTATTAACATGTATGACATTTTAACCTGCTAAGACTACTATTAAGAAAGGAGTATTTCTATCATGGAATTGTTAATAATGCTGTGCGTAGCTGTCATGCAGATCATCAAAACGCCGGTAAAGTCGTATATGTTGGTCCGTGCGTAATGCTTGTATTTCAGTATTCCACGAGTATGTGTAAACATTATCGATGATAATGACCTGTTTTTTTTTAATTTTAGATTCACAAACTGAAATGTGATATAGAATCTAAAATTGAAAATGCTTAATCTATGATATTCTGTCATATTTTTTGAGTAGTCAATTGAGAAATATAAAATCGAATTGATGCATGAACTTCATTTATATTTATTCGTACAGAGAAATGTTTACAAAGATTATTTGTGCACCAGACACTGCAAAGTAGTATGTAATGTAGCGTAATGTAAAGATATTACAATATAACATAATCTACAAATGATAAATGTATAATACATTAAAAAACGTTAATTTCATCATACCAGAAAAAAGCATATCTCCGTCGGCGAGTTGTTGGGGCGTGGTTTGTTTTATATTCCAAAATACATATATGATTTATTACTTCTGACAGTGGTTAACAATGATAAAACTGTTTTGTTTTTTCAATTATAGAAATATGAAATATATAAACACTGGTTAGAATGCAAATGATTCAGATACATAATGATGAATTTATATTTTTTGTCAATTCACAATGATGATGATAACATCATTTTCATTTCAACAGATTTTAATCAAAATATATAGTCATTCGGTAAATAATATGTTGTCTCAGTATAATAGTATATATATATATATATATATATATATATATATATATATATATATATATATATATATATATATATATATATATATATATATATATATATATATATATATATATATATATGTACTTTATGTATTGCCACAGTTGCCACAGTAAAAACACACATGCATACATGACAATTATTATTTCGTTTCGATTTGTTGTGTGTCTGAAGTAGAACGATCAATCTCTTCATAATTACTTGTCTCCTGTTGCTTGGTAACTGCAGGTTTGTTTAGTGATTGATACTGACTAGCATCACAGGGCTGCAATGATTCATATTCACGTGAAATAAGCGTTGTTGCCAATGCTTGATAATCACTGGTAACTTCGGGTTGTAATGTTTGATAGTCACTCGATGTACACATGATATCAACTCCTTCATTTGGTATTTCAGAAACAGGTGTTTGTAGTTCTTCCTCAGCAGTTGAACCACGTGGATCTGTCGTGTTTTCATCCTTAATATCATTGAGTTTAATGTCCATGTTCAGAACATTTCTTCGTAAGTCATTGATCTTTCTCACACTATTAATATGTTCACGCTGATATATGACAATAACTACTACGATTACAATCAATAATAAAAATGCCACAATAGACTGACTACAATAAGAATGATATTAGGACCCGACGTCTGGTCCATATAAGAAAAATATCCAATGAAGAAGTCAAGGTTTCCAACAACAACCTGGAGAAAAAAAATGTAATTCAATTGAACGTATTGATGACAAATTCGAGTTTACTATACAATACCACATTAACATTATCACGATAGTTGATTTGGTGAATGGGAATATAGAATATATCTTACCATCACTTTAGGTAAATTGTTAATAGTTGCGGTGCCATTAATATCCACGCCTCTGGGTTGTGATTCAGGAGGTATACAGTATAATATAGTATTATCAATACCTGTTACATTACATATCTCAGTTCCAATGTATACGGTCATTTCATCCCTCGTACTGGCCAGATTGAGGTTCTCTCCCTGAATACAAATATCGAAGCCACCATGCAATCAGACATGCAATCAGACGGACATAATATATACCATAGAAAGTGTTAATATACGGCCAGTAATTCGACATTGTAATGTGGGTAAATGTTGTAAATATTCACTGTTGCCTATAACATATGTTATAGCACTATTAGATTTTCCTCTCTCTTAAATGTTTACTTTGGTAGCCGTCATACCACTTAAACACAAACCATTATAAATCAAACTCTACACATGCGCCAATTTGGAATTGTGCTAACTCACAAAATACGTTAGACTGTGTCAGCGTTGGTAGTAAATATAACGTGATATACAATGTTCTGGTATACAACCATATACGAACCAATACTAGATAGTTTCGAGGGACAAATTGCGTCATTTTGGGAGATTGCACGGTTTGTTATTTAAACATTTTCTATACATGCCATTCATATTCTTATTGCTTCTAAATGTAGAAACAATTTACCTTGATATAGAGTTGCTCTCCTTCAAAGTGGCTGATATGTGCTTCATTATCAAATCTAAAATAAACTGGGTCAATGTAGATTTTGAAATATAACTGGGGAAGACTGCGTAGCTCGTGTACATCGTCCATTATAAATCCTATTGTCACATCTACACAAGTGTCACCGCATGTCGATCATTTAGATTGTGATGACTCATCTGATCTCATCTGATTGGGTTGTGTTGGTGGTGGATATGGTACATATGGAGTTATGCATATCATACTGGTATCGGACAATACTTCACATGGATCCTGTAATATAAATTAATCACACTTAATATTGTCTGCTATCATATGTGTATATTCGCTATCACCTTAATGTCACAGTGTTGTAATATGCATTTCATATATCTGTGTGATATGGTACCACAGTCTTAGGTCAGATTTGCTGCTAATGTAAATCGGAATCTTTTTGAGACAAGTAAAAAGTGACAGCAATTTGATTAAATCTGATGTATTGTATGTATTTTATTAGTACTTTATTTCATCAAATGAATAACGAAATAAAATATAGCATAGTATATTAGTAATAAATATATATTTGAAAAACTTTGAAAATAATATGGTTTCACAAATTTATTCTTTTCTGCTTTCATGTTATGTCGAGAATTTCGCACCGTCTACTGTGTATTCATTTGAAGGATTCATAGAGAATTTTTTACAACTCAGCAGCAATTTCACTAACAGAACAATAAAATGAAATACACAAAAAATATATTATACGCTAGTATTTTTTCGATGGTGTTCTAGCGTCTAGAGAATCAAAAAATAACTCACTGAGGTATAGGCTTCTTGGTATATGTAAATTATTAGTTTAGGCTCCTGAATTGAACCAAAATTTGTTCCATAAATACTAACATGTCGACCTCCACTGAAAGTTAAATTCAATAAAATAAATCAATAAATAAATAATCAATCAATCATACACACAGCGGCCATTGGTTAACAAAAGCTGAAAACATCCAACTAAAACCTCTTTACGCATCATTGTTTTTTATCTCATGAAATCAGGCAACGCGGTCAGCAACCGAATAATCAAACTAATGCTTGTAGATTGTGTCTGTATATGTGGAAGTTACCCTTACCTGAACATACTTTCCTCTTTTGAAATACTGAGTACTGTAGGATTTTCTGTGTACTCATATGTTATTCCATTAATTGGCCGTGCAGCGCCATCGAAATACACTGTAATCGTTGCACTATCTGTTTGTTGATGTGTTGGGGATATACATGCAATAATTGTACTATTCACTAAATCACTATGGACGAATAGAAAAATAGAAAAAAAAAACTGATTTTAATAAATACATTTGTGTCATATAGATGCACTATTTATTTGTTGATTTATATATGTCGAAACATGTGAATACATACTGACATTACTCCCCTGTTACCTTTTAACTGTACACAGTGATCCATCAATAAATGCTGTTATATTCCTTCCAGCATTCATATATTTTCCTGATATCACTATTCTAGTACCTCCTGCTTTGGGACCAATCTTGGGAATAAAGTCATTTTGATCTGCGCATGACCATGAAGGCTTGAGCAGCTCTTGTGTGCTCCTCCGTGTTTGGCTAACCATTTACCTGTACCAACAGTGATATCAGTAAGCGAATGCGTATTTCAATAGACACTGAATAACACCAGAAGATACCCGAAGCTGTCTTTTAGCAAGAATTATGCCAGGCAGAAGGAAAAATTTGCGAAATTTGAGTGGTGCACGTTCGTTGACGCCATTCATTACCAGTCCTGTAAATGTGCCACGTGGGTCATCCCCACTTGCTGCCGGTGAAGACAAAGCCAGCGTGAGTACTACTGCTTCTAGCAACGATACTGAGGTCGGAAATAATGAAGATTTTCAAACATTTGTGAGAAATGCGTTTGAACGTTTAGAAAAAAAAATCGAAGAAGGCGTACATAAGCAGATTAGTGTTACAAGCAGGGTGGATACGATTGAAAAACAGCAGTCCGAAGTTGAAAAGTCTGTGGAATTTCTGCACGACAGTGTTGTGCAGTTAAACAAGGATAAAATAGCATTGGAGGAGAAAGTTAGAAGGATGGAAGAAGAAATTTGTCACCTTAAAACCGAAAATAAAGAGATTAGAGAAGATGGTATCCGGCAACAAAGATATTCAAGGAGTTATAATTTACGTTTCGGAGGGGTGAAAGAAGCTGAAAACGAAAACTGTTTACAAACTATTGCCAACATATTATGTGATCAGTGTGGTTTTGAAAATGCTAAAGATATGCTGGAAAACGCTCATAGAGTCCCCACAGTTAAACGGGCAACTACCAATGCGGATCCGAATAGACCTGCTCGCCATATTATTGTCAAGTTTTTGCGTAGGCCTCAGCGTTTGGAGGTGTTCAAAAAGGCGAAAACGTGTCTCCGTGGTAACATATTCGTGACGGAAGATTACTGCCAAGCCGATTATAAATTAAAGCGTGGGTTGAGATCAGTAATGGAAAATGCGTATAAAACGGGACAGAAACCATACTTCAGTAATGGTCGCTTATTTATTAACGGTAAGCTGTATGTGACAAATAATTAAATTAAGAATCGTTATCTGTGCATTGTTACCACTGCTGATTTGATTTTGGGGACAAAATACAGTCCTCGCTTTGTATGGATTTTATTATATTAATTACCGGACGGGTGTAATTATTATCACTGCTGGTTTGTTTTACAGTATTATGTTTAAATTTTGCCTAGCGGATGGATAGTTAAACCCATTCTATTCTTTAATGCTTTGGGTTTTTCTCTTTTTGTTTTATTTGTTTTTGTTTCGTGGGTGTCTGTGTTTTATTATCAGAGTATTTTTTTATGAAATATGTAATCATTGTGACTTATGCCAGAATTGAATTTTATCTCATTCAATGTACGGGGATTACAGGGATATAAAAAGCGAATGAAAATTTTCAGCTGGATTAGGAACTCGAAAGCTAATATTATTCTGCTTCAAGAAACGCATAGTCTAGAAAAAAATGATCATTTGTGGTGCTCACAGATTAAAGGTAATGTGATATTTTCTCATGGGACGGGGGGATCAAGGGGTGTCATAATAATTATTAGAAATATAGAATGCGAGGTGAATAGTGTTATTAGGGATTCAGAGGGTCGTTTGCTAATTATTCGGATAACCATTGAAGATAATAATTTTCTTATTATAAATACATATGGCCCGAATTACGAACTTGATCATTGTAATTTTTTAAACATCGTTAACAAAAATCTACACAAAATGAATATTAACCCTGATACTCAAATAATTTGGGGAGGTGACCATAATTATGCATTGGATATTGTTTTGGATCGTAAAGGGGGGAATCCAAGAGTATGGCGGCGATCATTAGATTGGTATAATAAACTAATGGAAAAATTTAGCCTCATTGATATCTGGTGTATACAAAACCCAAACTCTCGTTGCTTTACATGGAGTCGTTACAGACCTGAACTCATACAGAGTAGAATCGATTATTTTTTGATTAGTGAATCATTGCAATCTTCTGTATTATCTTCTTCAATGAAACCAGGATTGAAGTCAGATCATTTGGCAATAACTCTCTCCATTTCAATAAAAACATCAAAACGAGGGCCCTCATATTGGAAATTTAACTCTAGTTTAGTGAATGATAGCGTGTATATCGAACAAATCACATACAATTTTCCATTATGGTTACAAAAATATAACAATCTGAGAAATCCCCTTCTAATTTGGGATTTAATGAAATTTCGTATAAGGGGTCTTACAATTACCTATTCAAAGAAAAGAGCTGCAGAAAAAAGAAAGAAGATTCAGAAACTAAATGTTGAAATACTAGCCTTGGAATTGGAATATAATTCGGATCCATCGGAACAGTTGTTGGATAGGCTTGAAGGCAAAAGAAAATCACTAGAAGAAGAATATGACTATATAACGGAAGGGTGTATAATTAGGTCGAGAGCAGATTGCTACGAATTTGGGGAAAAAAATTCAAAATATTTTTTAGGCCTAGAAAAGACTAACCAGACTAAAATTCAGATAAATAATTTAATTGATATATCAGGAAATATAATACATGGGGAAAAGAATATTTTATCAGAAATCGGGAAATTTTATTCAGAATTGTTCCGATCAAAAGTTGTGACTGATAATACAAACATTGAGACATTTTTGAACCCATTGAGACTTCCCCATTTAAAAGAATCTGACAAAAATTTGTGTGAGGGTCCAATTACATTGAAGGAAGCTTACGAGGCTCTGCAAAAAATTCCAAATAATAAAACACCGGGGAATGATGGTCTTAGTGCCGAATTTTATAAAACATTTTGGGCTTTGGTGGGACCCTGTGTGGTGAAAGCATTGAATTATGGGTATGAGGTGGGTAAATTATCAATTACACAAAGACAGGCAGTGATATCATTACTCCCTAAAGAAGGAAAGGACCTCAGATACATTAAAAATTTGCGCCCCATATCGCTGTTAAATTTGGATTATAAGATTGCGGCTAAATGTGTTGCCTTGAGAGTGGAGAAAGTATTACCCTCCCTTATTTCTGAACTCCAGTCTGCTTTTGTTAAAGGTAGATATATAGGTGACTGTGCACGTCTGATAGATGACCTTATGAACTACACAAAAGACAGGAATATACCTGGAATTTTATTTTGCATTGATTTTGAAAAGGCATTTGACTATTTGGAATGGCAATACATTTTTGCTGTTCTAAAGAAATATAATTTTGGGGAGTCATTTATTAACTGGATTCATTGTTTCTACTCTGATATCTCAAGTTGTGTAATGAACAAAGGCTTTTCAACTGGGTATTTTAACATGAATCGAGGTGTAAGACAAGGTGACCCTTTATCTCCTGCTTTGTTTATTTTAAGTTTGGAACCTTTACTAAATGCTATATCTGAAAATAATAAAATAAATGGTATTCAGATTGGTCCAAATCAAGTGAAATACACTGCTTATGCAGATGATCTCACCACTTTTGTTAGAGACTTGGCTTCTGCTACGGAACTATTTAGCAAATTGGACTGTTTTAGTACTGTATCTGGGCTGAGGGTAAATGCGGATAAAACGGAAGCAATGTGGATAGGTAGCTGGAGACACCGAAAAGACGAACCTTTAAAATTAAAATGGTGTTCAGATTGTGTTAAAATTGTCGGTATATATTTTTCATATAACGATGATCTTGCGACTTCAATGAATTGTGAAAAATATCTTGTGTCAGTTGGAAAGCTTTTAAAATTTTGGGCTTGTCGTAATTTATCTTTACTCGGTAAAATACAAGTTATTAGATCCTTAGCTATTTCCAAATTACTGTATACGTTTAACCTTATTTCCGTTCCTAAATCAGTATTAGTTAAACTCAACTCGATGTTTTATAATTTCCTCTGGAACGGTCCTGATAAGATCGCCAGAAACACTGTGATTGGTAATATGTTAAAGGGGGGTTTGGCTATGCCGGATTTATTGAGCATGTGTGTTGGAGCAAAAGCAAATTGGGTTAAAAAGTTTTTTGATAAAAATTACCATCCATGGAAACAAGTTTTTGATTGGTATCTTAATTCGGTAGGTGGAGCAAATTTGTTGTTCCAGTGTAATTTTAATAGGGAAATGTTACCGATAAACTTGCCACCCTTTTATGAGTCTGTTCTTCATGCATGGTCGTCAGTAAATTTACATAAACCCCCGGAAAATCTTCAAGAAATCGCAAGTGAGATTATTTGGAACAATCAAAATATTATTATTCAAGGAAAATCTATCTTTTATAGGGAATTGTATAACATAGGTATAGTTTATATTACGGATTTATATGATAAGAATGGTAAAATTCTGTCTTGGGATCTATTGGTTAATCGTTTGGAAGGCACGACAATTTTTTTAAAATGGTTTGGTCTTGTGGATGCAATTCCGAAAACTTGGCATATTAAACGTTCTTATGTTGTTAGACCCACTCTCCCGGTAAGTGTTCCTAGTGATGGTAAAATTATAGTTATTAGCAAAATGTCTACGAGAATATTTTCCCAAATACTAGTTAAAAGGAAATTTTCCCCCCCGAAAAGCGAAATATACTACCAAAATTTGTTTCCTACTATAACTTTAGACTGGAAAAAATTGTATGCACTTCCGTACAAGGTTACAATAGAATCTAAGTCACGTGCATTTTATTGTAAAATTTTGAGAAATATTCTATATATTAATTTTATTTTATTTAAAATGTCCCCAGCTTATGCATCATCTCCCCTGTGTACTGTTTGTAAAAAAACAGATGAAACTTTACTACATTTATTTGTAGACTGCCAATATTCAAAGGAGCTTTGGGGTAAAGTATTTCATAACTGGGGCAAATTTTTAAATCTAAACAGTCTGCCAGATAAACATCAATTACTACTTGGGGATGGAAATTTTAGTACTATTACAAATCAGGTTATATTACTTGCTAAACGGGCTATATACACTGCTAGGTGTCAAGATACCTTACCCAGTTTCATAGTATTAAAACATTTAGTATTGAATATTTATAAAATTGAAAAATATATTGCAACTCGTAAAAATATTATGGAGCATCATGTTAATAAATGGAGTGATTTTCCAGTCGAATAGGTCAAATTTTATGTACTTTACCTTACTCTGATAATTTGTTGTATTTGTGATTGTGTTGTACTTTTTGTTCTGTTTCCTTTTCATGTATTGTTAATTGTATAAGAATAAAAAAAAAAAAAAAAAAAGTCATTTTGAACTTGTTTCTGAAGAAATGGGAAAAAAGATTCACGTGTACAAAATTAGTAATTACAAAGACACAATACATCTTAGTTCAAAATAGATTCAACAAGGCTTAAATATTACCCTCCATGTAAACTGTATTGAGCTTCCAGATATTCCTGTTTGGGGTGTTCCATCATTACCAATAACTTTGACACTGACCTGGCCAGACATATCAACATCTGCAGAGTCTGTTGTGCATTCAATACTGTGGTTGAAATTAAATTAAATGACAATATTTGTCATTGTTATCAAATGTGTTATACCTACTAATGTATATATTTATTTATTTATTTAGTTCATTTCGGTTTTCGTTGTTTTAGATAGTACGTTATGATAATAGCTTAGGGGGACATATTACCTTCTAGATACAGTGTACCCTTCTTCAACCAGTATGCAGTTACGACCCCCGATGTGGACATTGTCAATGTGGGAGTACGTCTTTCCAAAATTGATACCACTAATGACAATGTCAGTCCCACCTTCGAATGAACCAGAAGACGGCCATATCTGAAAGAACAATATTAGAATGCACATTACAATTAGAATAGTTTAAAGCTAAATTGAAATATCTACCTGAACAATCAACCAATGTATCAAATATCATTGTTAAATTAAAAATATATTATATTACCTCATAGATAACAGGGTCACCACAGTTGTGAGTTGTATCTTGTGGCAACCAATCATGATCACAGTGTTGTTCAATCTGACAGGTATTAGCACTAACACACCATCCACATTGTAGTTCCTCTCTACTTGTTACAGTAGATAAGCATTCACTGCAGTCAAGACTGACACTACAATCATACAATGTTACTGTAAATAAAATACCAGATTTTAAATGTCAGAACTCTCAAAACCATAATAGTCATGTTATTGATACATGCACTAGCTTGATGAATTGACCACAGTTCTGCTTTCCAAATTTACCAAGGCAAAATACATATGCATATGCATATTATATCACAAACACTGGCGACCCTCGAATTGGGTGACCATAAATCAGTTTAAACGGGAACCGGAAGTTGATTTGTGTTGTATTGTATTCAATTGATGCTCTCTAACAGACTCACCTATTTATATCATCAATGATATAGTTATCATTCCACTGTACAGTTAAACTCACGTTCAACTCCTGGGTATCAGCATTATAGTGGTACTATAATGGAGGCAGAAGTTTACACAATACTATTAAACAGTGACTGCTATGACATGATTATACTAGTATTACATGAACAAAAGTAAATTGTGTTTAATATCATACAAATATTCATACATCCTACATATGAGGTGATTTTTTAAATTGGTAAATATGTATTAAAACGCACGGTACTGTTCCTATATTACCTTTGATCATATGGCGATAAAATAATTTTTACCACATTGATCATAAATAAATAACATGCATATAATATCAATATGGTCACGGGTATATCGTAACAGCCCCAAAGGCTAATTCACGTAAACATGTATTACATGTGTATCATCGTTGTACCATGCTTGACGGCAATGTTTTAATAGAATTACCACGGAAGCACGAACCTAAAAAGATTAATATCTAAACATAGATCATCCACTCAAAGGTAAGTTACTATTCGTAAACTCACGTTTTTAGCATCACAAATCAATGTTGATTCATTATATCTAGTAGCTGATGTAGAATCTTCAAATCCATCTCCGCTTAGAATACATTCATAACCAGGATTACCCTACAGATTTACAAATATATCACAAATCAATGCACATTCATTATATTTAGTAGCTGATATATAATCTTATAATCACTGCCCTTTTCTTGGAAAACAATCATAACCATGTTGATTTCTTGAATATAACAACCACTTGAGTACTAAAATAAGGGGCCAAACATCGTATTTACATGTCCAGGAAATTATATGCCTATACTAGACAAGATAATATTTGCGTATGATTGCAGTTGCATTTTAATTGTTCATTTTAAATGTGTCTTAATAGAACCAAATATAAATGTTTAATTTCATTGGAATTATGCATGATTTACCAGGTGTGTGTGTACATTTCCTACTGTAACAAGATGATTCCTGGTATAGCTTGTAAAGTTGTGACTGGAACAAGATGCATAGTCTCAAGATATGAAAATATATTCATTGCAATGTAATTCAGTTTACCTTCAAATCCGGGATATTGACTGCGTTCACTACAAGCGATACTGTCAAACCAACATGAACTAGAACTTCGTCACTTTGTTGCTCAATATAAGGACAGTAATGACGCCCTCTTCTCCCATTACTACCAAATATATTCTGAAACGAAATTGTAATAGCCGTGTACGCAAGAAAGTACACAGTTTACAATAACTGAATTATATCTACTAATTAGCATGATACAAATCCACTTTCACTAATACAAATTATAGTTATCATTATCTATAATTAGCGCATTTAAGTGTACTTACATTTTCACCTACAACAATTGTGGAACTGTCATCTTCAGCACATGTACCACTTTTATGTGTACATTTGTTTTCATATATACACCAATCACATGCCCACTAACACACTCTGTACATCTGTAGATAGTAAATTGTAAACAATAATGCTGACTACTTCTTTAATATGTGAAATGTTATTTATCATGCCACTATACGCTGTGATTTCAATATTTAATTGTTAACTATGTCTACTATCATAGTATAATAAAACATTTGTATATACATTATATACGTATAGATAAAACTAATATTACACTTACGAGTTGTGGGCAGAGCAATCGAAAAAATAGAATTCAGTATGTACAAACTCTATAGTTGTTTCCATACTTTTTACAGAAAGTTGTACTGCCACGGAATCTGCTGACAAAAGAAATGTCATATTGCACTTAATTGCAATTACTTTATCTAAAATATCGACAATATGCTGACAACAATGCTGACTGTATTATAAGTGTTTTACTTAACCTTGTCCATTTTGTATATTGGGTCTCATGTCGGGAGGCGGTGTATCACAGGTCAAGACATTTCCAGCTTGATCAGCAGGTGTTATAAAGATGATTCCAAACATACAATGATAAGCTGGGGTTATATCACGTTCATCAGGCAATTCAGTAACACTGAGAGTGATCTGAATAACAATGTACAAATAGTTACACTAACTGAGAATAACGAATTGGTTGTAACATCACATCCCATTGTAAAATGCGATATATCACAACGATTATTTTTTTTACTTATACAACTACGATATTCAAAATACTATATCAGCGGTTAATGATTTAACATTTAGTTAAGAATCACTGTACTAATCATATACCTGACTCCGGACACTAATGGCGATACTATTCGTTGGTTCTATTGATATTATATTAACACACATATCATCAGAAAACACATCTAATCATCTTGATGTTTGCTGTGAAAATGGACAATCACTATGAAGGGAACATCTGTCAAACCAAAAACATACACGTTTATAAATGTCGTTGTCATATTTCGAATTGTGTATGATTACATATCAATTCTGTTTATTTTTTTTATTTTCACGTGAAAAGTACATTGTGTAACATGTGTAATAGAGACTAAATACAACTTATAGCAACCTTTTTTCGAGTGTACACCAACCACAGTAAGGATCCATAGAGCTAAAACATTCACTGCATGTTGTATACTGATTACAGTCTTGTACCTTTAGTTTGTATACCTAGAGGTACACAGAAAGATGTTAGTCAGGCATTATGGTACATTTCACATGCTGTAAATTGATTATTTTGCTCTGTGCATTGACGATAGCCATTCTCAATAGAAATGCCAAGTTAATTTCGACCCATGTAAAAACACAGTTAAATTTGTTTCTAGTTCTAGTTTAAAAAAACATTAGTCTAGCAGTTCATGTAGTTCTATTGACATTAATGCAATTGTTTTGGTTTTACCAGCAATATTCCTCTAATTCGTGAATTTGTTATACTTACTTTGTGTTGGGCAAGAACATAGACATGCTGAAAATTATTGTCAAACGTTATATCAGGCAGAACAGTTGAAGAATGCAGATAGTGGACGTAATACTGTGCAGCAGATAGACTTTGTCTGAAAAGAACCTAAACATAATAATACAGAGGAAAAATAATATTCACGGTCAAATCTTTGTTTTCATTTAGCATTCAAAAAAACTAACCATATGGCATTATCGACATATAATTAACATGGTACATGGGTGTGAGCTTACTATAATAGCCTCGATAAATAACATTTTAATAATGATAACAATATTCTGTGCAAGTAAGATTATGGCACTAAAGAAAATCACTTTTAGAATTTACTTTAGAATTTACTTACTGACATGCTACGGAATACGCACAACTTATTTGTGTAGCGTACTGGGGTATTCCAGTATACCAACAATTGTGTTTATTTGTATAGTAATCCTTACCTTCAGTAAGTGTCCATATTGTGTTCCTATAAACCCAACAGTGTGTTCTTGTACAATAATTACAGCAATGGATGTAAGTAATGCATTGGGATATTCCAGAATGGCGTCTTTAGATAAGAGATTATTCCCATTTACATATCTATACAGACCACCAGTTGAACATTCCTCCTAAATAACAATACACACAGCCCACATATTGTTAATCTGTAACTTATTTTTATACAATTAATTTAATTTAATTTGAAATAAAACGTATTGAACACTATATGCGGCTTTACCTCATAAGAAAAGTTATACAAGTACCATATTTTTATATAATTATTATTTCTGATTGCCGATTACAGTAGAACAAAATACATTATTTTCATATTATAGTCAGCGTCATATTAACCGGGTCATGTAATAGTGTGGCTGCAACCTTTTTCGTTAATTTTAATAATATTTTGCCACCGATAACACTTTTTGTTTTGATATTAAAAATTTCACAGTATTAAGTCATGCTTATATATTTTAGGTAACACTGCATGGTATACTTACTACAGTGCCCCCAGTGCCAAGACATGTTGATCCATATATATAATGTAATTCATAATCATCACCACCTTGATTAATACATCCATATATAGCATCACTGAAGGTTTGTTCAATGTCTGTCATTATACATGCACACTGCAGATTGTTGTAATGGTGTTAAATCCTGTGGTGTTTCTCCTTTGGCAAATACAGCAAATAGAACGTGTTCCCCGTCTTCCAATGATAGTGACGTAGCTAGATCTGATGCTGGTTTCATGGCATGGGCCGCTTGTAGTAAATTGTATGCCGTACCATCAGGGCTCTTACACTGTAACGTTACTTCTGTGTAAGAGTCGTAGTAGTAGTCATTTCTCTCTTGACATACACGTACAATCCTAGATATGTACGAATCGTCGGATCTACCTAAACGTTATACGGTACGAAAGTAACTGAATCCACCATAGCTGAAACCTGTTTTATAGATCACATTGTTTGGTCCATGGTAGATGCTAAATATATCTATAGTTGTTAACCTAAAGCCATTGCTTATTACACCAAATAAGTTTCCTTCAAGTTGTCTTCCACTCACGCCTTGCTCTCCGTAATAGTAACCCCATTTTGATGTACCAACATACAAAATAGGTTTATCATCATACCCAGGTGCTAAAAATCCCACAGTAGAGTCTTCTACAGTGTCTGCAGCGACATATTTATCACTATAACCCAGCACAGACAAGTCAGTCAAATTTCTAATCTGACAATATCCATGGTCACTGCCACATGTAACAAGATTATTGTCATCGTAGTTAATTGATAATATCTTATTATAGTTATCAGTTCCATCATCAGGTTTAGTTGTTATGTTATTGATGAGTAGCAAATCTGCATCCAGTCTATAAATGTAATCAACACCACCAATGTATACGTCACCAGTTGATTCATCTACAGTCATGTGATTACATTCAATTGAATCTTGGGTAAACATATTGACAATAGTGGAATCCACAAATATCACACATATGACCAAAACGTTAACGAACTTAATAGTACAATATCGTGCCATGATGGATGACTGGAGACTGAAAACAATAACAACATAATAAACCATATTTATTACGTCACTACACATTGTTTGAACTTAGTATTTACATTTACTACAGTTGTCATGTCATTATTGCTCATTGCTTATATTCCGCCGCTTGATTAATTAATTATTTTATTTATTTATTTTGGAATTTATTCATTAATTTTGATCACTTTTCATTAACAGGTTCGTCGGAATACAAATCACGCCGCTGTATAAACAAAAGAAAACTACACAACATATACAAGGAAGAGTATATTTTACATCAAAGTCAAAGCAAATTTGTACACCACGTGCACGATGATTAAATCGACAATTGTGGACATACATCTATTTGAATAAAAGCATCATGAAATTATTAAGGCAGATGTGCAAGTCCCAAGTTGACTGACGCATTGAAATACGAGATAAAGGTGTTTACCACTACCAGAATTGTATAACAAATCTCATGTCCAAGTATTTGCGACGATTTGATAAGGTTATCAGGTTGAAGGAATCATAGCATCATCTATAGTTCGTGCATTAATAAGTATATCAGATTTACCAAACTTCAGTTCACGGATCAATATGAAATTTTTCCATTATAAAATCGTGAATGTTCCATTCAATGAAATCTGATATATAGAAACGTACACAGTACTTTACAAACATTATGACACTATGAAGTACTCCCAAATTCTTACTCTTCATTATTCATTCTAGGATATTGAAAATTATTTAATTGAGATTTATAGTTGATTTTTGTTGGTGATCGAGATAACATGCCTGATACCATAAAGACACAACATTTACATCGTCGAGTAGAGAATACAGTCAGACATGCAATCTGACTAAGCAGCAGTGTCGCATAATCAGCGTATGCCATAACAGGCTTTTTGGAGGCCATTGACATACATATTGAAGAAAATGTGTTTCAATAAAATGATATTGCAATTGTATATACTAGAACCTTGAAACTGTATACTTATAGCATGCTTGCACTAAAACCATAACATAACTTACTCTCTATATATATGACGCGACGATTCACCAATCGATAATATTAAATACTCACATGGGCGGAAACCATGACAAAGACGATTGGTGTGATGTTGTTTTCCTCTGGTCTTTAGGTCGCCAGACCGCAAGTAACCCCATAGTAGTCATTTTGCAAAGGACGAACGAGGAACGGTCATAAAAGCTAATACTATTTTATTATTGATCTACGCCTTTACTGTGTATGTCTTTACGAGCGTCTATTTCCAACGACGAGTTATTGTGTGTATACTATAGTGACTTAATTTAGTAACCAGGCAACATTGAACCACCTATAACTGACTACATAACGATTCCAGTGGCAATACGTCGTTGATAAATTTAGCGGTGCCAATTTGAAAGCTAGACTTCGCTTGGAATGGTGGTCGAATTTCCTGGTGCTGTGGTAAAACGCAGCGCAACACCTTGGCAGATATTTCGTTGGTTCGAATGTCAACACCGGCAGTAGTTAAAATGATTACATTTTAATCCTTTGAGTCGGAAACTAACAACTATTCAAATTCACGGCATTATGTATACTCTTCCACAATCAAAAAACATAATTGATATAATTGCTTTTAATAAAATCTATAAAAAAATGCAAACAATCTCCTCCGCCTTAACTGTCAGCCGAATTGTTTACAAACCTAATCAATCACACCAGTAAACATTGTTAATTGTATGACATCTATAAACACTACTAATTTTATGACATCATTCGTTGTACATGTAAACCAAATACTACAGTTACACAGTTGACCAGCTAAAAGAATTGCACAATGTCCTTCAGTAGTTAATAATTAACACAGCAGCTTATGTGTTGTCATGTAAAGTTATAATCTAACTTCAAAATTACAAATAACCAACAACAGATTACTTGCATCCATTGCTGTAACAACAGATTGTCCTATTGACTATGCACACAAATGTATTAAAAACTTATAAAACGTACCTGAAACTGGCGTTTCTTTGTCCTAAAATTATGTTTTGTTGTTATTTGCTGTGGTAGACAGTTTCCTGTTGAACAAATGTGCTGTGACTACGCCTTCAAATAGTGTCATGCAATGGCTGATAACCTCCCAAATGTGTTGATATTCACCCTGAATAGAACACCAGTCTGCTACGTACATCAAACTATCAACGTTAATAAAATCACATGGAGGTAAGCCAAGTATATGACTATATTATATGTGACCCCCCCCCCCGGTGTCAAAGGTCACAAACACCGAACCGATTCCTGATACGGGGCGACATTACATGTATGTAGGTATACAGTACGGTCTACTTGTACTACCTGGTCAGTGTATTTTTGGCAGATAAATTGAATAGTTGACAATTTAATGTATAAGGGAGGATGCGTTACTCAAATATTGTGTGATATGTGTGTAAGAATAGGCGAGACGCAGTTCAGACGATTATTTTAGCGAACTTTCCTGTTCGGTCAACCAATGGAAATGTGTCGAAGGTGTAACATTTTGAACAAAAAAATATGTGATATTTAATAACAGTCTAGAATGATATTTGCATAATCTAAATTTTGAACGTGTCAATGGCATTAAATATTGGTATATGGCGTATTATACCCAGTCGATATGAATATAAAGCGACACATGAGTAAATGTAGTAATGAGATTTCCGAATTCAACAGAGATGAACCGAGTGTATTTGTTCATAACGGCATTAATAATGATACACAACTCGAATAATTGGTATCTTCGTCGTTATGTTTATTAGAAAGTTATTTTCTGTCTGATCGGTCGCCGTAAATTCAAGTCTGTGTTACGTATGCACACACACACTGCGTTGGATTTAGACATGTCCAAACAACGCGTACGTGCAGTTTCCTTAGTTCAGTAGTCAACCACTCTAGATCCGGGTCTTGCTAAGAGCCAAGTGCTTTACGTCACACATGCATGCATGCACTCTTGTACATTATGCGTGACAAAGCTTTCTGCTATCCAGAATATAGCATTTTTATCGAGTGAGCCTATTTGCGGTGTGTTTGTTATAACATCGAGCAACGTGGGACTCTTCAATTAATTTCTTGATAACCGTGAACGTGTGTCTAATTTTTATAACACCCATTAATGTTGTTCCGGTGGTTGGGAGCAATGTAAAAGCGCTACGTAATGTCATATAGCAGGACCACCAGCATGAACGACAATGTGACGAGTGTACGCCTTTTACTGTTTACTTCGCCAGTAAATTTCATCGTCTCGTCGCTAGTTCGGGAGTCACTTATTGCGTTTTCGAAATTCCGCAGTGATTGGGGCCTTACATACTTTATAGCATTTATGGGAGACTGATGTCAGGATTCGTCGGATTAATAGTTTGAAAACTTATTTTCGTTGGATGTCACGCTATTCACAACTTCTTCACATTGCGTACAACCGATCACATGCATAAAAGTATGCTTTGAAAGCCATAACAAACTAGAAAAATACAAAAAAAACGTCTCAATAGTGATGAAGAAGATCCGATTTTTAATCGGAACGTTCCTTAGTGGCAAAACTGTAACCCTACTCTCTTGTGCGATTTTTTGTTTCGTGTTGACTTTATAGATGATGAATTTCAGTTCACGGACTAAGAAGGGCTATTCTCTTTCAAACGAGTTTTAAGTACGTTAGAAAAGCGTCATCATCGACTGATCAGAACAATCGCCAAAATTGAATGAACACTAACATCGTTATGGAATAAAACTCAAATCTCTACACACTCTGTACGTTTTGCCCAATTGTGTCCAGTATAAAATATCGTCCCCCATTTCGTAATATCTTGGCATCTGTGATCACTTTTAATTCTGACATTGACTTGAATATCGGTATCTGAAATGAATATTGCATGTGGTTAGAAATATTGTTCGCGCAACTAGAATATACAAAACGTTCGGGAAAAAACTGTACCTGTCAGTTCCATAAAGATTGAAACCAACACGATTCCTAACTAACTAAGTCATTAACTAAACGTCCGGGCTAAAAGGGGTTCTTATGGGTATGGACCAATTCGTGCAGAACCGAACGCTGTGATCCAGAACGAATTCGAGAGATTAGCTTTTACAAGTTTCCATGGAGAAATGCTACCAAGATAGCTAATATAATTACGTGCAAAAAAAGGCATTTTTCCCGAAAACACGACTACTTTGAGAAAATTATGCATTGTGATGATAATTTGGAAATTGTCGGAGATACTGTGAGTACTGTTAAGACACAGCGTGTTCTTAAAGATGTTATACTTGAATCATTCGCAGAGGTTATGCTGAGTGCTATAATTAAATAATAACACAAAAAGTTGGTGAGGGTAATATCACGATTTGTTGCCCGCCCAAGGGATGGTGGTCATGACCATAATATTGATGATGCCAGTGCTGAAGGCGAGGGTCATGATGATCATGACCAACAGCCCGAGGACAGACCAGAAATCGTGCTGTCGCCCGAATAACCATATCTTATTTATTTTATCACATCGAACAGACCTCCAACATGCACAATCACATCTACCATACATCACTCACACCCTCACTACAATAAAAATAACAACACTTATATTTGAACTATGCAAAATTTAATTTTATCTATTATAACAAGTTTCACATTACTCAATAACACACATATATTGTTTGCTGAAAAATCTGCGAAATACACTCAGTAAATGTTACACAGATACTATTTTTAGTAACCGTGTTTTAGCAATGTGAATTACTCAATTTATCGAGAGTAACATTTTTGAAATGAATTTAGAAATTCTCAAACGTAAGTTATTTGATCACTGTCCAGATAAAAATGTCAGAGTGCCGTGGAAGTGACTGAAATAACATTCTCACCAAAGTACCACACCTATGCACAAGTCACATAGCTTTAGAGCGTTTTCGGTTAGCATCGGCGTTGAACGCGTAAAAATGCTCACAGCGTAGAACGCGCCGCTGCGATCCCAGCTGCGACTTTTCAATGGTTGCTTTGCCGTACATTTTTGCTTCGTATATAAATACTCTAAACATCAAAACAGTGTATCTTACTCAATATCCTTTCTTGCACGTTCGCTGTATATTTCGGATGGCCAAAGTTCCATCAAAACCGGGAAAGCGACCTCGAAAACAACAGCGGCCAAGTCAGCATCAGTGCAGCAAACGACAATTTGTTATGCGCAGTATCGTTGCGCAGTAGTTTTAAAGACGCCATCCATGTGATATACCTATGTGATATCCACTTTCCGGGCAGTATACTATGTAATATACATTTTATTCAATGCCATGTGACTGAGTCTCAACCAATCACAGCATGCGTAACATCAGCGAAATGTGATACTAACTATTGGATTACGAACTATTTTCAGTTACAATGCGCATAAACATTGCACACCCGTGATGAAACCTCTAGGTATGATACATATTTACATATATATTTTCGTATATATATAGCTGTATATACCGTCGTTGATATTTGCCGATGTACCATCTAAACCATACTCACTATTCAGTGGCCAATTGGTACCAGTTCGGGAGCTAAAGCAATGCAGAGCTGTCAAATAAAGTATGTCGGTAAACATTAAACATAATAGTGTCACCAAATATATTTGAGCCACTGTTTTGACAGAGTTACATTACATTACTCATTTTTGTTCGGGTGTTTGTTTAACCCTTGAAAAACGTTTATCATGTTCATCACCATTGAAAATACTAAAATTTGACTCATGGCAATTTGGGACTTTCAGCAGGGAAACATTAAAATCATACTTTTGCATTGTCCTCCAACGTTGACACAAATCAGCAATTTAGTAGGGGTAACTTAGCTGCTTCGCAATACGTACATTTTGTCAGCCTCGAAAAATTGAAATTGATTTTATGCATATTTGTCTGTTTATTATGTATACATTATGCATCAAAGAGCAACTGTGATACTGACTGCTGGTTAATTAGAATGACTTGGATTCCAGTCTCAATGAAGAGAATGTTTTGAAATTTGGTAGGCATTTTGCAATATACAGTGTTGACTAGAGAGTTGATATGCCTGATTATACCTGAGATTTTCCCGGTTATGCATAATTGCTGTTTTATGGGCTGGTGGTTATTAGTATGGGGTAGAGGTGTAATTTGCTTTTTGGCGATTCAGTTCAATTTATTTAATTTAAACTTTAGGATCTGTAATTGTTTAAGGATTGGGATTATTGATGATTTTTTATCGGACAAACTTGGACACGGAGTAGTTCCGTAAACTACGTGTTGGTAGTATTATTATGGTTAATATGTGTCTGTGTCTGTGAGTGGGAATTTATAATTGTGTGTTTTTGGAGATTTATTTATTTAATTTAATTTATTTATTTTAAAACTATAGTATCTGTCATTGTTTATGTATTGTAATTATTAATTATTTAGGGAAAGATTGTACCTAGAATACAAATTTCACAAAACAGTGTCGTTTAATTACTGTAACAATAAATAATTCCTAGTTGTAATTGCATGTTGGGCACTTATTAAACCATATTCTTAAAAATATGACTCTATGTTATAATTAAGACCCTCTATAGTTGGGGTCAGATTCTTTATTATCGATTTTTCTAATGTAGAGGATGCTGTTATGAAAGTCACAGCTAACAACCCATCTCATCCCCATCTTCCGACTTGAATTATGCAGATAAATCTGGGGGGTATTGACGAGTAGTTAGAGTATCGTCAGACACAACTGGAACTTTGGATGACTCCCTAGACCAGTCTATTGTATTAATATTGCAATTATTGGATTCTGACAGAATATCAATTGTTTAAAAAAAATACAGCCTGCGTTTTTAATAACAGCATTGGCACTGCGACAAGGTCTTTTAAGTATCACTGATGAGTATGATAAA
This sequence comes from Saccoglossus kowalevskii, assembly GCF_978046115.1. NCBI lineage: Eukaryota > Metazoa > Hemichordata > Enteropneusta > Harrimaniidae > Saccoglossus > Saccoglossus kowalevskii. Next base: position 21,910,931 of record NC_140649.1, on the reverse strand, counting down.
AAGCATGATTTGACTTCATGTAACATAAATTTATAACGACTAAAGTCTTCAACAAAAGTTGCTCATAATACTAAGCAACGATTAGATTTTGGCCAGCAATTTTGGGATAACTAACAATTATGAATGAAGTTTCATCACAATTTCAGGAGAGGTTGTCTTTGTTTGCAATGTATAATACAATAAATGTTGGCATGGAACTTACAGCAATTGAAGTAATAGTGATTTAAGTGTAGTTGCAAATGCAAACTGAATGTTGGGGCAAGTTGCATCAGGTAGGGCAGGGGTTTAACAGTTTATAACTAGTCGCGCTCTTTAGTCTTTAAATAAATTTATTATTTTTTTGTAAGAAAACCAAAATATCATGTACTGAACGTAAACAACCGTTCTGCTATTGCCTTTCTGATTGTTGAACGATTCACCGACGAGATGTCATTCAGTAAGCGGCATAAATGATGACTAGCCTGCTCTCGGTAAGTGTAATGTTGATTTTGTGTTAAATAGAGGAATTACGCATTCAGTTCATACCTTCCATCCTATAATACCCTTACATGCATTCGCAGTACGACCAACACACACTGATATGCAATATTACTATGGTAACAATCATTGGTTGATATGTTTCACAGCTAGCAAGATTGACCACGGTCATAATCATTCGATATGGTATTCATTCCACAGCATCAAGCCAGATTGACCACAGTCATAATCATATGACCGAGTCTGTATACATTTCACGGCATCTAGCCAGATTTAACACGATCATAATCATATGACCGTAGTTGTTATACATTTCACGGCATCTAGCCAGATTGACTACGGTCATAATAATATGACAGTGGTCGGTATACGTTCCACAGCATCTGGCCAGATTGAGCATGGTCTTAATCATACAGAGCATTCAATCATCTTCTAAATTAAAGGAAACACAGGTAATGCACATACGCTCATTTACATTATAATGAGGTAAATTAGTGTTATGATTAAATCTGGTATGATGCGCAAAAGTGTTGACGGAAGACCCAAATGATAGGTATCTTCTCCGACAACCAATTTGGTAGCAGTCATATTGGCGAAAATACTATATCCTGTTGTTTTCAATAAGTATATGTGCAGGAAGTAAAATCCTGATATCACCAAAGACAGGGCTTTAAATGATTCAACATCAAACCAGAAATATAGAATGTAAATGCATGGGCCTGTTTGTACAGTATACGAGTTCATCCATCACTATTTAGGTGAAACATGTTAAAAAGATCTCAAACCATTATGAAGCCAATGAAAGCAAATTTGGTGTTTCCAGTATTAGAGTAAAATATTGGGTAGTTAGGCTGGGAATTCATTATTATTTTAGACGTTTTCCCAACATGTTCAGTCTACATCAAATCATTTTAAACAATTGTGTTTTGACATGATGATATTAATATCAACTTTTGTTCACTTTAGAAAAAAATAATCCATTTCCATAGAAATACAATTTGGCCTTAACAACACTTGTCATTGTTTCAGGTTGATGGGAACTGTTGATCGGTGGCACCGTTTCAAGAATGGCAGCTGGCGACAGCTAAATTTTCACTGATGTACATGTGTATGTAGACATCAGCACAAAGGCAAGGAATTTGCCCCTATCAGTTTCTGCCTATAATAAATGACAATTATGTACATTCCTGATGTGGTCATTTATCTACGATAGCAACATCACAACCACGATAAGAGCATTTCTGATGTACATAGTTCAGCCTTTGCTGTTTCTTGCATGTGACAAAAAATCACAAGAAGATTGTAGTGAGCCAAACAACGGCCAAAAAAGTAAGAATGGGTACAGCCATCCATGCTAATGCATGTGGTGAATGAAATTCAATTATTGCATGACTTTATGCTCAATATTATACAGTGTGTGGTAGCCTATGCCGAATAATCAATGGCGTGGTCACAAATGATCATGAAGATTAATCATTATCACATACTTCATAGACACTATAACATCAAATTAATGGGCAAAGACTATAGATTATATCCATGCCCCTAGACATGGCTACATCTGAGGTCACCATTTCGCCAATGCCATTCTTGCAATTTCATTATTGCTGGCTGCATAGACCAGACTATTAATGTACAAGTATTGACACATTTGGGCCCCAAAACCATTTGGTTTTAGATGCAAAATTGAGATGAATCGTGACAATGGTGGCCGTGTAGGACCGGCAGGTTAGGTAATTGTTACTAGTCGCACCGTGCATGTGCACATCACACAAATCATATGAGTTCACAGGCCATAGGCCTAGTAAATCGCTGTCATCATTTATACAATGCTTTGCGACGACATGCTGTCGCTGCCGCAATGAGACGCCACGTTTATTTTTGACCATTAGATTCCCTGATCCATAACATCATGTGCGAAATATCCTGAAAATCGGCTTTATTCAAAGCGCTGAATAATTGTAGCATGGTGTGCAGAGTTTTCGAGGTAAAGCAATTGTTATATATATTTAAATTTGTGGAAAAAGGCACGAGCCCCTACCTATAGTACAATGTCTGTACGGAGTCATCGAAATCTAAGCTAATCTACGTCATCGAAAGGTGCGTGTACGTATACTGTAGATAATTTCCTTGACGCTGCATTGCATGCGTGAATCGACGTCACGATATCAATAAATCTCCGCTTTTTTCAACAAATAATTCACATTTTCTCCCGGGAAAACTTCGTCAGTCTTATTTATTAACCTGAACTTTGTCTTGAAATTGCACATTACACCTAAATAAGCGTCTTTGGTTGATTTCTGGCACCTAACGAGTTTAAGAATGACCTGGTGATCCGAAATTGACCTCGCAATAAAAATACAGCCGCTTACGGCGGGTCCCGGGATCATTGCCTCTAGCACAAGTCTCCATTCAACTCGCTCAAGTAACTATACACTGGTGAGCTACACCAAATCAGCCACCACAACTAGAAAGTTATCAACACATTTTAGATTTAAAAGCTAATAATGGAAACAATAAACTGACTGCACCAATACATTAATTATTCATAAATGGAGTCAATTTGTGTAGTTTTCTTGATTTATTCTGCAGATATGAGTAAAATATAGGTAAGGCTTTGGCAAAATTTGGATGAGCAACTAATATTCTTCAACCTGGTATTTTTTTTATAGATTTTATTTTTCTTTCTGTTCGTCCGTTTTTTCCAGTTTAAAAAAATATGAGCTCGCTGGAGCTTTCATTCATTGCCTATTTCTTGCACTAGGTACCAGCCGATACTCCCCGCCCATATGGACTGCATACGGTTGATTATAGTTCCTGGGCTCCATGTGATATTACATATGTGTCGTAATGGTGTCAGAACCTCTAATGTTGAAGATTAGTGAAGCAAAAGTGTTTGTTTGTAGAGACTTCAAAATTGATACACGTGGTTATTTGTTAAAAATTGCATTGGCAAATGAAGTTAGGTAAACCAACACCAGATTGTCTTCATTATCGAATATGTTTTTAATCCAGTTTAGTTTTTTGTAGGCGGTATTTGTGATGCACCAGTCACATGTGTGATGAATTTGGGGCAGACATTGAACAACATTTTCACAATCTGGAGATATGTTATTTCAAATGTTTGTGAATGTAAGTTAAAAATATGTGGACAGTGGAACAAGTATCTTCTCCTTTGGGTAGGTATGTGGGGTTGTTCTGAACGAAATAAAGTTATTCATAAAAATGGTTCATTGCATATTCACTATGAGCAGAAAAGAACAAGTGCTAGTATAATGTACAAGGTAAGAATACTTTACGTATGGATAAAAGATAGGCAGTGTTCATGAACACTTAGTTCCATTTCCCTGTCATATGTTCAGTTCTGAATTATTTTTACCCATATATATCAACACCACTAGATATCAATATGTTTGGATGACGCGGTGTTGTTAGATATTAATTTGTTAATTTATAAACAAATGCTTATTATTTTATTTTTTGTTCGTACATGTTGCGAGTATGATGTAAGCAAGTAATATTATATGCATATACTCGTATTTGACCTTTGTTATTAACATATTCCTAAGCCATATGTGTGAAAGTTCTTTTATGTATTATATTGTCCCGTATCCTCCACGTACTTCCATACATCTGGTACATACTAGTGCATTAATAGTTATTATTAGTTATACAAAACGACTACGTAGAATGTCAATTGCTTGTGAATCGCAACGGGAATGTTGTCAACATGTTGATGCCTTACTCCAAACTGTTCAATACGCTCTTTCTTTTTTCTTGGGCAAGTTGTATGTGAAGGTGATGGTTTTCACTGTACAGTGTGCCGGCATTTAGACAATACAGTAAATCCACAATATGTACATAAACGGACCACGCACCCACACTCCAGAACTATCACGTTCTTACAAAAAAATGTTATTCAACTAACCATTGCACCAAAATAATCACCTGTGTGATTGTCAGTAAGCATGCCAAACCATGCTCAAATAATAATAAGATAATTGTTTATTTGGTTCTCATTTCTACTGTGTGATATTACATTTGCCGATGTTTTACAAGTTTTAATCGTAAAGGAAGATGCACATTACCAAGTTTTAATCTAAGCCAGTAGAATCTTGAATTCAAATGTGTTGATTTAAAAAAAGTGCGATTACTATATGCACAGATGTTCATTATTAGGATTTGTAGATGCTGTAGCCGAAACTCCTTCACCACTTCGCATGTATTGAAAAAAAGATCTGCATTCAAGTAAGTGAACGGTGGCGGTCGGTATAATTTTTACACGTTCATTTTTTGTCTACATCATTCAATAACAATTCATATTACTCCACCTCATGTAATCATGGGTTTTAACAACATACATAGTTAGACAGTATAACAATTGGCATATATACATGCTACACTTTATACTTGCTATATTCTATATACTTACTATCATTACTAGTAAACACATCGCCAGCAACCACCTGAACTGTATATGTCAACCTATCTGCGGCACCTCCCAACAACAGAAATGTGAATATATGTTCGCAAAAATGGCATTGTAGAAGTATTCTCGGCATTCCTTGTAGTTGTAAACAAAAACAACACAATAATGAATACCCGGACACACTACGTCCTAAAAAATCGCTTGCATATCTCAATCATCCCAGCGACGCCACGGGGTTATGTCATATAATTTATTATACAGTTACATCAAGTACAATTTTAGCAATCGATCGATAGTTCGGCTATAGCTCTGCTGTATTATTGACATGATATATCTGTCTTGGTATTTGATTGGCGGATCATAATTATGAATACTTAACAGTTTTAATGTTTGTAGGAAGGTGTTTCAAAGAAGAAATGAAAATGTTCATACTAACAATTATGAAAAATGGTCTGACAAATTGCGTTTCATTTATTGCTATCACTCGGTCACTTCGTACCACATATCCAAGGTCACGTCATGGCAGACGGTTGCTTCGTACCTAACGGTTACTCTTTTCAAGCCATGTATGTACGACATGAATATTTTGTACCAAGTAACTACATTCCTAGATTACGACGGTTGTTATAAATCAGGTACGGGTACAACAAGTTGACTGCTATGCACATCTTTGAATTATGCTACTTCAAGGTACATCGGAGGCTTGTCAAAAAGAAAACAATTAGTCAAATCTAGCATTGTTTGAGATTGTAGCTTAATTCCCCTTCTATGTATGGCAGTATGTGCTCTTGTTGGTAGACCTTGCAGCAGATTCGCTTTATAACGTTGGAACTTTAGTAGAAGCAATTTTACAGTGTTTGATACATTAAATAACAAAACGAGGAAAGTTGGGACACAGATTGTGAGTTGGAGTCTTTTATGGAGTTTTTAGTGTGATTACCAGTGTTGGCGCACATCTATGTCCGTCAATTGCAATTGTATCACACGATAATCGGTATTTTAAGCACATGGCCTTAACGTAGAAGACCACGTTTATTGTTCATATTTATCGTTATGATATTACCAGACGTACTAACATGTAAGACATTTTAACCTGCTAAGACTACTATTAAAACAAGGGGTATTCCCATCATGGAATTGTGAATAATGCTGTACGTAGCTGTCATGCAGATCGTCAAAACTCCGGTAAAGTCGTATATGTTGGTCCGTGCGTAATGCTTGTATTTCAGTATTCCACGAGTATGTGTAAACATTCTCGATGATAATGATCTGTTTTTTTAATTTTAGATTCACAAACTGAAATTGATATAGAATCTAAAATTGAAAATTCTTAATCTATGACATTCTGTCAATTGAGTAGTCAATTGAGAAACAGAAAATCGAATTGATGCATGAACTTCATTTATATTTATTCGTACAGAGAAATGTTTACAGAGACTATTTGTACATCAGACACTGCAGAGTAGTATGTAATGTGGCGTAATGTAAAGATATTACAATATCACATAATCTACAAATGATAAATGTATAATACATTAAAAAACGTTAATTTCATCATACCTGGAAAAAGCATATCTTCGTCGGCGAGTTGTTGAAGCGTGGTTAGTTTTATATTTCAAAATACATATATGATTTATTACTTCTGACAGTGGTTAACAATGATAAAACTGTTTTGTTTTTTTTAATTATAGAAATATGAAATATATAAACACTGGTTTGAATGCAAATGATTCAGATACATAATGATGAATTTACATAATGAGGAATTAACATTTTTTGTCAATTCACAATGATGACGATAACATCATTTTCATTTTAACAAATTTTAATCAAAATATATAGTCATTCGGTAAATAATATGTTGTCTCAGTTTATGTGTACTTTATGTATTGCCACAGTGAAAACACACATGTACATTTACTTATTATTTATTAACATACAATACTATTACTTCGATTCGATTGGTTTGGTGTCTGGAGTAGAACGATCAATCTCTTCATAATTACTTGTCTCCTGTTGCTTGGTAACTGCAGGTTTGTTTAGTGATTGATACTGACTAACATCACATGGCTGCAATGATTCATATTCACGTGAAATAAGCATTGTTTCCAATGCTTGATAATCACTGGTAACTTGGGGTTGTAATGTTTGATAGTCACTCGTTGTACACATAATAACAACTCCTTCATTTGCTATTTCAGAAACAGGTGTTTGTAGTTCTTCCTCAGCAGTTGAACCACGTGGATCTGTCGTGTTTTCGTCCTTAATATCACTGAGTTTAATGTCCATGTTCAGAACATTTCTTCGTAAGTCATTGATCTTTCTCACACTATCAATATGTTTACGCTGATATATGACAATAACTACTACGATTACAATCAATAATAAAAATGCCACAACAGATAGACTGACTACAATAAGAATGATATTAGGACCCGACGTCTGGTCCATGTAAGAAAAATATCCAATGAAGAAGTCAAGGTTTCCAACAACAACCTGGAGAAAAAAAAATGTAATGCAATTGAACGTATTGATGACAAATTTGAGTTTACTATACAGTACCACATTAACATTATCACGATAGTTGATTTGGTGAATGGGAATATAGAATATATCTTACCATCACTTTAGGTAAATTGTTAATAGTTGCGGTGCCATTAATATCCACGCCTCTGGGTTGTGATTCAGGAGGTATACAGTGCAATATAGAATTATCAATACCTGTTACATTACATATCTCAGTTCCAATGTATACGGTCACTTCATCCCTCGTACTGGCAAGATTGAGGTTCTCTCCCTGAATACAAATATCGAAGCAACCATGCAATCAGACATGCAATCAGGCGGACATAATATATACCATAGAAAGTGTTAATATACGGCCAGTAATTCGACATTGTAATGTGGGTAAATGTTGTAAATATTCACTGTTGCCTATAACATATGTTATAGCACTATTAGATTTTCCTCTCTCTTAAATGTTTACTTTGGTAGCCGTCATACCACTTAAACACAAACCATTATAAATCAAACTCTACACATGCGTCAATTTGGAATTGTGCTAACTCACAAAATACGTTAGACTGTGTCAGCGTTGGTAGTAAATATAACGTGATATACAATGTTCTGGTATACAACCATATACGAACCAATACTAGATAGTTTCGAGGGACAAATTGCGTCATTTTGGGAGATTGCACGGTTTGTTATTTAAACATACTCTATACATGCCATTCATATTTTTATTGCTTCTAAATGTAGAAACAATTTACCTTGATATAGAGTTGCTCTCCTTCAAGGTGGTTGATATGTGCTTCATTATCAAATCTAAAATAAACTGGGTCCATGTAGATCTTGAAATATAACTGGGGAAGACTGCGTAGCTCATGTACACTGTCCATTATAAATCCTATTGTCACATCTACACAAGTGTCACCGCATGTCGATCTTTTAGATTGTGACGACTCATCTGATTTCTTCTGATTGGGTTGTGTTAGTGGTGGATATGGTACATATGGAGTTATGCATATCATACTGGTATCGGACAATACTTCACATGGATCCTGTAATATAAATTAATCACACTTAATATTGTCTGCTATCATATGTGTATATTCGCTATCACCTTAATGTCACAGTGTCGTAATATGCATTTCATATATCTGTGTGATATGGTACCAGACTCGTAGGTCAGATTTGCTGCTAATGTAAATCGGATTTTTTTTTAAACAAGTACAACGTGAGAGCAATTTGATTAAATCTGATGTAATTTATGTATTTTATTAGTACTTTATTTCATCAAATGGATAACGAAATAAAATATAGCATAGTATATTAGTAATAAATATATATTTGAAAAACTTTGAAAATAATATGGTTTCACAAATTTATTCTTTTCTGCTTTCATGTTATGTCGAGAATTTCGCACCGTCTACTGCGTATTCATTTGAAGGATTCATAGAGAATTTTTTACAACTCAGCAGCAATTTCACTAACAGAACAATAAAATGAAATACACAAAAAATATATTATACGCTAGTATTTTTTCGATGGTGTTCTAGCGTCTAGAGAATCAAAAAATAACTCACTGAGGTATAGGCTTCTTGGTACATGTAAATTATTAGTTTAGGCTCCTGAATTGAACCAAAATTTGTTCCATAAATACTAACATGTCGACCTCCACTGAAAGTTAAATTCAATAAAATAAATCAATAAATAAATAATCAATCAATCATACACACAGCGGCCATTGGTTAACAAAAGCTGAAAACATCCAACTAAAACCTCTTTACGCATCATTGTTTTTTATCTCATGAAATCAGGCAACGCGGTCAGCAACCGAATAATCAAACTAATGCTTGTAAATTGTGTCTGTATATGTGGAAGTTACCCTAACCTGAACATACTTTCCTCTTTTGAAATACTGAGTACTGTAGGATTTTCTGTGTACTCATATGTTATTCCATTAATTGGCCGTGCAGCGCCATCGAAATACACTGTAATCGTTGCACTATCTGTTTGTTGATGTGTTGGGGATATACATGCAATACTTGTACTATTCACTAAATCACTATGAACGAATAGAAAAATAGAAAAAAAAACTGATTTTAATAAATATATTTGTGTCATATAGATGCACTATTTATTTGTTGATTTATATATGTCGAAAGATGTGAATACATACTGACATTACTCCCCTGTTACCTTTTAACTGTACACAGTGATCCATCAATAAATGCTGTTATATTCCTTCTAGCATTCATATATTTTCCTGATATCACTATTCTAGTACCTCCTGCTTTGGGACCAATCTTGGGAATAAAGTCATTTGGAACTTGTTTCTGAAGAAATGGGAAAAAAGATTCACGTGCACAAAATTAGTAATTACAAAGACACAATACATCTTAGTTCAAAATAGATTCAACAAGGCTTAAATATTACCCTCCATGTAAACTGTATTGAGCTTCCAGATATTCCTGTTTGGGGTGTTCCATCAGTACCAATAACTGTGACACTGACCTGGCCAGACATATCAACATCTGCAGAGTCTGTTGTGCATTCAATACTGTGGTTGGAAAGAAATTAAATGACAATATTTGTCATTGTTATCAAATGTGTTATACCTATTAATCTATATATTTATTTAGTTCATTTCGGTTTTCGTTGTTTTAGATAGTACGTTATGATAATAGCTTAGGGGGACATATTACCTTCTAGATACAGTGTATCTTTCTTCAACCAGTATGCAGTTACGATCTCCGATGTAGACACTGTCAATGTGAGAGTACGTCTTTCCCAAATTGCTACCACTAATGACAATGTCTGTTCCACCTTCAAATGAACCAGAAGACGGCCAGACCTGAAAGAATAACGTTAGAATGTACAATATTATTACCATAGTTTAATGCTTACTTGAAATATATACTTGAAATATATTCAATTTTCATTTTCATTGTCAAATTGACAATATTTCATATTACCTCGTAGATAACAGGGTTACCACAGTTGTGAGTTGTATCTTGTGGCAACCAATCATAATCACAATGTTGTTCAATCTGACAGGAATTATCACTAACACACCATCCACATTGTAGTTCCTCTCTACTTGTTACAGTAGATAAGCATTCACTACAGTCAAGACTGACACTACAATCATACAATGTTACTGTAAATAAAATATCAGATTTTAAATGTCAGAAACTCAAAACCATGATAGTCATGTTATGGATTTATACATTAGCTCGATGAATTGACCACAGTTCTGCTTTCCAAATTTACCAAAGCAGAATACATGTATATTATATCACAAACACTGGTGACCCTCTAATCGTTGACCATAAATTAATCTAAACGGGAACCGGAAGTTGATTTTGCTGTATTGTTTTCAATTGATGCTCTCTAACAGACTCACCTATGTATCCATATATATCATCAATGATATAGTTATCATTCCATTGTACAATTAAACTCGCGTTAAATTCCTTGGTATCAGCATTATAGTGGTACTAAGACAGAAACAAAGGCTTACAAATACTATTAAGCATTGACTGCTATGACATGATTATACTAGTATTATATAAATAGAAGTAGAAATTGGGTTCAATTGCATACAAATGTTCACACGTGATTGGTGAATATGTAGTACAAAATACTACACTGTCCCTACATTACCTTTGAGCATAACTGGAAGTTGCATGCCAAATATAACAATATGGAGAGAGATCCTGTCATTTTGACCACATTTGACATAAATAAATAACATGCATATAATATCTGGTTGAAATAAGGATACTTTTACATCAAAATTGCAACGACCACCCATATCGTAACAGCCCAAAAGCCAATTCACATGTATTACATTGTGTATCGTCGTTGTCCCAAACTTGTTTTGATAGATTGAAATTACTACGGGTGCACAAATCATAAAAGATTGAAAGTGTTTCATATCAAAACATAGATCAATCTCGCAATGGTAAGTTACCATTCGTATACTCACTTCTTTAGCATCACAAATCAATGTAGATTCGTTAGATATTGTAGCTGGTGTAGAATCTTCAAATCCAACTCCTCTGAGAATACATTCATAACCAGAATTACCCTATAAAGATACAAACATATCACAAATCAATGTCCATTCATTATATTCAGTAGCTAATATATATACACTGCCTTCGCTGGGAAACCATGTTTATCCCTTGGATATAACAACCACTAGAGCACTAAAATAAGATCAAGGGATAAAACTTCGTATTTATATGTTTCTTCAATAATCGTCTGTCCAGGAAAGTAATATGCCCGTACTAGACTAGCTATATTTGCCATACATATGATTGCAGTTGCACCTTAATTTTTTTAAACGTGTCTCATTAGGACCAAATACAAATGTTAAATTTCATTGGTAATAACCTTGTGTGAGTGTACATTTCTTACTGTAACAAGATGTTCCTGCTATAGCTTGTAAAGTTGTACCCTAAACAAAATGCATAGTCTCAAGGTGTAGGAAATAAATTTATTGCTGCAATATAATTCAGTTTACCTTCAAATCCGGGATATTGACTGCGTTCACTACATACGATATTGTCAAACCAACATGAATTAAAACTTCATCAACTTGCTGTTCTACATAAGGACAGTAATGACGCCCTCTTCTCCCAATATTACCAAATATATTCTGAAACGAAATTGTAATAGCCATGTACGCATGAAAGTACACTGTTTATATTTACTCAATTGTATGTGCTATTATCATGTTCTTTATAGTTAACATTATCGATAATTAGTGCATTCATGTTATGTTGTGGACTTACATTTTCACCTACAACAATTGTGGAACTGTCATCCTCCGCACATGTACTACTTTCATGTGTACATTTGTTCTCATATATACACCAATCACATGCCCAGTTACTGCTTACACACTCTGTACATCTGGAGATGGTAAATTGTAAACAATAACGCTTATTACTTCTTTAATACGCCTACAATGTGAAATATTGTTGAAATACTGTGAATATATTGTTTATCATGCCACGTGTACACTGAGTGTAATATCTAATTGTTAACTATGTCTACTATCATAGTATGATCAAATATTCGTATAAACATTAACCATTTACAGATAAAAAAATGTATTACACTTACGAATCGAGGGCAGAGCAATTGAAGAAATGGAATGCAGTATGTACAAACTCTATAGCTGTTTCCACACTTTTTACGGAAAGTTGTACTGCCACGGAATCTAACAACAAAAGAAATGTCATATTGCACTTAATTGCAAGTACTCTAATATCGACAATATGTTGACAACACTGCTGACTGTATTATAAATGCTGATGTATATAGCATGATTTACTTAACCTTGTTCACTTGGTATATCGGGTCTATCGTCGATAGGCGGTGTATCACAGGTTAAGGCATTTCCAGATTGAACAGCAAGTGTTATAAATTTGACTCCAAACTTACAATGATAAGCTGAGATTATATTACGTTCATCGGGTAATTCAATAACACTGAGAGTGATCTGAATAACAATATAATGATAGTTACATAAACTGAGATAAATTGTGATATGTCTGTAATATCATAATGTAAAATGCATTACGATTTTTACATTTACCCATTTCGTCATTATGAAAAGCATTATTGATCAGATATGTGTACAATCATGATATTAGAAACATTATAGTTTAATGAGTTAAGAATGACTGTACTAGTCATATACCTGATTCCGGACAGTAATTGCGATACTATTCGTTGGTTCTATTGATGTTATATTAACACACATATCATCAGAAAACACATCTAACCATCTTGATGTTTGGTCTGACAATGAACAATCACTATAAAGAGAACATCTGCCAAACCAAAAAACATACACGTTTATAACATTTTTTAGTCGTACCTTCGTTAAATCAAGATTGTCGATGTATTTTGTTATTCATTCAAGTATTCTCCTGTATTATGTAACACATGTAATACATACTAACCGTTTAGCCAGTGTACACCAACCACAATAAGGATCCATAGCACTAAAACATTCACTGCATGATGTATACTGATTACAATCTTGCACTTTTAGTTTGTAAATCTAGAGTTACATATAGAGACAAATAGGATACTAGTCAGAGTGTATGTACACTATCATTATGGTGTATACTGATTATATTGTGCAGGAGAGCAAATGGTTCCCGAGATTTCCCCAGGGCAGTTGCGATGGTCATTCTCCATAAAAAATACTGAATTAATTTCGAACAAAAGTATGAAAAGGAATTATACCAGTGTTTTCAAAAGTTGTATTTATATAATCATTTCTTCTACCAATATTCCTTTAATTCTTGCATTTTCTATACTTACTGTGTGTTGGGTGAGCACATAGACATGTTTAAAACTAGTGTCAAACGTTATATCAGACAGAACAGTTGAAGAGTACAGGTAGTACATATCGTATTCTACGGCAGAAAGTCTTTGTCTGAGATGAACCTAGAAATAATAATACACAAGAAAATTAATATTCACAGTCAAAACTTCATTTTTTCATTTAGCTTTCCAAACAAACTAACCATTACCGACATTTGAGGACCAAGGCATAATAGGCGTAAGATTAAACCACAAAGAGCAGTATCGACGGATAGGCTGCAAACTGAATACACACAAATTAGAAGTGTAGTGTAGTGTAGTGTAGTGTAGTGTAGTGTAGTGTAGTGTAGTGTAGTGTAGTGTAGTGTAGTGTAGTGTAGTGTAGTGTAGTGTAGTGTAGTGTAGTGTAGTGTAGTGTAGAGTAGTGCAGTGTAGTGTAGTGTAGCGTTGCTTCGCGTCATGTAGTGTAGTGAAGCATCGCTTCGCGTCGCATGCAGTGTAGAGCATTGTAGTGTATTATACTGTAGTATACTGTAGTATACTGTAGTATAATATATAGTGTAGTGTAGTATAGTGTAGTATAGTATAGTGTAGTGTAATATATAGTGTAGTGTAGTATAGTACAGTGTAGTGTAGTATAGTGTAGTGTAGTGTAGTGTAGCGTCGCTTCGCGTCATGCAGTGTAGTGTCGTGTAGTTAAGCATCGCATCGCATCGCGTCATGCAGTGTAGAGTAGTGTAGTGTAGTGATTTTTGATTTACGGATAAATAAAACGAAATTACATTAACGAATGTGACTGATAACTTTTACTATGAAAACCTTAGCATCCCGTTGGCAGGCCAGTCACACTGGTTCTCACTACAAGAGGTTACGATCCCACTGCCAAATGCTAAGGAAAACTGAAACGTATATATACATATTTATATGAAATTTTTTCCACGTATGCGGATCTGCAGGAAACCAAACAACCAAACTTGTTATGCGGGAAGTTGGCACCCAAGGCTTACAGGTACTACAGCCTTGCCAAATGTTGACCTGGAGGTAGTTGTGGCAAAGGGTAACCTCATTCTCCTAAGTACAAAAAATCCACAAAAAGATACAGTTAACACCATGCCCAGGACTTTGACTAGTTGCCAAACAAAAGTGTGAAAACGACTTCTGAACCATGACAGTTTTCACAAATGTATTTGTAATTTTCGATTTTCCAAGACCAAAGAGCGTCATTTGTAGTCCAAATGTATTCGAACCTGTCCTGTTTCACAATTGTGAAGTACTAGTACTCAGATTTAATTCTGCTGGTGATAAAAGTTTTGAGAATTTCCAACGGGTCCACAAAAGCACTTCCCTCCCGTTTTTTCCGCCGGGAGATATGGATAGCTACTTTTGCAGTGATAAGGATAAAAAGGAAAATACTCTCACACTGACGAGAGAGAAAACAACGTGAGTGGTGAGGTGGCAAAATAACAAACCACCAAGAAGGAACCGTCAAACCAGGTTGTAAAAATTCAGAAATGCGCGAAATGAAGCGACAGAGGGCACCAATCGCCGGACATTGAATAAAAATGTGAATGAGCGAATCCAGATCACCACAAAGTGGACAGTTTCCAGAATCGGCAAAATTTGCCCCAGCAAGAAAACCAGCAGTAGTATATGCACCATGTATTACATGCCATTGCAAATCTCCCTCACGTTTTGTGACGGGGGCAGTATAACACCCTTTGAAATTGGGTTTGATATCTGGAGGCAAGGCCAGAAGATCACGCCACACAGTGTCAAGTTTGTCCGGGTGACGAATTCTGTTCATAACCGCTATAAGGTATTTGTATGTAGCGCCTTTTTCAAGTTTGTATAGTGGAACATTCAGCTCGTCTGAGAAATGTAGCTGGAAACTGAGGTGACTAGCTACAGGTTGATCAAGTACAAAGTTGTCTTTAAATTTTGTGTTTATGGTTGCTTTCAAATTACCAGGAATAGCATCATGTACAGCATTTATACTTAGCTTAACATTTAAACTTAAACAGTGTAGAGTAGTGTGGGGTAGTGTAGTATAGTGTAGTATAGTGTAGTATAGTGTAGTGTAGTGTAGTGTAGTGTAGTGTAGTGTAGTGTAGTGTAGTGTAGTGTAGTGTAGTGTAGTGTAGTGTAGCATTCTGGTTTATTTGTATAGTAATCCTTACCTTCAGTAAGTGTCCATCTTGTGTTCCTATAAACCCAACAGTGTGTCTTTGTACAGTGGTTACACCAATGGATGTAAGTAGTTTATTGGAATATACCAGAATGGCATCTATAGACAAGGGATCTTTTCCATTGACATATCTATACAGACCACCAGTTGAACATTCCTCCTAAATAGCAATGCGAAGCTAACATATGGTTGATTTGTACGTGGAATATTTGTTTTCTTATCAAACATATATTTACATGATTAATAATAATTAATTAAATTAAACGTAATGCGTACTATAGGTGAGTTTAGCCCATTATAATACAGTTATGCAAGTCAAATATTCATAATCGATGATCAGAATGTATATGATAATCTCATTAACATTTTCTTTTGAACGAAAATGTACATTTACATCCGGTTCATCATGTTCATTCACATTAATTAATTATTTACATTCACTTTTAATTGCTTTTTTAGTATTTAATATTTCAGTATTAATATTATGTTACTATTAAACACACTTTTCATTGTGATTTTCTGTGAATACACAGCGATTTAACCATACCTGTGAATATTTCCATTTAACGGTAATTCGTATCTCTCTACCATACATTTTCACTATATACTTACTATGCTGCCCCCAGTGCCGAGACATGTCGATCCAATTATATACTCTAATTCATAATCTTCACCACCCTGAATAATACAACCGGATATAGCATCACTGAACGTTTGTTCAATGGCTGTCATTTTATACATACACACTGCAGATTGCTGCAATGGTGTTAAATCCTGTGGCGTTTATCCTTTGGCAAACACAGCAAATAGAACGTGTTCCCCGTCTTCCAATGATAGTGATTTAGCTAGATCTGATGCTGGTTTCATGACATGGGCTGCTTGTAATAAATTGTATGCCGTACCATCTGGGCCATTACACTGTAACGTTACTTCGGTGTAAGAGTCGTAGTAGTAGTCATTCCTCCCTTGACATACACGTACAATCCTAGATATGTATGAATTATCAGATCTACCCAAACGTTGTACGGTCAAAAAGTAACTGAATCCACCATAGCTGAAACCTGTTATGTAGATGACACCATCAACAAACGCAGAATCTAAGTCTATTGAAGTTGTGGCGGATGCATGCCAATGTATTGTGTTGAAAGTGCTTCCCTCAAGTTGCCGCCCACTTACGGCTTCATCTCCATAGACGAATCCTCTTTTTGATGTACCAACATACAACATAGGTTTATCATCATAACCGGGTGCTACGAATCCCACAGTAGAGTCTTCCGCAGTTGGGGCAGCAACATATATGTGACTAGTACCCAGCACAGATAAGTCAGTCAAGTTTCTAATATGACAATATCCACGATTACTTCCACACGTGACCAGATTATTGTTATCGTAGTTAATTGATAATATTTTATTATAGTTATCAGTTCTATCATCAGGTTTAGTCGTTATTTTATAGATGAGATGTAAATCTTTATCCAGTCTATAGATGTAATCCACACCACCAATGTATACGTCACCAGTCATGTTATCCACAGTCATGTGATTGAATTCAAAATAATTATTGGTAAACACATTGACAATGGTCGAATTTACAAATATCACACATATGCCCATAATGTCCATCAACTGTAAAATAGTAGCATATCTTGCCATGACGAATAACTGGATGCTGGAAACAATAACACAATTTATTATGTCACTACACATTCTATGATGTCATCATGCCACTAGGGATACTGTTCACCCTTCCAACTCATATATATTTTTAAGATTTCTGGTTATAAGTCTACGTTCGGTGCGTTCTTTCTCAGACCATCTATTATTGTGGGTAAGTAGTTGAGCTAATTTAATTCCCACCATGATTTGATGATGGACAAACGTCATGGCATTACAATATTAAAAAAAATATTTAATGAAAATTACTATAATACGATCTTGATAAAGAAAATCACTCTTATTTGAAGTGTATGATAAAATCATATTCCAAGGCATTTAGATAATGTGCAAGAATTGTGTATAATTGATATGTTTGCTTCTAATGAAATCTATAATATAATGCAAACAATCTCATCTGCCTTGACTGTCCGCTGATTTGTTTACAATCATAATCAATCACTCCAGTAAGCACTACTAATTTTATGACATCATTCGTTTTATATGTATACTACAGTTACACAATTGACCAGCTAGAAGAATCACGCCATGTTCTTCCGTAGTTAATAATTAACACAGCAGCTTCTGTGGTGCCAGGTAAAGCTATTATCCAACTTCAAAATTACAAATAACCAACAGCACATTACTTGCATCCATTGTTGTAACAACATATTTTCCTATTGACTATGCACACACATGTATTAAAAACTCATAAAACGTACCTGAAACTGGCGTTTCTTTGTCCTAAAATTATGTTTTGTTGTTATTCGCTGTGGTAGACAGTTTTCTGTTGAACAAATGTGCTGTGACTACGCCTTCATATAGTGTCATGCAATTCTTAATAACCTTCAAAATGTGTTGATATTCACTCTGAATAGAACACCAGTCTGCTACGTACCTCAAACTATCAACGTTAATAAAATCACATGGAAGTAAGCCAAGTATTTTGACTGTATTATATGTGAAAAATTCCCTGGTGTCAAAAGTCATGAACGCTGAACCGATTCCTTATATGAGGCGGCATTCGTATGCAAATACGCTCATATATTACATGTAAGTAGGTATACAGTATGGCCTACTTGGCAAGAATAGGCGAGACGCAGTCCAGACGATTATTTTAGTGAACATTCCTGTCCGGTCGACCAATGGAAATGTGCCGCTGTAGTGTACGGTTTTATACCATGTTTTAAAGAAGGCGTAGCATTTTAAAAAAAAAAAACTTGAAAAATGGGATATTTAATAACAGTCTAGAATGATAATTGAATTATCTAAATTGTGGACGTGTCAATGAAACTGTGTCATTCGTGCATTAAATAGTGGCGTGTGTTCATCAGCACGAGAGGTATATGTCGTATTATATCCAGTCGATATGGATAAAAAGCGACGCTTGAGTAAACGTAGATATGAGATTGCCGAATTCGACAGAGACATAATTGCATTAATAATCATACACAACTCGAAGAATTGACGTCGTCGTCGTTATGTTTATTAGAACTTTATTTTCTGTCTGGTCGGTCGCCGTAAATTCAAGTCAGTGTTACGTATGCATACACACTGCGTTGGATTTAGTCCAAACAACGCGTACGTGCAGTTGCCATAGTTCAGTAGTCAACCACTCTAGATCCGGGTCGTGCTAAGGGCCAAGTGCTTTACGTCACATATTTATGTATACACTCATATACATTATGCGTGACAAAGCTGTCTGCTATTTTTATCGAGTGAATCTGTTTGTGATAACATCGAGCAACTTGGGACTTTTCAATTAATTTTTTGATAACCGTGAACGTATGTCTAATTTACATAACACGCATTAGTGTTGTCTGCAATGGGTTCCGGTGGTTGCGACCAGTGTAAAAACGTTACGTGACGTCATGGGAGCACCAGCAATAACGACAATGTGACGATTGTACACTCATTACTGTTTACTTCGCCAGTAAATTTCAATAGGAAAGTACACGATATTCGCGAAGCGTCTACTTTTTCATTTTGACAAGTGTTCTGACCAGAACCAGAACCAGACTGTTGAATGGTCGTAGCGACGTAATACCGAACTCCTTTGAAGATCACGCTAGTTCGAGAGTCACTTATTGCGTTTTCGAAATTCCGCAGTGGTTGGGACCTTACATACTTTATTACCAAACGCTTCAGCGTGGTATTAAGAGTTTGTTTTCAGGGGTGGATGATACCAAGGTGGGAAATGGATGCACATATGGGATTAATTCCTTGAATTGCAATATAGAGGGTTCAGGCTGAAATACAATATATAGTGTTTTCATGTTTCGTCTGATATTTCTGTGGTATTCTGCTGCTGTAAGTAATGCACGATTTGTTCCGAAATTCAGTATATTGTGTGTATTCCAGGGTTATTCGTTTTTTGCTGAAAACACCCCTATTTTTTAGTGGCAGAGTTTGAATAGTCTCACTCCCACTGGGAAATCTGCATTGTTGCTTGAATGTGAGTTAATTAAACACATTTTCCAGACCGGCGAAAGAGTATGCAACAGCCAATTTTAACAGCCTGTCACGTGATTTTAGTCTGAATGTCAACAAGAAGAGGCTAGTCCATTTTACGCAGGAGTAATTGGGAGTAGAATACTTGAGGGATAGTATCAACAGAGATGTGTATAGTGAAAAGTAATATCTGTCCTTCATTTACATCTCTGAGCATTTCTGTTTTAGTATATTGGTTTGAAAATGTTGAACTTGCATGATTTGCAATGTGTTTTTTTAATGGGACTCTCCTATTGATCGAATCCCGGGTTTGAACGAGAACGGCACACCACGTGATTTGTTTGAATACAATGCTGATGGCAAACATGCCGTGTTACTGCGGTACTCCACTGACGGGATGACTTACTGCATGCTACAACTTCGCTTGTGATGTTGCTTGTTAGCCATGGATTACATGAATCTTGATTGCCAGTCAAATGTTGCTCATTTGACGTTGGTAATCTTTATTTGGAACTGAGTAACTTCCTGGTACTTCGTACTATGATAACAATCAGTCAACATACATCAAGTTCTCTCAATCGTAGTATTCCATGTGATGTACACCTAACATGCCAAAAATGTTGCTGAACGATTTGAACTGAATAAAAATAGCAGACGAAAATTTGTTTACAAAATAAAAATACTTCGGTTGCCAATGAAAACCGGTAAAAAACAAGCAAAAATGTTTTCGGCTGTTATCATGGAAGGGACATGAACGTGAAGCTAACGTCTGTTTATAACTAAAACCGGGCACCTTATACGAGGTTTGCAAAATAACATGGCAGTCATTATAAGTCACTTTATTTTATTGTTAGGACGTATTCAGCCGTTAAATGTATAATTTCCAATCGTTTTGCGATAGTATTTTCTAGATTGGAAGCAGCATTTACATTTTATTCAAAGTTCAAAGCTGCGTTGGGATTCCGTTGACAGTGGTAACAATGTCGGCGCCGGTGATCTCTTACCAGTGCGCAACGTAGCCAAAATAAAAGGCATGATCATTTGGGCACTGCTATTACAAGACTTTGGCTGTTGCCATGGTAGCGGTGGGTCAGGATTGTTTTTCCAATTAGTGATGGTACGACATGCCTGTCAAGTATGAACCGTGACAAAATCAGCCAAGCCAAAAAAAAATCACAGAAGAGTTAAAAAGCCATTCCTGCTGAACAGTTACTCTAACTTCGGGGTCAACTTTCTCATTAATGAAAAAAGATATCAAAAATTCAAATAGTAACTTTTTGCCCACACTCCAGCCGAGTACAATGAGCTATGTCTGAGGTGTTGTATCGCAGGGAGTTGGACAAACTTGTGTATTTTAATAAAAATGTTATATAACTTTTCTTTTACCCCCCTCCCCTTCCTGGTATCTATTTCAAGTATTTTTGTCAGGTTCAAATCGTTCACCAGCATTTTTGGCATGTTAGATGTACATCACATAGAATACTAGGATTGGGAGAACTTAATGTTTGTTGACCACCTGGAATCTGAGTTTTATAAATCTTGAAGGGCTCTCGGAAGATCCACCCGCTGCCTGGACCAGCAGTAAAATCTCCGATTAATATGGAGCCGCAACCATCAACATCGATATACCATGAGGTTTCTGCTGGCGACGTTGCGGCGTTACTCAGTTCCAAATAAAGATTACCAACGCGTAGTCGCCCAGTTTAAGTTCTGGTTCTGTCGTGGTCCCAACTAAAGGGCGACAGTCGTCGTGTCGCGTCCTGTTCGATATGGGACTCACAGCGACGTATACAACGCGTGTAAAATACATTGTTTATTTACATGAAATTCGAACACGCGCTGTGCTACGACCACCGCGCTTAAACATCCACGAGTTATTTATTCGGACAATGACTTAAATTAGACGTCTGATTATTTTATTTTCACACGTACAGCGACACGCGTTCTACACTGACAAGCGTTGCTAGGTCGCAGCACTGTCTTGGAGCATATTAATGGGCAATTGGGTTCCCCGATCTAAATTTCTATCCCGGTTTGTTGCACGTTCTTTTTTTAATATGAAATAATCAAATATGGGACATGTGTATAATAACAGAACCCCCACACCCTCCCCGTGGCTTCGCTCGTGAAAGTACGGCAGCAGGATACACGGCATCACTCGTGAAAATAACTTCCATACGCAATGAAAGCCACGGGGAGGGTATCTGTCATAATACTTCATTATCACTGAAAACATTTTTCCCCTGAAATAAGTTCCAGTGAATATGCCATTTCTTTCATACTATATTGAGACACAGCGCAGTGAAAATTAGATTCACATGTAATGCTTGAAAACATGTCAGCAAAAATAAATTAAGTGAAATTCTACGTGACTTCATAATAGTTGGAAATGAACACATTACACCCGACCCTACCACTCCATATACAATGTAAACTACACCCCAAAACATCCTTTCACCCACAGTTACTACAGTGTTTCACCAGTGTATTCTATTTGACGTCAGGAGAAATTGAAATAAACAAATTAATTATAATTTCAGCCTCTAGTTGACCACTGATTAAATAAACTACCTCGTCTTTATGTCAACTTGCAGTTATTCGTTGCCTACATCAGTGACTTCAAAATATATGTTTCAATCCCAGGAATTTCACTCGCTGTTAATTGCATGGGAGTGGCAGTCTTTAATGAATTTCTATTGTCATGTCAATTTCTTGCGATTACTCGAACATTAAGCTGTAACCACATACCGCCTAGGTGCTGTAATTAAATCCTGGTGTAAGCACCATATGAACTATGAACAATGCATGTGAAGCCAGCTGTGGGGTATATTCAATCCTATAGATTTCTTATTGTTTGGTAACTATTTGCTGCAAATGCAACAAAAATCAATATAAAAAATATTACCCACACAGTATTACACAGGTTACTTGTAGAATTTATGGGGAGACTGATGTCAGGACTCGTCGGATTAATAGTTTCAAAAATTATTTACGTTGGATGTCACGCTGTTCATAACCTCTTCACATTGCGTACAACTGATCACACACACCGGTATAAAAGTATGCTTTAAAAGCCATAACAAACTAGAAAAATATTAGGAAAAAAATACGGCTCAATAGTGATGATGAACAGCCGATTTTTACTCGGAACGTTTCTTATTGAATATATAACGTCTCTGACAAAACTTTAACCCTACTCTCTCGTGCGATTTTTTTTGGTCGTATTGACTTTATAGATGATGAATTTCAGTTCACGGATTAAAAGGACAATCCTCTTTCAAACGAGTTGTAAGTACGTTAGAAAAGTGGCCATCATCGAATGATCAGAACAATCGCCAAAATGTCCTTGAGCACGAGAAATCGAAACACACACCCTACATCCACTATAGCGCATACATCGCAGCTAACAGTTGGTTTACAGTCGCCGTGAATGAACATCAAAATCGATATGGAATAAAACTCAAATCTCTGTACATTTTGCCCAATTGTGTCCAGTATGAAATATCGTTCCACAAATTCGTAATATCTGTGATCACTTTCAATTCTGACATTGCCTTGAATGTCGATATCTGAAATGCTTACTGCATGTGGTTAGAAGTATTGTGCGCACACTTAGATTATACAAAACGTTCGGGTAAAACTGTACCTGCCATTCCCATACAAAATTGAAACCAACACGATTCCTAGTTCACCAACTAATTCCAGAAACCTCCTGGCTAAAGGGGGCTTTTATGAAATATAGCTTTTACAAATGTCCATGGAGAAATGCTACCAAGATAGCAAATACAATTACGTGCAAAAAACAAACAAAAGAAAGACAAGACGGCATTTTTCCCGAAAAACACGACTACTTCGAGAACATTATGCATTGTGATGATAATTTGGAAATTGTCGAAGATATTGTGAGTACTGTTAATACACTGCGTGTTAAAGATGTTATACTTGAACCATCCGAAGAGGTCATGACCAACAGACCGAATAACCATGTGTTATATATTTTGTCACATCGAACATACATCAACCATGCACAATAACATCTACCATACATCACTAACACCCGTTCTCCCACAAAATAACAACACTTATATTTGAAGTATACATTTTTTTATTTTATCTGTTATAACAAGTTTCACATTACTTAATAACATGCATACAATTTTTGCTAAGAAAAAATTTGCAAAATACACTCAGTAAATGCCACGGACACTCTTTTTAGTAACCGTGTTTCAGCAGTGTGAATCACTCAATTTATCGAGACTAACATTTTGAAATGAATTGAGAAATTCTCAAGTGCAAGTTATTTGATCACTCTCCAGATAAAAGTGTCAGAGTGCCTTGGAGGTGACTGAAATAACTTTCTCACTAAAGTACTACACCTATGCACACAGCTTTAGAGCTTTTTGGTTAGCATCGACGTGGAACGCGCGCGTAGAACGCGCCGCAGCGGCTTTGCCGTACATTTATGCTTCATATAAAAAATACTCTAACAAATACTCTAAACATCAAAACATAGTATCTTACTTAAGGTAGAGATGCAGGTTCGTGGGCACTTGGGAGTGAAATTTTTTTTTTGCTTTTTATTATCCAAACAGTCTTGGCTATAGACTGTTAAAAATTTGTAGAATTGTGAATAGTGGAACATACTCAAAAGACGATTTTAAAATATAGATAACAGGTGCAAACATTCTCTCTTTTGAATGCTTAGCAAGATTTAGCAAGGCTGTACATAAATAATAAAAAAGAAACATGGTGAAAAAAAGAAATGACGGGATCTCCATATATTTAACTTTTAACAAAACGATAACACATTTAAATTTAGAACTGTTACAACCATTTTAATTATGAGCATTAGCAAACTTCCTACTGAGTGAATTGTTATGCAAATTAGCAATTATCTCAGCTTTTTTTAGTGCACATCCCAGAACTTTAAAAAAATAGCTCCTAGACGCTTTGACCTTTTGTTTTGAAATTGTCACAAATGATTGACAATGTGTTTATCTTCAAAACGCCGTCGGGGCATTGTTTTTAGTTGAACAGTGTTCTAACAATCGTACAGACAACTAGCCTGGGTGTTAATTTATGCATAAACTTGAAGTGGTGAAATTTGAGCTGCTGCCCTGCAAAATTGACAACTGGTAGGCAGTTTTCAAGACGGCACTTTCTTCATACTAGTAGTACCCATAAACCAATTTTGACAGGAAACATAAGTATGGTTTAGAAGCTAATTTTTTTAAATCACTTTTGACCAAAAAAGCACATGTTTGTGCACATTTCAAACTACAGTGTCCATAAAAAAAATACTAACAACATTTTTAAATTCATACAATGAGCTTTCCGAAAATATATAGTTTTGTGGACAAGGGAGGTCATCTTGGTTTCCTAATTAACTAATTAAAATACCTGTCACGTAAATTGCATCTCTACCTTAATATCCATTCTGGCACGTTCGCTGTCTATTTCGGATGGCTAAAGTTCCTCCAAAACCTTGAAAGCAACCCCGAAAAAAAAAACAGCGGCCGGGGCAGCACCAGTGCAGCAAACGACAATTTGTTATGCGCAGTATCGTTGCGCAGTAGATTTAGTGACGTCATTCATGTGATATACCCATGTAATATCCATTTGCTGGGCAATATATCATGTAATATATACCGTACGTTCTTACCATACTAAGCCAATGTTGAGAGTTAAACCTAATTCACCTAATGTAAGTATATATGCATACAGTATTTTTCACCATGAGAAAAAAGCGACATCGCAAAAAAAAGTATACCGGAAAAAAAGTTCAGATGTACGACGTTAATTGCGAAATAAAAAAAATCAAGACACGTGGTAAATTGTACGTATATATTTTTTCAATCATTGTTTCCTCCCTTTAGGCACGTATATGTTTACCTTTATGTTACCATTTGCCGATACACCAGCTAAACCATACTCGCTATTTAGTGGCCAAAATGCTACCGGTTCAGATGGGTAAAAAGGAATGCAGTGTGTGGGGAATTGAGAATAGGGTTTCACACTTATCTCAACCCTAACGAGCGTAAAGTTCAAGGCGCGTAAAACAAGGGACTGTCAATCAAAGGAACAGGAAACAAATAAACGATATGAAGAAACTGCATTTATTACTCGTCACTGGAAAAGGTTACATGTACTCGCGCGCTAGAACAAGTATTCAGGCCTTTTATAGCCTCGGTAGGATCAGCCACCGTAACAAATTTTAGCGGGCTTGGTGCTGATTGGTTCATAGTTCTATGAGCTATGATTGGCTAATAAGAGAATAGAATTGGAAATGGCGTCTGCTATCGTTATTTGTGCTAGTTAAACATGTAATAAAGACGATTTAAGGTAGAGATGCAGTTTATTTGGCTTGCTTTTCAATTGAGTAATTAGACAATGAAGATGGTATTATATATCCAACATGTTATATATTTTCTGAAAGCTTATTATACAAACTTTGTAAAACTTGTCTTTATTTTAAATATCCAGAATGCGTTTTTGATTTTGGGTCAAAAATATGCTTTTTTGGACAAAAGTGGTTTAAAAAAAATTAGCTTAAAAACTTCAAGTCCGTTTGTGGGTAAAATTACATCACTGGATACCTTGGTATACTACTAATTCAAATGCGTCCACTCATCTCTCTAACGGCTTTCAAAGTCGCACAGCATGACCTCAAAGTTCACTCTTTTCTATTTTTGCATAATTTATATATCCATGTTAATTGCGGACTTGTTATTTTTGTTCCACTCGCCGTAATAAACTGTCCGGACGCATTTTGAAGGGGGAACACCTTGTCAATAATGTGTGAAATTTTCGAGGCAATTTGCCAAAGCGTCTATCAGCTATTTTAAATTAAAACCCAAGAATTCACCAAAAATAGAAGACGAGAAAAAGGCTAATTTGCATATTTGCGCGTTAAACCGGGAATTACTGCTTTGTCATACTTTGTCATATTTTCTAGACTATTGAAATTGAAAGTTAATGTATAGACATAGACATTTTATGTAAAATCGTTGGACCAGAACAACTGCTCTTGAATATATAAATCAGAAACACGTCATTCATACCAGTGTTTTGGTGGGGTCGGTAAAAACACGTGTCAATGCCCAGTAAACATTACGTCATCTCATGAATTATTAAACAGGGGGCGGTCCTAGGAAGGTGACCTTTTATCACGATCAAAACATCATGGCTTCTCTTCGATGTATTTTCAATAAAAAATCTACGAGTATTTCAGAGCCTGTGGTTTACCGTGATGAGTACAAAGTGGGATATTAAATTATTTATCCTCGATGATTTTTATGTAGTATTGAGAACCAACTCCAGGAAGCGAACGCACAATAATGAATAATCGCGTAATCCTAGAATCGAAACGCGAGGCACAGAAGTTTTGTTCAGCGTTTCCAATCCCATTTTTCCCACTGCAACATATTTGTTAAAAGAAATATTTGAATTCTGTTCGTTTTTTAAGAAGGCAATTTTTTTATTTTTTCCATTTTGGTAACGCCTTATTCAGGGATTTTCTAAGACAGTCGCATACAATCAGCGCACGGATGTACGTACAAAACATGCTTTTGTACTACCGGCGACGGTCGCCTGCAAGAAGAGAGCTCCAGCTCCTAACGTAAAAGTTTTAAAATTTCGACCAGTTTTAAATAATTTGTGTTGGAAATTTGACATGTTTTAAGAGTGCAAAATTAAGGTGCATTTTCGAGCGGTCGAATTTTTCTGAATAGAAATCAGCAAATGAAAAAAATAGGAGTGCTAAACAGTGTGTTCGTTAGTTTAAAAAAAAATGGAATGTCCGTCAAATTGACGTAAACTTCTCCATTTTTCACGGAAAAAGCAAAGGTCGTGGCCGAGTTGCAAGCTAAAAAAACTCAAAAACTTTCTGTTGTTTGGTCTGGTCCCCCTTTTTTGTTTTTCCTTCCTCGTTGCTTTTGTCGCCTGCTTTTCCGCTCTCTCGTTTTTTTTTTTGTTTTTTTATTTATGATCTGGTATACTGTAAACCAATTAAGGCATTGAATATAGTTTGTCATGAATGATCTCCCAATTAAATTACTCTCACTTAATGTGAGGGGTATTAGAAACAATATAAAGAGAACCAAATTATTTGCATGGTTGAAACGCAAAAAATGCGACATTTTTTTGCTGCAAGAGACTTACAGTTCTCAAGAGGTTGAAGAGCAGTGGACAAAACAATGGAATGGCAAAATATTTTTCTCACATGGTACTAATCACAGTAGGGATGTATGTATTTTATTTAGACAATTAGCCAATATTACAATTCATGATAACATCAATGATGATGAAGGGAGATTTGTGTATCTGGATGTTACCATCCAAAATTTACGAATGGTATTGGGAAGCATCTACGCACCCAGTATCTCCAGTGAACAACTTCTGTTTTATGATTTGTGGGGCTCTAGTTTTAATAACATGTTAGGTGAGGGTAAGCAATTAATTTTGGGAGGAGATTTTAATGTATGCCTTAACCCTACACTGGATAAACAAGGAGGGAATCTAAAATACAAAAAACGATTAATAGATAAAGTGAATGATAAACTGTCTAATTTTGATCTGGTGGACATTTGGCGGATAAAAAATCCAAACAGCAAACGCTTCACATAGAGACAAAAATCTCCTGTCATACAATGTCGTCTTGATTATTGGTTCATTTCTGATACCCTACAAGATCTTGTGAAGTCAGTAGAAATCAAACCATCCATCTGCTCAGATCACTCAGCTATTACTCTCTGTATTCAAAGTGAATCATGGGGCAGACATGGTCGGTCCTACTGGAAATGTAATAATTCTTTGTGTAAAGATAGAAATTATTTCCTAAAGCTATCAAATCAAATCAAGCAGTGGGAGTCTGAGCTTTCAGGCAAAAACCCAATGATTTCCTGGGAATATCTAAAGTATAAAATAAGACGTTTTACAATGACCTATTCAAAATCAAAAGCTCAAGAAAAAAACAAAAAACTTCATGAACTGGAATCATTGATTGAGGACTTGGAAAATAATCTTGATAATGAAATTAAAACAGAACAATATCATGAGACAAAATTGAAAATAGAAAAAATCTGGAATGATAAAGTACAGGGTTCCATTATACGATCTAGATGTAATCATTACGAGCTGGGAGAAAAAAAGTAATAATTTTTTTCTGCATCTGGAGAGATCAAACAAAACTAAAACAACTGTGAAACGCTTACAAATTAACAATACTGAGGAAACAAATACTGATCACATCATGTCCTATATTAAAGAGTTCTACTCAAATTTGTATGCGAAAGATCATTTAACAGAATCAGAACTGGGCGCTCAACAATTTTTATACAGTACTAACATCCCTTGCCTAGGTGAGGAAGCAAAGCAGTCTTGTGAGGGAGCACTAACTTTGAATGAATGTTTTAGAGCCTTAACTTTATTACCAAAAGATAAAACACCTGGTAATGATGGCTTGTCAGCTGAATTTTATCTAACATTTTGGAACATTATTAGTTCACATTTACTCAATAGCTTAAATTACTCTCATAGAAAGGGACAGTTAACAGAGTCGCAAAGACAAGGGGTCATAATCCTGATTGCTAAAAAAGGCAAAGATAAAACATTCCTTGAAAACTATAGACCAATCTCCCTCATTAATACAGATGTCAAGATAGCCTCTAAAGCAATTGCAAAACGCATTTATGC
Organism: Saccoglossus kowalevskii; assembly: GCF_978046115.1. Classification (NCBI taxonomy): domain Eukaryota; kingdom Metazoa; phylum Hemichordata; class Enteropneusta; family Harrimaniidae; genus Saccoglossus; species Saccoglossus kowalevskii. The sequence continues at coordinate 21,881,187 of NC_140649.1, read as the reverse complement.
CATCCTGCCAACTATCATTCACCCAGACCAATGTGCGTTTGTGAAGGACAGATTTATAGGTGATGCAATTCGCACAGTTTTTGATGTAATGTGGCTAACTAGACATCAAAATACACATGGCGTGTTAATATCATTGGATTTCAAAAAAGCTTTTGATTCTGTTGATCACAATTTTCTGATAAAAACATTGGAGGTATTTAATTTTGGTAATTCCTTTATAAATTGGGTAAAAACATTTTACAGTAGCATCTCTTCCTGCGTGATGAATCATGGAAAGTCAACTGGTTACTTTCCCATTGCAAAAGGTGTGCGGCAGGGAGACCCCTTATCCCCTTATCTGTTTATAACAGTAGTGGAATTACTTGCAATCAGTATTCGAAATAATTCAACTATAAATGGTATTGGTGCCTTTAAAAAATTTATCAAGTTAGTAATGTATGCAGACGACATAACCTGTACAATTAAGCCCACCTCAATGATACCGCTCTTCAATACAGTTTACAAATTTGGAAAATGTTCAGGATTAAATCTAAATAAGGATAAAACTGAGGCTCTTTTGTTGAGGTATGGTCACAGACCAAAAGAGAAAATAAATATTAAATGGTCAAATGGAATAACAATTTTGGGAGTTTTTTTCACATATGCATCTGACATGTCTATTGAAGAAAATTTTTCAAAGAAAATTAACAGTCTGAAGTCAGTATGCTCATTATGGTCTAGAAGAAAACTCTCAATAATTGGTAAAATACAGATCCTTAAAACCTTTGGCCTTTCCCAATTCATATATTTAGCATCAATGATTTCTGTGCCAAAATCTATTATAAAAAAAATCAATAGTATTATTTACAATTTTATTTGGAATGGAAAGGATAAAATTAAAAGAAACATCCTTATTTCAGATATTGAAAGAGGTGGATTGAATATGATTGAGGTGGACTCCTTTTTTAAAGCACAACAGATTATGTGGGTGAAACGGTTTGTTTCTGATAGCCAAGCCGGATGGAAGGATATATTGAAGGGACTATTGAAAAAGTTTGGGGACCTTGTGTTTTTTTGCAACTATGATGAATCAGAATTTGAAAATCAAATCCCACCCTTTTATTATGATATCATCCAGGAATGGTCATCTCTGACATCATACACTCCAAAAACAACATCTGAAATTGATAAACAAATATTATGGAACAATAGATTTTTAAAAATTGGCTTTCGTACAGTCTATCTGAAAAGTTTGGCAAGGAAAAAAGTATTAAGAATAATAGACCTAATCGATTTCTATGGAAACTTTCATGACTGGCAATATTGGAAGGTAAAAGGTATCACTTTGACAGAATACCATACTATACAAGGCCTAATCTCTGCAATACCAGATGAATGGAGAGAGAACATTCATGCTAATACCCATGAGTGGTGTGATTTTCAAAACAAAGTCAAATGGAATTCTAAGTATGTTGCAATTAATACACTGACGAGCAAAAAGGTGTACAAGTCTTTGTGTGAAAACATTATTGAAGAGCCAAATATTGCCATAGACTTCCAACATTTGTATGGGATGAAACAAAATGTAATTTTCAAACTACCTTTCAAGACAACAATCTCCACAGATCTTAGAGCATTCCAATACAAAATTCTACACAGAGTTTTAACAACTAACGTAAAACTGTATAAATGGAAAATAATCAATTCCCCCCACTGTTCTTTTTGTGAAAAAGAAGAAGAACATTAGAACACCTATTTGTTAACTGTATTGTTGTAAAGAGACTGTGGAGACTGTTGCAAAGTGATTGCAAACTTATTGCCAATTTGGTTTGTAATGTCAAAAATATTATTATAGGTCTATGTGAACCGGAAAATATACTGTTAAATCATTTTATTTTATTATTTAAAAATTATGTATATACATGTAGGGTTCAAAAGGTTCATCCAACAAAATACGCATATAAAAGTTGGATCAGGGAAAATAGAAATATTGAACTACAAATCGCAATAAACAAAAACAAAGAGCTTATCCATTATCAGAAATGGGAACCATTAACTAATTGGTTAGATAATGGGTAAATTTAGATGTTATACCAGATCTTCTTTTTTTTTTTTTTCTTAGTTTTTTTTTCTTTAATTTTTCCATTATGTGCTGTCATATTTTGTGTTGTATGTCCATTATTGAAACAAAATAAAATTATTGTTTAAATAAAAAACAATAAAAAACTCAAAAATCAAAACAAAATCATCAATCAGTAAGTATTATGACAAGGAAAACAAAACATCAGACGCGGAGAAGCGGTCAGCGCGTCAAAAGAGTTGTTAATGTATCAAGTTACCTCTCTCTGTGATTTATTTTTCATTGAAATTATTTGCTTGTTTTCAATTAATTTTAGTGTACCTCTGCAATTTAATTTAGCATTGTCAGTTGTTTGCTTCATTGAATTAAACGGAGTTCGTCCGGTTGCAAACAAAGCTGTCTCGCACCACCTAGCAAAACTTGCGAATGATCGGAAAGTTTGTATCTTCCCGACCCAGTGTAATATATCCGGTTAGAATCAAAGCTCACGTGTCCCTTATTTTAGGGACCAGATTCTGCCGTAAATTCGGGATGGGATTTAGAAAAACATAAAATAGGACTTTTAAGGTGTATTTTGGCGTCATTTTCGGACATTTCAATCATTCCTGATGCCTAAAATAGAGTCTAAGTTTTACCGTAGTCATTGACGCCTATTCAAGAGTATGATGTTTATTGTGACTAGCGTGAATGGGTAAGCTTCGTTTCGACAATGAGCTGTTATCACTGTAAACAATGTTAAATTATTCTTCACATGCTCAGTTTATTTTTTGAGAACAATTATTTAAAAATAAAATCTCTCAGTCAATCAGAAACTCGGATTCACGCCTTCAGGGAAAGTCACGTTTGGACGCTCACATCGATTTTGTTTTTCGTTCGGCGGGCTGATGCCTTCAGTGTAGCTTTTGCCTCTTCCGACATAGAAATCATCTGAATCTTCTTTCTACCTCTCTTTCTTTTCACACCACGCATAATGTAATGATAAAAATTAGGAAAAAACGCTGAGGAAATATAATGTTTGGTTTGCTAGCGAGCGATAACTGATTTGAGAATAATTGCACATGCGCGTGAATTGAATGAACTATGACCCGTACAATCTCGATTTGCATATTGTCAATCAAAGGTCCTGTTATTTGATTACTCATGCAAATTAGGCAATTGGACATAAACATTGCCACGTGTGAGTGTTTTTTATTTTTAATCAGAAAATAACCAGCAATTTTAACGGTGTTCTAATAAGAATTCATTGGTCAAATTTTCACAGAATGTTCTTTAGATAAAAATCTATATAAAAAACGAAAAAAAATATTTTTGATTGAAATTCACAAATAAACTGCATCTCTACCTTAAACACAAGAACAATATAAGAAAGCACTGAAACACAATTGAATAATATTAATTGAATCAATAATACAAACGAATATCACAGTAATAATTAGGGAAATAATAGTGGATTATTCTCCCTCTCATCGCCATGCAGAGCTGTAAAATAAATCATTTCGGTAAACATTAAACATAAAAGTGTCACCAAATATATTTAAGCCACTGTTTTGACAGAGTGATACATTAATCAATTTTATTCGGGTCTTTGTTCACCATTGAAAAACTCTTATCATGTTCATCACCAATGAAAATATTCGATGTTAAAATTTGACTAATGGCAATTTGTGGTTTCACCAGGGAAAAATTAAAATCATACTTTTGCATTTTCCTCCAACGTTGAAATCAGCAAATTAGTGGGGGTAAACTTAGCGGCTTCGCAATACGTACATTTTGTCAGGCTGGAGAAATTGAAATTGATTTTAGTCTGTTATTATGTATATATTGCATCAAAGAGCAACTGTCATACTGACTGCTGATTAATTAGAAGGACTTGGATTTTAGTCTCAATGGAGAGAATGTTTTGAAATCTGGTAGGCATTTTGCAATATACAGTATTGACTGGAGAGTTGTTATGCTCCCGTTATACATGGGATGTTCCTGATTATGCATAATTGCTGTATTATGGGCTGGTGAGAGGTTATTAGTGTGTGTGTGGGGGGGAGTGGTGTAATGTGCTTTTTGGCGATTTAATTTAATTTATTTAATTTCAAACTTTAGGATCCGTAAACTATGCGTTGGTAGTATTACTATGATATGTGTCTGTGTGTGTGAGGGAGGGGATAGTGTGTGTTTCAGAGATTTTAATTACTTAATTTATTTAATTTGAAATGATAGGATCTGCCATTGTTTAAGTATTGGAATTATTAATAATGTTTTTCCGACAAACTTGTACCTGAAGTAGTTCCATAAACTCAGCAAAACAGTAAATTTGTATCGTTTAATTACAATAAACAATTTCTAGTTTAATTATATGCGGGGCACTATTCTTTTATATTAGCATATTATGCTCACATTATTGTTGGGATGTTCCTGATTATGCAGAATTGCTGTATTATGGGTGGGTGAGCAGATATGTGTGTGTTTGGGTGTAGTGTGTGTTTTTTTTTTTTAAAAATATTGTTTAATTTAATGTATTTAATTCGAAATTATAATAGCTGTCATTGTTTAATTATTGGAATTATTAATTATTTTGGGCAAATTTGTACCTTGAGTACTTCCATCAAGTGTCGTTTAATTACAATAAATAATGTCTATTTTTAATTGTACGTGTTGCACTATTTCATTTGTATTATCATATTATCAAACCATATTCTTAAAAATATGTCTCTCTGATTTGACTGAGGCCCTCTATAGTTGAGATCAGATTCTTTATTTCCAATTGTTTTTTAGCATAGAGGACGCATTATGAAAGTCATGACTAATAACACAACCTTGGCATACTGACAACCCATCTCCACTCCCCATCTTCCACTTTGAATTACGTCGATAAATTTTGGGGATATATTAGAGTATCCTTCTACACAGCTAGAACTTTGGAAGACTCCTTAGTCCAGTCTCTTGTATTAAAATTGCAATTATCGAATCCACACTGAATATCAATTGTTTAAAAAAATACCTTAAACTGGTATGTATGTCTGAATTGTGCGCCTGCATTTTTAATAACGGTATTGGCACTGAGACAAGGTCTTATAAGTATTGCTGATAAGTATAATAAATAGCATGTTCTGACTTCATGTCAAAGTATGCACGGAGACAGTACAGCGGATGTATCAACCGAGTCGCAGCAGAGGTCGGTGCGACGGCGTACTGTCTGAGAAGAGAATCAGCGGACTTCTTTGTGTGGAGTTTGGTCAAACTCTGGTGGCATCCAGGTTTCGACCATGGTCATAATCATAATATACGGTATACATTCAACAACATCTAGCCAGATTGACCACGGTGATAATCATATGACTGTAGTCGGTATACATTCCACAGTATCTAGCCAGATTGACCACGGTGATAATCATATGACCGTAGTCGCTATACATTCCACAGTATCTAGCCAGATTGACCACGGTGATAATCATATGACCGTAGTCGCTATACATTTCACGGCATCTAGCCAGAATTACCACGGTGATAATCATACGATTGTGGTCGGTATACATGTTCCAGCATCTAGGCAGATTGACCACGGTCATAACCATACGACCGTAGTCGGTATACATTCCTCTGCATCTAGCCAGATTGACCACAGTCATAATCATATGACCGTGGTCGGTATACATTCCACGGCATCTAGCCAGATTGACCAAGATCATAATCATACGACCGTGGTCGGTATACATGTTCCAGCATCTAGGCAGATTGACCACGGTCATAACCATACGACCGTAGTCGGTATACATTCTTCTGCATCTAGCCAGATTGACCACAGTCATAATCATATGACCGTGGTCGGTATACATTCCACGGCATCTAACCAGATTGACCAAGATCATAATCATACGACCGTGGTCGGTATACATTCCATCTAGCAAGACTGACACGGTCATAATCATATTTATATGGGTGGTTTATTCAGTACTACAATGAAATGTAAAGCGATATAATTTAAAATAAATGGTACACAGAAAAATAATAAGCACACGGGATTCCAAAGAATGGATTTTTTTATTTATTTCATGCATACTCACAGTACGGTACAAACAATTTGAAACTTACAAAGAAACCTCGGTGAAATACAAGTATCAAGAAATTCGCATGAACACCAAAAACAAGCTGCTTATTTTTTCGGCAATTAGTGTATGAGGTGTTGCTGTAAAACAATTTAAGTAGGCCACAGTGTAGGCGACTTTTCGTTATGTATTACTGAATCATAATATGACCACAAGACCTGATTATAGATTAGAATGAATGGAACAAGGCAAGATCCAGCTGATTGGTGCCGAAGGACATAGTTCGAAATTATACATGTTAGTAATAGCTTTCAATATATTTGACATTGACTGTCATCAAAAATACGGCCGTGGTCGTAAAATAAGCCAAAAGAGAAATAAGCAGCATGCCGCTTTGTTTTTTGCGATACAAATTATACAATATATAAACAATTGATAAAATGTAAATAACACAGACAAAAAATTCTAGAGATATTTAAAATGCTTTAAACTAAAGGAAATACTCACAATATTTTTTTTATTCTATCATGAAAGGAACAAATATCATAAAAAACACCCACAAGTATTGTTTAATGAATTATGAAAGTATGCTCGGTTGCGTTTTTTTAAGTTATTTAAAATTTCTAAAACTAGGAAATCAGGAATATGATGTTACATTTCATAAATCTGTGATTTCGTAGTAAACAGCCAATTACACGTTTCTGAGTCAATATATGAGCAATGAACCGCGTAGCTGTTAATGCATATACAATTAAAGTTAAGAAAACATTTATAATCTAGTTTAGCTGAACTCAACTAATAGAACTCCATACAAACTTTCGACATGATATAAAACATTGACTTTGTCGTCATACATGAAGACACCAAAACAACTTTTGATAGAGGTTTCTAATCTGAACCTGAAACGTTCAGTATAAAAATGAATGATAGTTTATTAAAAAAAACCTGGCGAAGATCAAGTTGAAATCGAAATCAAGTGTATTAGTAATATGATAAAATGTATTAGTTGAATGCCAAAGTTATATAGTATTTTGCACTAGAAAAAACTAATCGAACTTCAATGCCAAAATCCCACTTGACTTACAGTATACAGTAATATAAAACACACACAAGAGAACGTAACATAGTGTGTATCGGTAACCTTTTAAGTAAATATATATAAAACTCTTGTATTGAAAGTACTCTGCTTTCAACGGTTCTTGAATACATTTTTTACTACTAATACAAGATTACCACAGTGGTTTAAACTTGTCTACTGTTGGGAATAAACAATAACTATATATAGATAACTATCCTATAATGGTCATGTAAAATTCATTTTCACACTAGCAGTTGATTAGTTTGCACAGAATCGCTATTCCATTTTCAATGAAGGATATTTTTCCCGCAACTTTTAGTTGCACTTAGTGAATGCTTTCCTGGTTGTAATTGCCCTTTCAAAATGCCATACGTTTTCAATCTGTCACTGGAGCACATATGGTTAAAAATTCTGTATCCTAGTAGTAATTCAATCAAACGGCACCAGTCATGTAAACTCCTAGTTTAAATATACATACTGCATAAATCGCAATCTTTCTGATCAATGTAACATGAATGTGTGAAAATGTATACCACAATCATTACGTGCAAATATCCATACAGAAAACATTGTTTTGTTTTTCTGTTCACCATCTTAAACCAGGTAATCATATACAATACTCCTAGTTATTTGTATGAGCTTACAGATTGAATTTGTTAATCATTAATGTGCTATTTTTTCCTAACTGGTATTGGATCCAATCTTAAGAAAGACGTTCGTTTTGTCAATATTATTGGAAAATGTCAACGAAACGCTGCAAATCCACCATGGATTCCAAAAATGTTTCCCCACTTTTATCTGTTATTCAAAATAAAAAAAATCCCAGCGTAGTTATTATTCCCCTAGGAAATTTCATAGACGTATATACTTTGAATTAATATATATTACGACTCATAACTACATTAATATAAACGGTTTACATTAGATCAATGTTGCTCCTCAATCGGACTTTATTCGAATGAGAAAATACTTATAAATAATTTTTAAAAATATCATAAATTACCACCATCTTTTAAAATATCATACGTTTACGAGTTCCTAAATTGCCATTACCTTTCACACCAAATGCTAGAAGATGACCCTTCGCGTTAAGTATACTAACGCCTGTTTATCTAAACATACATAATAATGTTTGTTAATAGTTCGTATACTGACTATTAATTTGTATTTTCCAATGCGGAATTTGCTTAAAAATAACATGTATTTTTAACGAAAACATGTGTATTTAAAAAGTTTTTAGTTTGAAATTACTAAACTCGAAATGATTGGAGGTAGTTTGGGTGATAAACTCTGGCGGTTTGCAATATATATGATAATATATGCAATATTTTCTGACATGGAAAGTGTCTCTCATGTTTATGATATAAAGTCATACTGTTACATGTTGTCATTGTTTTCCGGAAACGAAGTGCTCTGCAACTATGGGTATTATATATGGTTGTTATTTCACGGGTTTTCTGTCCAGTTCTAGCTCGTTGCTTTAACTGTATTTCGTTGTTAGATGTGTTTTTCTTAAAAGGTAGGTAATTTTTAAACTGATCGGAGGTTAAAGTGTACAATATAGGATTAGCCATGCTGCCCAAACACATAACCGAATAAAAAAAACTAGCAACATGTTCGTTTCTGAAACTCTCAATATTGACTACAATCATACCATAACATGCAAGTGGTAAATATGATATCATAAACGTAGAAATCAGTGTTGCGAATACATTCAGGGTTGCAAGGTCCATTGGTTTGCGATGTCTTGGCCCACTATTGCCTCCTGCCTCCATAGCTCGTTGAAATGATTTCTCATGTCTTTTGATCACACGGTAGATGTAGGAATATGACCCAGCCATTGTACACAGTGTTAGAAATACTATGAGTATGCCACTTCTTGTTGCGTTTTTCACTTGCTGGCTTACGGGATCTACATTGCACGAGAGGTCTTCCCCGACCCATGCCTTCCATGTTCCATATCCTGTCCCTGCAATCCAGCTTACAAAAATCAAACTGAAGATCACCCTTTTTTTGGTGCTTGGTGAACACTTATCTGCTATACCTATCGCCCTCGAAACACTGATAGCTCCCAAAGAAATTACAGTTATTAAGGTTGACGAGTAAAAAACAAATATTTGACTTGTACAAAGTGGGCCTTTTATGTTGATTTCCCCGTGTCGAAGACTTTTCACCGTAAAAACAAACCGCATCGATGTTGTTAAGATACAAACTATCATGTCTGTTACAGCTAACGACAGTAGCTGGATGTTCTGAAGCGTTCTTAACTTCTTGTTATTATAGAGAATATTAATCACTAGAGAATTACCGGTAATTCCAACCACCGCAACAATGACGATCAAGCACGTTGATATAATATCGAAAACTTGTTCATATGGTTTCGCACCAATACTGTCGAGTACTTCTTCAGTTATATTCGTTGCATTGATATCAAAATATGTTTCAGTTGAATTTTGTACAGTAATATTGACAAACGCATCTGTCAAATTCGCTGCAGTGATATCGATAAATGTTTCAAGCAAACCTGTTGCGATACTGTCGAGAGCTGTGCCAGGTGATGATTTTGTTACAAACGTGCTGAGAAACTGTTGAGTTGAATTCGCTGCCATACCAGGTGATTTGAAAGAGAACGAGAGAAGTTCCAGACGTATTTCGTGCGGTCCGATCGATGATATCGTCTATTAGATTCAATGTGTTGTAGGTAAAACCTAATGGAGTAGAAGTCAGCGCTAATGAAGACGAAGTCAACGACAATGTTGTATGTTTGATTCTTGATATATAACTGTAATGATGACGATTAAATATGTTGACTATATATAGTAGTTTGTGTATATGCAAATGTTAATCTTCGTTATAACAGAGAATAATAACAGACTTGACTTATTGATGGATAATGCCCTACAAACGTCAAATTATTATATAATATATCATGGATAATTGGCAATGGGCATCAATGACTTTGACACAAAAGGGGTAACTTTCGCCTCCACATCTGAAATTTGCATGTAAGAATTTGTAGAACGAATAAACTGAAATCACTGAAAATACATTTTTATATTTGACATGTTATTACAAGTTTTTGCTTTCAACAAAACTGAATCACAGATATAACAAAACACATTCTCATGTTTGTTTTTCTTATTTTTAAACATTGTCATCATCTTTTTTGCGCCACTATCCGTGTACTGCTTGTACTAGCGGGGAACCGCTTCAATGGCGTTACTGGTAGACGTTTCAATAGCGTCTTTATAGTTTTGAATTCAGTCGACCATCAGTTAAGATTATGCTTTACTGTGTTCTAAATGACTAGCAAGTACTTCTTAAACACAGTTGTAGATTTGAACGATATTTCCTTCAATGATATACGTACATTTGACGTCGTAGAAGCTCTTTAACACTAGATGACATATGAAAATGGTGTATTCAACGTATTGCGGATGTGAGCGTGACCATTCTTGTTGAAAATTGGTATACCTTAAACGCAAATTGTCAATTAAATAATTCGACAGAATAATTGTACGCATTGATATAAGGCCTTACCACCCTATAATCAAAACTGAAAATCGAGGCAGATGGCAAACAAAGTACTTCGCTTTGATAATCGGGGATTGAACTCATTAGTAATAATCGCATTAGATCGCCATAACACGGAACGTCAAAGAGAAATCTATTTTTTTGTAATTATATGTATTGCATGATATCTCAACTACTTGTTCTTTTCGAATCATATTTCATTTCTGGGATTAAACTAATTAGTGGTAATCTTACTGAATCTCCATAACACTTGAAAAAGGATTTACTTTTGAATATTTATTACATAACGACATTATCCAAACTACTTGTTACTATAACCCTATTCAAGGATTAATCACATCAATGATATCCACAATAAATTTTCATTACTAACTCGAAACCTATCAGGTCTAATACTTTGTTTTCGTCGATAAAAGCTGATAATTGTGTACATATATGTTTCTGTACAGGCCTGGTACATCCTAGCTTGGTAATTCATTTTATTATTTGCATTCATTTTATTGAAAATTTATCTAGTTTGGTGGAAGGGGAATCTTGAAATTCTTATTGTTTTTCATCGACATACAATCATCAGTTTTGGTGAACTTAAGAATGAATTTGCACTATATTGAATCAAACTTAATTTATACTTTTATAAAACTATTTGAAATGTAATGGTTACCTGATTATTGGACACGCAATAACTCATTCTTCATTCAAGTATTGACCAAATGGCTTGGAGGTAAGATTGATTTGACACGCACAATACATACTTGCTATCAAATTACTGAAAAATAAATGTATCCAAGTAGCTCCTAGTTTGAGAAAAACAAGCTTGGAGTTATCGTTTAAAGTTGCAGTTAAAAGCATATAAGAAACCTTCATGAAATTCTGACACAATGATCGGAAAATAAAAATCATTCCATCACATGATGTGAACAGTCTCACTATAAGCAGACACAGAAATGACACTATGTTTTTCTGAAATATTAACATTACAATTAGCAGTCCCCATTAGGACGAAGTAAAAAAAAATATTACAGTGTCTAATCAAGAATTAACATTTTCATAAATTTTAGCGGTTTAATCTGATAAGACCACATTAACTATGTAATTCTCCTGTACATGAATCCATCATTGTGACCACTGTATTTTCCCTGTACATGAATTCATTGTGACCACTGTATTGCCCGTGCACTTAAATTCATTGTGACCAGTATATTTACCCTGTACATAAGTCAAGTGTGACCACTGTATTTACCCTGTACATGAATCCATTGTTACCACTGTATTTACCCTGTACATGAATCCATTGTGACCACTGTATTTACCGTGTACCTAAGTCAAGTGTGACCACTATATTTACCCTGTACATGAATCCATTGTGACCACTGTATTTTCCCTGTACATGAATTCATTGTTACCACTGTATTTTTCTTGGACATGAATCTATTGTGACTACTGTATTTTCCCTGTACATAAATTCATTGTGACCACTGTATTTACCCTGTACATGAATTCATTGTGACCACTGTATTGCCCGTGCACTTAAATTCATTGTGACCAGTATATTTACCCTGTACATAAGTCAAGTGTGACCACTGTATTTACCCTGTACATGAATCGATTGTGACCACTGTATTTTCCTTGCACATGAATCCATTGTGACCACTGTATTTTCCCTGTACATGAATTCATTGTGACCACTGTATTGCCCGTGCACTTAAATTCATTGTGACCAGTATATTTACCCTGTACATAAGTCAAGTGTGACCACTGTATTTACCCCGTACATGAATCGATTGTGACCACTGTATTTTCCTTGCACATGAATCCATTGTGACCACTGTATTTACCCTGTACATGAATTCATTGTGACCACTGTATTGCCCGTGTACATGAATCGATTGTGACCACTGTATTTTTCTTGCACATGAATCCATTTTGACCATTGTATTTACCCTGTACATAAATCCATTGTGACCACTGTATTTTTCCTATACACAAATCTATTGTGACCACTGTATTTACCCTGTACATGAATCGATTGTGACAACTGTATTTTTCTTGGAAATGAATCCATTGTGACCATTGTATTTTTCTTGCACATGAATCCATTGTGACCACTATATTTATCATGTACATGAATCCATTGTGGCCACTGTATTTATCATGTACATGAATCCATTGTGGCCACTGTATTTATCATGTACATGAATCGTAATAGTAGTTTATAAATAAATAAACGCTGCTCGGACTGATAAATATGATATATAGAAGATAATATTTGGTAATCGTAGTCCTAAATAACTATTAAAAATAGCTAGACATTTCGAGCAATGGATTTCGATAAAGAGCCATTGCTCGAAACGTCTAGCTATTTTTAATAGTTATTTAGGACTACGATTACCAAATATTATCTTCTATGTACATGAATCGATTGTGACCACTGTATTTTTCTTGGAAATGAATCCATTGTGACCACTATATTTATCATGTACATGAATCGATTGTGACCACTATATTTACCCTGTACATGAATCGATTGTGACCACTGTATTTTTCTTGGAAATGAATCCATTGTGACCACTATATTTACCCTGTACATGAATCCATTGCGGCCACTGTATTTTTCTTGCAAATGAATCCATTGTGGCCACTATATTTATCATGTACATGAATCCATTGTGGCCACTGTATTTTTCTTGCACGTGAATCCATTGTGACCACTATATTTATCATGTACATGAATCCATTGCGGCCACTGTATTTTTCTTGCAAATGAATCCATTGTGGCCACTATATTTATCATGTACATGAATCCATTGTGGTCACTGTATTTCCCCTGAACATTAACCCAATTTGACCACTGTGTTTCCCCTGTACATAAATTCATTGTGACCACTATATTTACCCTGTATATGAATCGATTGTGACCATTGTATTTCCCCTGTAAGTGAATCCATTGTGACCGCTGTATTTACCCTGTACATGTGTCCGTTGTGACCATTGTAATTCCCCTGTACATGAATCCATCATTGTGACCGCTGTATTTACCGTGTATATAAATTTATTGTAACCACTGTATTTACCCTGTACATGAATCCATTGTGACCACTGTATTTACCCTGTACATGAATCCATTGTGACCACTGTATTTACCCTGTACATGAATTCATTGTGACCACTGTATTAATACCCTGTACATAAGTCAATTGTGATCACTGTATTTCCCCTGTACATGAATTCATTGTGACCACTGTATTTACCCATTACATAAATCCATTTAACCACTGTATTTCCCCCTTGTACATAAGTCTTATGTGACCACAGTATTTACCCTGTACATGAATCTTTGTGACCACTGTAAGTTGGGTTAATTTCCTTGAGCTAGTCAATGAATAACTGTAAGCTGTAGTATGGAACGTTCATAACTGCATTAAAAGCCTAGTGGCTATTAGGTCCCAGTTACAATGCTTCAAAACAATAATATATAATATAAAAATATTATCATGATATTAAATAAAAATCTTCAATAACTCCCAAGTTGGTTTAATATGTTGATAATCTCTGTCCGCACCAAATTCGTTTCTTATTCTACCAACCTAGAGGAAGCCAGTCTCCCATGAGTATGGTCAATCATATTATTGATTTTAGAATTGTTGAAAGTTTGTCTTTGAAAGCGCTATTTCTTTCAAACTAGTCAAATAGTTTTCCAATATCCAATATGAGACACATATTGTAGAAACAGTTTTCAATGTGTTCCAACAACTAATATGCAACAACATATATTGTGTGGTACACATTGCTGTTGTATTGCTCAAAGCATTGAGTACTTCAGTATGATACATCTATCAGGTTCCCTGATCACGCAGCTGTGTTTCCAATTGATTACTAGCAGAAAGCGTTATTTTTTAGCATGTAATTTTATAATTTCATTCATGGCTAGGCTAAAAGTTATATTCAGTGACAAAGTACAAAAGTGAGATTGAAATATCGCGTGGCAAGGCGTCAGGAAATAAATGGATTACAGAGTGAGATTAAGAAATGTGCATTAATTGTTGCTAATGCTCTAATATAATCGTTTTTTCTGGGGTCGTCAAACTCCAGTAGAAAAGTGTTTGGCAAAAATTACTGCGGGATAATGTCTAGTAGAGCACTGTGAAAATTATAACGATTGTTATCTAAAAACAAATGCTTCCCTATAATTTCCAAATGCCCTCCTTTTGTTCATGTAATGTTCATGCTAATGTTCCTATACCCCTCACAAACACACATACACCGCACCCAACATATAAACATAAATGTAGGAGGCATCCATGTGTGTGATATGCACGAACACTCTTGTTCGAATATTATTATGTAACATACAGTAAACCCCATTTCAAGTCTTCAACATTTCGTATTATGGAGATTCAATGAGATTATCACTAATACGTTCAATAACCGAAAAGCATTATGAATCAAAAGAATCGAGTAGTTGACACAATTTTGTTGTTACGTAATACGTATAATTCATAAATGTAGTTCAGTGCTAAGAAGGTAGTTTGACGTCAAATACCAGATGTTACTTGCAGTAGAATCGAGCCTAGAACAACAGACACTCATACTCACAGGCTAGTGATACAAGATTATTATAGTTCCTGTGCTCCCTGTGGTTATGGTTTCCCTCTGGCCATTTTGACTGATATTATATAGCGAACAACGGCGTGGATCTGTGGGAGTACTGGTGATACGCAATCGTTAAATTGCAATATTCAAAACATTAACAACTTAACATTTCCAACATGTATCAACAGAGAAACGGTAAGGGTTCAATGGATTTAATATTTGAGGTTGGTTAGTCAAGTGACTCGGATAAATCATGCTGTTATTTCTCAGCAAGTGGTCTCTGACAATATTTAACACGGAAGTGTTTACAATGATTCGATCATATTTAGTGTTAAATTCAAATAGTCAGCTAAACCCGAGTTCAACTCAAAACAGAAATCGGGATGTTCTTGAAAGGAGTATCGCATTGTTAAGTTTGGAAGTTAAGAGATATATTTTATGGTGAGCAATCAATCAAAATCAAACCAGCGGTTTCCGGCCCGGTAACCGTGAAGCTGCGTGGAGCTGCGGAGAGCTCCGCGCAATACTATGCAAAAGAATATTCATAGGCTGGCAGTTCAGTGTGGCGCCTCCTTTTTGCGAGCGGACTGGAACAAATTGAAAACCCATTGTTTAACTCCAAAAACAACATTAATTGCTGTATAAAAAACAGAAAAAAATAAATTTAAAAAATCATCAACGTATAAAGGTAGTATAAAGGTTTCTGGTGACTTATTTCTTAGCGACGTGTAAATAGCGTGTTTGCTTATTTATCAAAGCGTCGATTTCACAAAATTTCTGGCCGTAAATAGTTGATGCGTCACGTTGCTTTACTGCTGTAAACAACGGACGACTTGCATCATAGCTAGCACTGTTTTTAATGTAAACAATTATTTCCCGATAATAAAAAAGAATTATAATGGAGCGCACTGAAATAAAAAAAACGCGTGCTTCGCCGACAAAATGGAACTATGCGTCCATGTAAAATCGGGGTCATAAGTCAAAATACATATCAGCGGTTCTTTGTTAAATTCACTTAATAATACTGTCTCCGTGAACGCATTTGCGTGGATTTCACAAAATTAAGCGCCGTAAATATTTGTAAATATGTCACGTAAAACATCGAATCTGTTATTATAATATCTTGCTCTGATTTGAATAAAATCAATTATTTCCAAATAAAAACGAAATTAAGTGAATCGCACTGAAATAAAAACCCACACTTTGACGACAAAACGGAACTATGCGTTCCTGCTAAATCTAGTTCAGAAGTTCAAATACTTGTCAACGACTATCTCCAAGTCACGTAATAATGACCACATTTCTATGACCACATTTGTCGATTTCAAAATATTACTGGATGTGCAAGTTCGTTATACCATAAATGTACTATGGTTATACGTACACATATGACAACTAGAAACTGTTTGTATAGAACTGTTTATGTGTCCAAAATGAATGCGATATGGCGATTGATATCAGCCCAGTCCCCGGTCTGGAAACGCTTGGCAGTCTGTCCCAGGGCTGGTTGCGGGTAAATTCACCATTCACACCTTGGACAATTAACCATGAAGCTAAACGTACACTAACTTATTAAGCACTGTAATCACAAACTGCTAACACAACAGAATATATTACCGCGATTTATCAAAATATGAACATCCGGCAACCACCTCACTAAAAAGTAATGTACATATATATTCACATGAATACAAAATATTATGGTTGAATGTTGTTTTCTTACTATAAAAGGGGCCAACCCCCTGACAACGCGTCGACTGAGTTCGGTAAATCAAAAACAAAATAGCGCCCCTAAATAAATTACCATCGAGGCAATAACAAGTCTCCCTACTATTAATTCCTGGCAGTGCTAATGAATTTATACTGCACGATGTTATTCTTAGAGATGTCACCAGCATTGTAAACTACATTTCAAATACATGTTTGAAAACTAAAATAATGGCACGAAAATTCGAATGGAAATGAGTCGACGAGAGGCGATCTTTATTTTGAATGTGAATGCCTAAATATGAAATATAGAAGTGTTCCAAGTTGCGATCCCTGACAGAGTACCTCAGATTTAAGTGCAATATTTACAAATAATAATGTCAATATACCACTAAACACACCTATTAACTGTATAATGTATGCTGACGATCTTGTAATACTTTCTGAATCAAAAACAGGATTACAAACTTGCCTTGATAATTATCGATATACACTAAAAAATGGCATCTAACTGTTAACACGGAAAAGACAAAAACTATGATCTTTAACAGATCAAACAGACTTCTAGAGAATGATATTTTCTTCTTTGAAGGTTGTGAGTTAATTACTGTAAAATCAACCAATTACCTAGGATTAATAGTAAGCGCTAATGGAAAATTCAAGGAAGGCTTAAAAAGCATAAAAAGAAAAGCTTTAAAGGCCTTATTTTCCTTCAAGGGAAAAACAGGCAAAAATCTAAGTATACCACTGTCACTCTCTCTGTTTGATAAACTAATCAGACCAATTCTCACATATGGTAGTGATGTATGGGGAGATGAAATTTCACTAAAATCACCAATTGAAGATGTACATATAAATTATCTTCGTTTTCTTTTGGGTACATCCAAAAACACTACAACAATGGGTTTATACGGCGAACTTGGACGTTACCCATTGGAGACTTTTATCGAAAAACAAATGATAAAATATTTTAATCGTATAAAGAACTCGTCAAATCCATTACTAAAACTAGCTTTCCAAGAAAATAAAGAAATTAACAGTAAATGGTACACCAATATATATTCCCTTTTAAATAACATCAACCATTCTTACCTGATCGACAGCGATGAAACTCTAACTGCAAGGCAATTAGGACAAATCAACAAAAATATACAAACATCATTCATATCAACTTGGAAAAGTGAATTACATAATGAAAATCGATCAAAACAAAATGAAAAAAACAAATTAAGAACATACAGAGAATTAAAAAACAATTTTGCTTTCGAAACATACCTTGTTACCCTGAAAAACATTGATATGCGCGAAAATTTAACTAAATTACGCCTCAGTGACCATAACTTGAATATTGAGACTGGCAGACACAAAAGAATACCCCTTGCTAATAGATTATGCAACCTTTGTGATAAAAATGAAGTAGAAGATGAGTATCACCTCATGATGTCATGTAAAAGATATACCCCCGAAAGAAATGTCCTATTCGAAATAGCAAAAACCAAAATCCAAAACTTTAAAAATTTTGCCGCTAAAGACTCAATTCATAGCCTTGCTAAACAACAGTGGCCTAACACTCCCCGTAGCAAGGTACCTAAAGAAGTGTTTTGAAATAAGACAGCAACCCCAGTGACAACCTTCTCTCACTATTTGAGTTTTGCATTTTGTTTTCTATCTATCGTAGTATCATAATTTTATACTAGCTATTATATGTAATGTATTAGCTTAGATTGTTTTTTTTTGTTTTTATTATCTATTTTCTGTTTTGTAACCTTTTATTCCTTTTTAAACTGTTGTAACCATTGCCAATCCCTCCGGGGAATGTGTAAGTGTTAATAAAATTATTATTACTATAGAAAAACTTGTCGGCTAAAGAATTGTGTTGAACTTCTAAATTAATATAAAGTATCAAAATATATGGTCTCTTTCGGCTGTAAAAACGAGAATATGCAGAGAACAACGACTCGATCGTTTCAACGGAATGCTCTGCTATCGCGGAAAGCCACACCCCGGGCTGTCCGAGCACTGAGGGTAATTCACACCTCAGACAATAGCCATTCCAGACCGGGGATAGCAAGTTCAATAATTCTCAATATTTACTGGAGATTTCGTTCATATTAAACTCACTGTTTACATACACAATTCAGCAGACTATCAAACATTAACGGGAATAATAAAAAGTAGATTCAAGCGGGGTGTCGTCAGCTGCGCATGCGTCAGGTTGCCATAGCGTGTCATTGTTTACAAACAAGCGTCTACCCGTAAGTTTTTGTGTTTTTTGCAAGGGTTGTTATCGTCGGTTGGGACTCAATTCCCGCGCATGCGCAGGTGACCCTCCCACTTTAACAGTCTTCATTATTCATAACATCGTAACTACGCAACTTTGATAACACCCTGGATCGGCGGTACGCAGTTTCCAAAGAATATATACCATTACGCCCGCATTCTACTATATTCACAGCTATTGCAGTAACAATCCCATTAAGTAACGCCGTAATTCATAACATCATGACTACGCAACGATTCCTTTTTCTATTTCAATAAATCGCGTCTAACGACGAAACGTTTCTATGGTGTAAGTGGATGACATGAAAGCGTCGATATTAGAGCGATTTTCGTAGTAAATAATTGTTAAAGCGGCAAGCCCCAATCGACGATAACAACACACCGTAAAAGCTCATGGCTAGACGCTTGTTTTAAATCAACGACACGCTATGGCCACCAGACGTATGCACAATTACACACACACTTGGTTGCTAGAGAACACGTCTTAAAGAAAGGTCTGATGTGGTTTTCTACTAAACATTGTTCTACGGTGAGTGGGTGTTTTGTGATAGGTATTTTTGATGGTTAAAAACCTTTCACTTAGGTAACCGGGGTTCGGTCGTTTCCACGCTAGGCTAACAAAAGACACACACAAGCTTCGTTCATGTTCCCAAAACGATTCTCTGCCAAGTCCCTGGTTTTCACCCGAGACAGCATTAAATCCATCTTTATTTCTTGTCACCCCTTAACCAATTACAATCAGTATAAGAGACTCCAAGGCCTTTCCTTCCAACAAACAACCAATCACATGAAAGTTTTACACATCATAATCAATTAATTACTCGTCAAGCTGTCTAGAGAAAACATTTCTATACATTGTCAACACTAACTAATATTGATGGGGTAATAATCTCGCACTAACATTCCACCAAGATACTACCTTTTTTAAACTCGCAAACAACATTGGTTTAGAATTACAGCTACTGTCTTGTATCTTAAAAACTGCAGAGTCATAAGATGTTTTTGGTTGATTTCGACCAGCTCGCCATCTGGTTTTGTCATTAACCTTTATCAGTATATGTCATGACAACCACTGTCAAACTGACTGAAATATAAATCATGATACAACCCCCTGTTTTACATTCTGCATGTTCTCCGAACATACCGTTCCAATACCAAGGATGTCATCACATTTATATTTCACACGTCAAATACATCAACAATCGTTAAGCAAGTAAAATACACTCTAATATAACAAAATACATAGTTTCAAATGAGTAAATACAATGATTACATATGGTAATTATAATTTCAAATAAAAAGCTATAAATTTAAACACTACTGTTATGATTCTAAAATACAATAGTTATATATATTTAAATAAAAAGATTATGAGGTTAAATACATTGGTTATATTTTCGAATATCCTATTCTATCAAGGAGAGGTGCCAGCACTTCACTTGCTATCCCAATTATTCAGTATTGGGTTCCCTATCTACTGCATACTAGTAATATCCCTGGGAATCTCGGTATATACTTCAGATAGACCTACCAATAATCTATAATGATTCCCTACCCCTTCCACAGCCACGCACTTACTATCTTTCCACTTTGGTATCTTAACGGCTTTGGGCAAAGGAATTACACGTTCTACACCATGAAATTTGTATTTTAAATCACCCCATTCGATATTCAACACGGACGAAATTATACCACGTTCAACTGTTAAATTCTCGATCACGGGTCGCTTTGCAAAGGCCAAATGGCTCGGAGACACGTATAGGGTCATAACATTTACCAAGACATACAGCTTGTCATTGGATATCTCTAAAATTAACTTAGTACGGGGCAATTTAGGTGCACGATACATTATAGAGCGATTACGATAACACTTGTACCATCGAATAACCGCCAATATTAATAAGAATCCTGAACACATTAAAATCAGAATTAACGTTTCATTTCGAAGTTGGATCATGGAACTCTTCAAATCTCGCAAGGGGTGGTCCGTAATTAACTCGTCTACTGGCAAATATAACGTTTTAGCCCGGACCCTGGGAAGGGATGCAATCAATATGCTCAAAGTTCTCACCTTACAAACTGTATATACTGACAAAATCAGTGACCCTGTGCTTATAATAGCCAGAATGGTTTCAATTATAGTAATAGTTTTGACTTCCAAAAACGGTAAGGCAGGGGTTTCATCCGTAATGTCGCTAAATAATTTGTCTACTTTAGAATAATAAATTGGTTTATTTTTCCTTAATAAATCTGCCGTTCTGTTTAAATCTACCACCAAACGTGCATCAGAACGTATAATTTCCTCGAAATTCCCTCTGTTAATGGTGATGTTAGGGAGTTGTACTCGCCACGGGTTTTCATACATCGATTCCCCCGTAATTTCTGTCAAATCATCTGGGTCATAAAAGGGTATTAAGAATGGCAAATTTACCGGATGCAGAAACGTGGGGGCCTCGTCTTCTGTGCAACTGGTTAACAATGGCGATATATAGAGATTGTCGGAATTTATAGCGCATCCACAGGGCAATTTAATTATACACATTGTACAACCTTCAATAGGCTCAGGGCTTTTATCCCTGCATGCTATTAACCATTTTGTATCATTGCTATTTACCAAAATATTCCCCTGTCCGATTTCGAGAATCTTAGGATCGTATACTGGCTTGAGTATTAAATCTATTTTACATGTGTTATGAATTTCCTCTTTATTATCATAGAACAAGGCCTTCGTACACGACGACTTACGCATATTTATCATGGTAATCACAGAGGGACAATCTTTTACTGTCAGACCAGTACAAGACGAAATTTGGTCTGCACTCATTTCAATGTAGTATGTTTCATCTTCATTAACCCCAAAATACTCTGCAACTGACGTTACCTTCGTGCGCCCGTTCTTTGCTGTATTATTGTCGAAATGCTGAGGTTTATCACCTAAATCATAAGGGAGGGGCATAGGCATGACTATCACTTTATACACTTCGAATATGTCGTTTTTTATAGTAATGGGAATTCCAACCTTTATGTACACATTATTGTCTGTACGCCGAAATGTCACTCTCGCATTATGGTAATAATAATTCAAATTCGTGTATGCTATATCAAAATTAGGATATTTCTTTCGTAGTTTCTTTCGCACTGCCCTTAAAGCATCCCCTAACACTCTCGGTCCTACCAACTGCAAAGGTAACCTTTCTTGTAATAACACGTCAATCGAACTCACCCTACGTTGTGTCTCCCTTTCAAGTAACTGTAACGCTTGTAGGCGTTGAATAGCATATCGAAACATTAAATGTGTGGATCGCCGTTCATAATTTAATTCTTTTTCTAACGCCTCTTGATTTAGTTCCATTCTGTTCAAGCGCTTTCTCCATTGCGATAAATCAGATACGATCGAATAAATGGCCTCATGATTTTCCTTAATCCCATTCAGAGCATTCCCTATTCTTTTATTCGTTGTGAAAACATATGAGTTTAAATCATCTTCGTACGCAACAATTTGATCTGTCATAACCTCGGTGGAACTTTCCAATGCCGCTACATGCCGTCTCAAAATATTTACGTCGTTCGACGTGGCCGTTCCGAATAAAGATTTCGATACCTTCCCTACAAAGTCTAATAATCCCCTTTTCTGCCGTTCATTTCCCAAATTCTTTTTCTCTATCTTTGGAAATAACACACGAATCGCTCGTTCATCTCTCGAAATATGATACATATAGAACTTATTCTGTTGTTCGACTAACTTCAAAGTTTCCCCGTATTCCTCACAAAACTTCGGAATGAGGTGAACTGTTTCGTTCGAACATAATGACTCATTCACACTCATCATAGGAATATCTAAATAAGGTATTGCGAACGTATGATGCCAGTACGTTAGGCTGTTATCGATGTTTGCTACCCGTTCAAACAATACTCCATAATTGGGGCGCAGAACATAATCTCTCATCTGCACAGACGGTTTCCATCGTACGACCAGTAATACACTAATAAATATCAACGCTATTCTCATCTTGACATCAATTTCTCGGGAGACGCACTATAAATTAGTAATGAAATGAAAAGAAAGGGGTATGACACATGATAAATGAAAAATTCGTGGCCAATTCTCAATTTGCGTGGTCGAATGGTAGAATTAAGTACCCACCTAAAGCGTTTCCTATGTTCTCATCAAATTGTCCATGGCGTCACCGCCCGGCGTCTTCATGAAAGTGTGACCCCCAACACCAAACCCGTACGTAGCTATAGTGCGGACATAACACCTCCATGTAATTTAAACTTAGGCTTTATCATGGATTCTTTCCACGCTCCTTGAGAAATGATCTCGTATGAATGAATTCGTTAAGTATTGTCGTTAGTAATGAATGATATGCGTCCCAGGGCCTAAATAACACTCGTCTTGTCACACACTAATCTCTTTTTAATATACTTCTAAACCATTAATCAACTTTTCCCGCCTTCTTTTGTTTGCTTTCGTCGATCCCATAAGGGGTATCGGATGGTCTTCTAAAATAATCTCGCCTGTTCGTTTAAATTCTCATAACATTCCCAAGAATTTTGATCTTTTGGGTACCCCACCCATTTAATAAGATACTATTTTCTACCGTTCCTTAGCCTACCCTTAATAATCTTTTCGATACCAAAATATCCGCTATTTTTACTATTCATCTCTGTGTCTCTGGGCATACATACAATTCAATACCACAAAAAAAACGGTAAAAAAAAGATAGAAAAGTAAGCAATACATTACATTACTGAGCAATAGGGTTAGGGTTCTGGAAAAGAGTTCAACGTCCTTATTGAGTTACACAGTGTCAGTTACAGTGTCCAGCGAGCAGTTCTCTAAGCAATACACAGATAGCTAAAGTTCTAATTCAAAGTCTATATAGCGTCTTCTTCTCTTGTCGTCGCGTTAGTCCGGGTCGTTATTTGTCATCTTCTTGTCTTTAATGTCGCTCAATTCTTAATTATACAGTCCTATCCGGTACTGGTCCTTCCGAAGGGGTTCTGAAATCTTCATCTCTTCAGCGTTGTACATCGGTGCCATACTGGTAACGGTGTTAGTCGTCGAGCGCGGTTTCTGAGTCGTCTCTGCCATGGAGCTGTTAGTTCGGTTCACAAGAAAGACACCTCTTCGTCATTTCACTTTTCTTCACAGGATGATTTTTGTGTTGAACACAATGCCCAAGGGTTATCCACCACGTGTGATAGGTATTTTTGATGGTTAAAAACCTTTCACTTAGGTAACCGGGGTTCGGTCGTTTCCACGCTAGGCTAACAAAAGACACACACAAGCTTCGTTCATGTTCCCAAAACGATTCTCTGCCAAGTCCCTGGTTTTCACCCGAGACAGCATTAAATCCATCTTTATTTCTTGTCACCCCTTAACCAATTACAATCAGTATAAGAGACTCCAAGGCCTTTCCTTCCAACAAACAACCAATCACATGAAAGTTTTACACATCATAATCAATTAATTACTCGTCAAGCTGTCTAGAGAAAACATTTCTATACATTGTCAACACTAACTAATATTGATGGGGTAATAATCTCGCACTAACATTCCACCAAGATACTACCTTTTTTAAACTCGCAAACAACATTGGGTTAGAATTACAGCTACTGTCTTGTATCTTAAAAACTGCAGAGTCATAAGATGTTTTTGGTTGATTTCGACCAGCTCGCCATCTGGTCTTGTCATTAACCTTTATCAGTATATGTCATGACAACCACTGTCAAACTGACTGAAATATAAATCATGATAGTTTCATTTCACTCGGCTGGATGCAAGGTGCCATAAAGTCGATTACAACCCGTTGCACAGCACGCCACATGCCCGCTATGATTCGTAATGTCTCGGCTTAAAAGTTAGGTCTTAATGTTTTCTTTTGAGAACGCAATTCAAAACAAACATCTGTAGAAAATTCTGACATTACTCCATGGATTTGGTTCGAGCATTTCGCATTTTCATTTCGATTAAACACGTTAGATCATCTTAGAACAAATAGTACGTTCATGACTATAATCTTAGATTTGTCCATCCCCATTTCCGGTCATGTCGACAATTGTTCAGATTTTTCTCGACTGAAAAAGAATCGTGAATACACGGATTCACACACGCTGCAAAATAACTGATGAATAAGTTTTTGTCAAATGTTGCAAATAGTTCGTTCTTTACAAATTACGCCGTGTGATAAGTCGTATAATGTACAAATTAACGCGTCTCCGTTTTGTTAAAAAAAAATCAAAAATGCGCTCATCCCAAGTATATAGCTGTAAGTGAAGTCAGTCCTAAGCCTTAAATGTACAGATATCACGATTTCGGTATGTCGTGGGAAATATACGGAACTGACTGTCGTTTTCATGCTACATTGTGTTTCTTTAAATGTAGTATTAAAAAACGATCAATAAAACGTACCCTGCATGATAGGCTATTGACCAGTAAAACCTACGTTGTTCCCAACTTTCGATTTTTTCACACCGAAGAAGTTACCCTCACTTGAAAGAAAATTGTCTTTTCATTATTATTTCACCAAAATAAAGCTTCGCGATTGGCCGATTCGCGATGGTATGGGCTAATGCCACTAATAACTGAAGAATTCCATATACGACAGTGTAAGCGCTTAGGTGAAACACCAGGTCACAAAGATAACATTATATTGTTTTAATTTGTTGAAACCACATGTATGTAATAACATTCACTGAAAGCCAGACAAATATGTTGGCCAGCTCAACCTCGTATAAAATAAATGTACAAATAACAACCACACGCACGGATTTGTGAGGCTATGTACGTTCAATATTCCCAGAAAAGCAGCCAGTTTTCAAGTTGTAGTGTCTAATAGATAGTTACCCAGATCCACGGGTCACCGTTACTTGTCAATAAACAAAGCTACACGCACGAGTCTAACAGCTAGCGTAATTGAAGTACGTTCCCACACATCGCGTTTTAGATAAAACGCCGTGAAAAAAATAACATAATAATAATAATAACTATATTTGATTTGATTCAACTACAAACGCTTATATGCTAAATGGTGGCATGAATCTTAAGGTGACCGGGAACGGTACTAATAAATATACTGTTTATAGTATTTTTTTTTAAAATAGGTCGCTACAAACCACGTCCTAAACATATAAAAACTGTTAAGTAACGAGACAAGCCAGCAATTGGCAAAAATTAGATTAGCAAGCAAGACAACCCAGTATCGACAACCATAACAACGCCTTCAAGATACGTGGACGAAAGAGGATATTAGATAATTCTGTCAACTCTTTAGTTTTAGCGATCACAGTTATAGAATAATCTCTCGTATATGGGGAATAGTTTAGTTTGAAAAACAAAACACGGATTGACTGACACAGTGTTACACAACATGATTAAACACGATTAGACCTTAGATGTAAAAAGCCGATATATATCCTTGATAGCTAGAGAATCATAAAACTTATGTCATCGCGTCTGTTGTTTTACTAATGTATGAAAGCATGTCTTTTGGAAAGTGAAAGTAATAAGAGAAAATAAAACACTATTTGCCAGGAAAACAAGTACTTTGACTCTTTCCCTTTCAGCGAGCCCTAAACGGCGATCAGTACTATGACTGTTATCTCCAATCTCACTAGTACAGATGTATAAACCCAAGTATCTATAGAGGGCAGTAAACAGTAATGTGCGTGTTCCGGAATGAAGATGTAAGTTTATAAAAGTAGCAATTACTGAGGGCGCTCTTGAAAAGCAAAACCACATCAAAGTCTGAACAATGGCCTATCATTTGCATAAATTTTCTTTTTACAAGGATGGTTTTGTATACGGTAGTGTTAGTTGGCTTGTTAGTCTCAAAAAGTTACAAACGGATTCACATAAAATACTACGAGGGACTGACCTTGATAGGAGCACGAACCCATTATATTTTGGTACAACTATGGGTACGGTTATTGAGAATTATGTTGAACTTGATTGCCGCATAATCTAAGAATATTTGTAATCATATTAGTATCAAGTTGTTGATTTTTATACCATGCGCAATACCGATCTTTTCTTCAATTCCTTAGTGAAATGCACTCACTTTTGTCGGTGTTTTGACTCCCAATAACATTTAATTTTGCAAAATTAGTACAAACTTCACGTCGTGTTTTTTTTTTCATTTTAGAGGGCACAGTAAAGGCATTCTGGGGTATTTCTAATTTGTATGACCGAGTCTGACTGTTTTAGTCAGTGTGGAAGCATTTATTTGAGAAAACATGGTCGATACTAGAAATTGCGTACAATCATGTCTGCGATTGTACTGTATATCGTATTTACGACGGTTAACCTCACACATGTTAAGGTAGTTCGCTGCTATTAAAAAACAGACCCAGAAATCTTTGAAATCCAGCAAGAGGGGTTGTGTTACTGTAATGATCGAAATTCTGAAATGAAACTATAGGGTCACTGAACTAAGTATTGCACAAAAATACCTCGAACAATAAGTTATCCATGGAATAATTATGGATTCCTGAATAGACGTCACTTTTGCATGCCCCCAATTATAACATTAACCTTACGCGTACCCCAAGCGTCCCTAGATTTATAATTGTTACAGTATTTGACACTCCCGAGGACACATATAAATTTCCATTCATAGAAATTGCCAGATCACGCACATCAGAATATAATTATATATGACTTAAATTTATCATCTCAGCGTAAAAAGAAATCGAAGTTTTTGTGTGTGTTTTTAGCAGTGTTATGAACTGCATCGCTACTTGTTTGGCATGTGAAATATTATTTACATTTCATATAAACCTGCTAACGTGGCCTGCCTTACTGATTCCTAGAATTTATCAATAAAAGTTATTTACGTTGTATATGCTTTGTGTGACCCTTCTCATTTCACACCGGGACATAAGACTGCAATCAGGTTCCTCATTTCCTGTCTATCTCTGCCCTACTGCAGTTGTAATATATGAAGATAACAGTTACAGCGATTTTTGTTATACATATATACATATATACATATATACATATATACATATATATTTATACATTCTAACGATTTTCCAATTTGAATGTGAACAATTTTAATCATAATATACATAATCGCTATGACTGTTTTGTTTCTCATGTTATGTTTCTCATGTTATGTTTTCTTATGTTTTATTATACATCTTTTCAAGAAACAATTGTGACATCGACTTTAATTTCTTCACAGTACCTATTTGAACCTTCAACAGAGAATTTAGTTATTTAGCAGTCACGTGACCACACGAGGATTGCATCTAACGGAACATCGATTTTCAATTCGTGTAAATTATGAACTGTCACAAAAAATTGCATCTGGGATTTTGTCCTACATCTCATGGCTAACTAGACACGGGTTACTGTAGCACAGATCTGACCTGGAGCATAGCAATCTACGAATGGCCTCTTACAAACATTTCGTATAAGAATTGAGAAATGTAATACTCGTTGGTCATGTTCAATCAATAACTTTGAACATGTTTTTATAATATTTTATTTTTATTATAATAATTATGTTCCTCGTCAGAAAAAAAAATTATAATACGATAATATATATTTCACGGTAAAATAACAATATTTTGGCTGCAAAAACAGACGTAAACCTTCAATGAAATTCTACAAGAATATGTTGTAGAATTACCTAGACTAATGCAGATATGTTTGCAAGCAAAACATTTTTATATAGCAGTAATCATGAAAATATAGTCCGGCAAACCTTTTGTTAACACTCTGTGCGTTCACATGATATATGTCTTTTGCAGGATCACTGTTGCAGGTGCACTGGCTAATTAAGGACTGCATATCCACTATTCACACTGACTTTTATACCGTTGGTGTTCCAGCAATTGATATCAGCAGTAGCCCATGTGGTGGTACTGCTATTTTATGGAAAAAGTGTGTACCGCATTTGCAATTAAAAAAAATTGATGACCCAAGACTACTGGGTCCGAAAATTACGCTGTTTGACACTATTAAGCTTTTTTATCCTGTGTGTAACAATTCTGATTGAACAGGACGAATATGTACACTACTCACACAAAAAAATAATGCCGTCATACAGAAAATTTGCACGCCAAGTATCTTTGCAATAGGAAACTTGATAATAATTCACGTTCACATCCGTTCTTCAGCAATGAAATGCGTGAATTTTGCTAATATGCACGACTTGTAATATCGGTTACTAAATTGTTTGACACTAAAATCGACAGTTTTACTTAAACTAGTGGGCGCATGGTTAGACTTCATGAACAGATCATTGTATGTTTTCTTTTAGTTTGCATCGTTACAATGTTGGTATTTATATTATCTATTATTTTACTTCGTCAGACCATGTGCCATGTGCATGTCAATTATGTGGCATAATAACAATCTAGCTACCATTGACACTACCGATTCAAATACTCATTCTGTCTGTAAACGTCAGAGATGTATTGATTGGTCCAGAGTTAACAAATTTACCAATACAAGGATCTTGTATGCGTAATATTTGCATACCTGTGAATTGTGACAATGTGAACTGCCAAAATAGTGAGCATCACAGTCTGATTAATAGATATTTTCGACATGAAGAAATCATTGAGATCAAAGTCCGAACTTGTTTTACGTCAATGTAAAATCGGCAAATCTAGAATTATTGCAGACAAAAATGCTACAAATCTTTTGAACAAAGATGATCGCGCGTTTTAGTAAGTACGTTTATGTTCTTCCATCTACGGTTGGCAATACAACCTTTTGAAGCAAAAATAGCGGATATGTGAGCAATCCACTTTAAAGCCCTTTCTGACCCTGTTGATAACAACGAGTATAGACTACTGTGTGAAATCACATCTCAAAGATTAGTAATGAAACGTGTTACTAATATTGAAATTATTATCCATTATTGATCAATAATTACTTGGTACGTCACTTAGTTTTAATGGCGTTACTACTAAAAACCTTCAGCAATCTAGTTCCGGTATTTGTACACACTTGTACATGTGCATGTCGTCAATTCTAGTGCATGTTATAGTCTCACGTGGGACGGCGAAAGTTGTCATAGTCCCTATAGACAAGAATGAAGGAGGTGATATGACGAGCAGAAATAATCGCGATTACTTTTGTGTTGTCTAAACTGTTGGAGAATATTATGCTTAAATGGTGTAAAACTACAGACAATCAATTCGTATTTTTTTAAATGAACACTCTACCGACGTAGAGTAATGAATCTTAAGTAGATCACTCGTTATTAAAATTATGTTAACAAGTGGTTTAAGTAATTTATGGACCCTTTAAGGTAAGAGCGTATACCTCTGTATGGTAATATAACGTCTACAACAACCCAGACCAATGAGGTCAATGTAATGCTTTGTGGTTAATATGGTGGACAATCATTTTGGAATTATTGCAATTAAAACGTCTGTTGAGTCAACCTGACACGTCCACATTGTAAAACCTAGACAATCAAATACGACAAACGAATTCACCAGCTAATTTACCAAATTTACCAAAAACGAGAAGGTTACGATAAGGATGCAAAAATGATCAATCATCCAGATTCGCATCTGTATTTTGGCATACATTACAACATTGCTGATCGCTAGCTACGTCACTAATCATGTTGTATTATACATAATGTGAGATTTTGTAATCGCGCACATATAATGTGAATGGACAATATTTTGTTTTTAAACTTATTAACGTACATTTACCATCTTTATTGAATTATTCTAATAATATTATCACTGGATCAATATAAAATAACTCCGCAACCGATCAAAAAAGTCGCCTAGAAGAGACACCCTTCATTCCATATATTTGGGCAATGGACATTTATGTATTTTAGTTTCCGTGATAGTTCAGAAAAGCTGCTCGTTACTTTTGTAGCACGGTGTTGTCTAAATCAAAGTGTTATATTTTTTCATCAACGACTTGGTTGCAACAGGAAAACAAAACAAAAAACGCAACTCAAAAGTCAAAATAATGGGATTTTTATATGTAAAAAAACATATGAAGTTTAATAACATTATGAAAAGAAGATGCAATAAAATATAGGGTGGCCGTACTCAAAGTTAGGGTAGAAAATAAAATTGTCTCTGTTAGAACTGTTATTTATTATTTATGGCAAGCATATCACACTGTTTCAATACTATGCTTGGTAATACATTGGGATAAAATAATATATGTACTTGTTTATTTTTAGACGTATTAACCATTGAAATGATATTATTGATCACATATTGCTGAATAATAACTACTTGGGATGAGTGTTGACATTTCGCTGCTGAATATTTAACCGACCAATCGTGTGAATAAACATAAGCGGAAAAACGTTCTAGATATTCAATAATATATTGTTTAATTATACACATACAGTTAAACACATCAATATTCCTCATAGATCTATCATCTAATCAGATTCGCGCATTTCGCGGTCTATATACATTGGCATATTGACTTCCTAGCAGTCAAAGTTGTAATAATAACGACGACGAGGATAGGGCTTTACATATTTGTGAATTAAACACAAAAGTTGAAAAAATTATAATTGGAACATATTATTTGTTTAACTATAACAACATAACGATGTCCAAAGTGATCCTACACAAGGCTAGTATCACATGTAATGAGTTCAGTAGTCGCCATTCCTATGATAAAGTATTTATATATTTAACATAATTAAATATTGGTTACGATTATTGAAATTGAATAATAATAGAATAGAAACTCAATAGAGTACCTGATTGTTAGACAACGCATGTTAAATACTGAGCTATCGGCTTGGGCTTGGAGAGGTCTCTGTGAACAGCAGGGTGTGGGTGACGAAACATTTTTTCTGTCATTGAACATGCGTGAATATTGACACGTAAATATGGCATGACAATCTGAACAACGCTAGGATATTAGCATTATATGCAATTAAAAAAGAGCTTGTGAAAATAAAACATATTAATCGATAAACCAATATTCAGGTAAGATTCGTATGCACGCTTAAAATATAGAGGCCAGCAGATAGACACATATCCTTAGAATGAATAAAATATGTGAAATAAAGATGAAATATAATAACACAGAGAGCATCGTTTCTAAAAGTCTATGTGACGTTTTTGATTGACATGCTATTAAACCCGATCTTCACTTTCAATTTTCCTAATTATGTTTTGGTTAATAGCATGTCAATCAAACACAGCACACATTCAGAAAGCAATGCACATGAAATAAATTACTTTGTGTTATAATAATTGTGAATGTTACACCCGCGGGAATTATTGATATTCATGTTAATCAAACATTTATTATTAAGCAAACTCTTATTGATATATACATATATATTAAAATAAGGACATTATTGTCATTGTTGATGATGAAACTGGCGGTAGCAAGACAGCTCGGCGATAGAACAGATTTTGGCAGTACACAGCCAAGTATTATTAGTGAGTATAAATCGGTGAATGTATTATCATTCATCTGAGCCACGATATTATATCGTTTTTGTATAATGAAACACACATGTGAAAAGAGCTTCACAAATGTAGGCAAATTGACATTTTTTGATCACTTTTCATTTTTTCGATATTCAAATTAGCATCATTTTTATGGGATTATGAGTAAATTATGTCTTACATAGCTACTGTTGAGAAAATGGTTATATCCTTAAAAATATTTATGTGAATTAGTTCAAATTTGTGTTTGTATTACTCGCGTATATAAGTAGAATATTAAAAATTGCTATTTTGGTCGTTGGAAATAGAATGATACTTTTTTGTTCCATTTTTGCAGTCATCATATACTATAGATATTTTATTATTAACTGTATTTTTAAAGATAAATTGTGAAAAGAATGCTAGGAATTGAGCATTTGGTACAAAAATGCAAAACTGAATATATTTTCAGTTCTGTTGCAATGACGACAATTTATATGTATGATTGGCATCTGTACATATATGCTAACATGTTCTAACCTTATATATTGAACCGTGGCATAGAGTGATGTCAGCCTGTTGCGAACGATGGGGTGCTATTTTCCATTTAACATAGTGTAATTCAGAAAATATATACTTCTACTGGGTTTACAAGTAGTACCACTTACCACAGTCGCATGTGACAGTTCTTCAAAGATGTATATGTGTGTTGGATACACGGACGACTCACGATTGTTTTGTAAAATTGCAGGCAAGTGGCAAGTATGAATAACACAACATGGATATCACTGAAGCCACCAATCAACGACGAGTATTATGATATGTACTATTCACCAATATGGATGCGAACTTTATATGGAATCATTGGAATGATTGGCCTCTTTTGCAATCTTATTGTAATCATCGTATTTCTACGCACGTCCACGCTGAGGACAAACACTAACAGCTTGATTGTCAACCTGGCAGTGGCTGATGGCCTAGCTTCATTGTTTCTGATTTCTCAATATTTATCTTCAGAAATATCGCTTCCAGTTGGACTAGCAGGTGAATTCATTTGTCGTGTGTGGTTATCTGAGTACCCGATGTGGACTTGTCAATGTGCCTCCACACTATCTTTAGTTGCAATAACTTTAGAGAGATATTATGCTATTGTCCATCCTATGAGTTATGTTGCCAAATTCCGCACAAGGCATATTGTTATGATGATCACATTGGTCTGGGTTATTGCAGTTATCTATAACATTTACATGTTGTTTACATATCATTATCGTGACGGGATGTGCGCCTATACGTTGATAGGTGCTGTTCCAATTCAGATCTGGTTTTATACAGGCTTTTTAAATTACATCATTCCCCTTGGTACCATGTTGGTGTGTTATTATAAAGTCCAGCATTCATTGCGAGCTAGTAGCGCCATCACTGGTAATCTTCGAGGAGACGAGATTACGTTGAGTATGCTCCATGCGAGAAAACGCGTGATATCCATGTTAATGATAGTGTGCGGCGCTTACATAATTTGTTGGACACCGGCATTCGTCATCTTGACACTGTACACAATTGGAATTACAATTGATTTGTTTAGTTGGTATTACCATTGCTCAGTATCACTGTCTTTTTGTAACTGTTGCTGCAACCCATTTATATATGCCTTCAAATACAAACATTTTCGTAGAGGTGCCAAACGTTTATTGACATGTAAAACAAACACTGTCGGGAATTTCGATCCATCTCTGTAAGTATCTAGGTTTTTTGCTGAAGTGTGATTAGATGTTGTTATGTAAGAGCTGTGTCTTGCTGGATGACCGTAATGGACATTGGTTGCATGAGCAGTATGCCCCTAGAAATAGCTGCTAATTCAATATTCATTTCATTGATTTTAAATCATCTACCTGACAATTTTTGTGAAATACACTTTTTTAATAAGCTTTTGTAGCGTTGAACTCAACCGCTTTGGGCTTACGACAGTATTGCGAATGTTGTATGATACCATGTCAACACAAAAACAAAACTGTGTTCCTGTTTTCAACTACGTCATATCATCCTGTAGTTAGAGGCTAGAGGCTACAGTTTATTGAAACCTGGAAACTCCAAAGTAATGACATTACTTAAGCCATCAAGCCATCATTTTGACAGTACCCACCCCCACTATAGAGTCCAACGTTCTATACACTTGTTACGTTTCAGTGTTAGGTAATTCTGAAACAACAAAACAAGTAGATCTAAACGATGACATTTTTTTGTATTCGACTCTAGATCCTATATACTGAAATTGATCGTAATATTACTGTACATTTGACTGGATATGAATAACTAAATAATATAATATAGAATATCTAAAACGTGTTCGAGTAATTGCTGTTTCGACATGTGACATTTTCACTCTGTTTTGTTGTATGGTGACCCTTATATTTCGTTGCATCGTTTATTCATCATGTTATTAAACTTCATATGTAAATAAAAAACGAAAAAAATTATATTATTTTGATTTTTGAGTACCGTTTTAAAGTATGTTTAGCTTTTGCACCCAAGTCGTTGGTAAAAACAGAGGATAACATTAAGCGTAGGCCACAACGACACCGTGCTACAATTGTACTTCACATCGCGTCTAAGCGACTTCTGTGATCTATATTGATCAAGTGATTACACAATTTCACTGTAGATTTATATTTAAATTTACGTTAATACGTTTCATATAAATATTGTCCACTTCCACAAAATGCGTGCAATTTTATGCAAAATGCATCATAGGGTCATTTGTCACGTTTACACTCGAACGGCAATGACATTTGCTGTATTTGATCGGTGTACACCCGAGTACCGTAATATCCAACCTATTTGTAACACGTTTTGTGAAATATTCTCATCTTGTATTTCAGATTTATCGTTATTGTCTACTACTAAGAACAACCAGATTTGCTTATTTTACCATTTGTAATCAATGTCAATCAAAACGTGTTTAAAATGTAAATAAAACTTTTATTCACTGATGGCTTTGCATGTAGCTCTCCTTGGCAGAACATCAATTCGGTGAGTGTGATATCCTCCGTCTAAGCCATGGATGATACATTCATTTCTTCGTATAAAATTATTATGGTCGACCACTACCGTATATTTTTACCAGATGTTTATAAGTGCTGCTCACACATAACGCACATGTACGTGCAGCACATAGACAATTAGTACGTCTGATGTCAGGAAGTCGTGTGTGCATAAATGTTTCAACAATGGATCTCCTTTATGATTGATAAGATTGTTTTCAGCAGACTAATGAATGTACAGCTGACATATTCATACAATCATTTTTTCTACTTGATAAACAATTGTTTGCCGCGATTGTGTACAATTGGGCATTTTGCATTGATATGATTTAATCACGCACTGTAACTACGAACCCGACGATGTTGATGTGACTGCAATCGCTGTAATGTGTGATGAATTCATAACGCGTTTTGAGCAGATACAGTGTTCGCTATTGTTTTTATTTGAATTGGAATAGGTTAATAAAGTCACTGTAAGACAATATATGTCATAGGTTTTACGATTTTTCTTTCGCCTATACATGCGTATAGTTCGTAACTACCAATCAGGTAATATGTAATAAGGGGACTATGAAATACATTAGGACATATAACGTTTAATTATTTTTTTCTTGAGAATCCATGTCAATATAAATATGAATACTCATTTTATACTAAATCTGTCACCAAGATTAGTCAATTACCGCTTAGATTTTTGTGGACGCGAATTCTGTACTGGTTGTAAATTCTTCCTAATATTGATCGTCGGCCCTTGTACGTAAATTCGAAATATTTGATGTAAATCAATCTTCATTCTATTATCTAGTATTATTGAATTTGTACATGAATTGTGAAGTGAGGATAACTTTGTCAATATTGATCGTGAATCTACAGGTTGTACGGAGCGAGTGGAGGAGAGTGAATGTCTGAGCCATGTTGACATATATAACTTTATTTTTAATAAGAATGACGAGTGTGTTGAATTTAAACCTTGACTGAGTTGAGATTAAAACACGTGTTTCATTTCAACCCTCCTGAAAAAAAAACTACATAGTTTTAAATTAGTATTGACAGTTCTCGTGCGTTTTTGTTTCCACGAATTCACAAAAGTCGGAACGTTATACACAGGCTCATTTAGTTTACTAGAGACTTGATGAATGTAAGAACTCATATTCAATAGTATTTCTATGTTCACAATGTGCATGTAGTTTTTATAATACCCGAATTGATTACATAATCTGTAATATTGCTTTATTTGTGTATAATATGTTCATATATGACAAAGATTAACTAGCGTTAAATCACTTAAGCACATAATCCAACCACTGAGCCATTATCATAGGTCACAGATAACTGAAAATGTTCGTATATGGTAAGTTGTACAACATTTTTGAAATTTGTGCCGATACATGATTGTTTCCATAATTTACGCAGCCCATGAAAATGTTATTACTTTGTTAACATTTTTTGAGTCAGTCATTTGAATACATTAGGTATTCAATTTAAAGATAATTGACTCTCCAAAAGGGAAACGTAAAACGCCTGGCAGCAGTGAACTTAATCAAACCTATCGACACAGAGAAATATATTGATCCTGGGTAAAACTTTAATGTATATGCGCTCCTACTAGTGAAACCTACATGTCACAGCATGTCTCAATGTGATTAAGATATTGCAATATATATCATAGAAAAATGATGTTCATCATATTAGTTACCTCCAGTTTCTGTCAATCAAACATTTGCATTCCTTCAAATATGTTGAAATGCAATTAGTTCTGTTATGGGCCAGATATTGACAAAGTGAAACTCAAAACATTGTGTAAACCTTACTTTGCTAAAAATGTCGATATACTGTAATTAGTAATTATTCTTTATGTGTTAACCCGAATTCTCATAGACTCAGTCTATTATAATAGTTACGATAGAATGGAATATAGAACACATAAAATGCGAAACAAATACAGATTTTCCACATGAAACATAAAGCAATAAATGAGGGGTGTGGGTCAACTTTCACCGAGTAAGGAATCAGTCGCAAAGCTATCGCATAACAGTTTTCATTAGTGTAATCTATAATATAGCAAGCATGTATAATATAAGAAAGTCATCAACTCCAATGCGTCTAAGAGAGTCCCTATTGTGTATAAAAGCACACTGAACCTACAAATTTGAAAAAGACCACGTGTTTCACTTTTTCTATACTTTGTTATTGCGCATGCTTTCCTAAGTTATTTATTATTGCCTTTATTACTTTTTTCTATCCCTCGGTACCCTGACTTTTTATTGTCGATGTTGTATTTCTTTTCCTAACATTTACCATATTTCATAAAGTTCTACATTTCTTTTCAAACTTCTCAGTTGTGTATTGCCTATTGGTTGAATTGTTCTTTTTGACGTATCAAAAGGTTAATTCACAGGCTATTCTGTATAACTATCCTGTCCGTGTTTATTTGTTTAATCTTATTTCCTATTTTATATATGAACATTATGTTTAATATTATTTTGATTTTCATAAGTGCGCGTTGAGCAATGACTTGCAATACACACTGTATTTACACATTATCAATATAAACACACGACGCACGTGGTTATAATATAATGATCTGCTGTTAGAACAGCATATGTGCTTATATATACAAAGTTGTCAATTCAGGAATCCTGGAGAGTTTCAATACTCACTGAATCAGTATTTTGAAATGACCAAACAAGAGATAATCCGTAACCGAGATAAATATAGGAACAGTAGCTTAGAGCGACTGCCTATTTTCCACCGGTATAAACGAAACCAGATTTTCAATTAAATGTTGTTGTTTTTTCTAATTTTCTGAAATCTATATAATTGTAATGCATGTGAGATATCATGTTCCCTATATCATCCAATAATTTACATACGTTTATACAAGGTTAATATTTTTTAACATTCCTCCAACTTCTATATATATTATATATAGCATTTGTAAATATTGTGTAATTTCAGTTTGTGAGATTAGTCTCACCATCCCAGTCCCAAGTGTCTTCAATAACAAATAGTTATAATTGTCGAATGAGGTAAATGTGACAACCCCAAAAGATTTACGACAAAAGGAATAGTTTACAACAATTTGTAAGCAGTTTTAACTTATATACCTGGACTGCATTTTATTGTTATTCGTCTTTTAGCCTTAGTACTTCAGGAATAGATAGCTGTGCTGTTTATATTAATAGCATGCCAATCCATCGTATTGACGTTCAGAAAACCGCATTCATCACATAAATTGATGTGCGTTGCACATGGGAATTATTGACATTCCCGTCAATATAACCACATATTCATTAAAAATGCAAACTACATTGTGTATCAATAATTGTAACGGAACTGGGCATTTGCACAATTTTAAAATACGAGTAACCTTGACAAGTGAATTTTCGCAGTAGCAGGCGGCTTCACGATAGACTAGTTCGTATATCCCAAATATCTAAAACAAGAGAGTGCAATTCAGTGACTACAAGATCTTTAGTGCAAGCAATGATGACATGTCGCTTTTTATGTACAATAAAACATTTTATGTGGAAACAATATGATACACATGTAATACGCGATTAGACACACCAATGTCTATGACTATTCAATCATCGAGCATGTTTTTTGTACAAACATCACCCTAAAACAATAAGCGGTAGCAAATGGTTCAAGGCAGTTCTCTTGAAATTAAGAAGTCAATTGCAATTAATGTTGCATAAGACACTAAGAGCACAAACTTGATAAAAAGGTTTCACCAATATCATATTCCATTAAGTTAGTCATGTGTTACAAAACACTAAATAAAAATGACATATATCTTACTATCTAATATAACTGTCGCATACGACTTGTTTACCACTTCCGTGTGACTGAGAATGTTCTAGATTTTGTTTAGAAACTGGTTGAATAGGTGATAGAACACTGTAGGAGGCAATAGAAGGTAATGGAACATTCTAGAAATTGGCAGTAAGTTCCAGACTCATTATGTATGCTGATGTAATGGTCTATTTATAAACAGTGTGGGTATATATAGGGGAGTTGTTCAGCACCGAGTTCAGATCGGAGATCTCGTTGAATTGTATTGGAGTTTAAGTATCTAGTTGTTGGAGTAGTGGAGTTTTACCGCGTTATTGTACTTGATGTTTGCAGAGTATAATTACCAGTACCAGTTGAAACCTCATCTGTTGGCTCTGTGTTCGTATTTTATCATCGCCGCCAGGGAAGTCTTTCTGTTACTGTTGCCATTTTGGTATTTGAACCATCACACTTGTACTATACCAATTACGGTAATATTACGTTGCGTGTGACAATAACCTTGTAAGAATGCGTTTCAAATACATTTGAAGCTAAATATGACATTTTGACATATTCACGAATACATGAACTTCTAATTTACAATGATATTGCAAAATAAGTTGTTATTATTAATTGAAATGTCGCTACGCTACCATACACTTAAACGGTCTACTGTCGAAATCTATACCTTTGATCCATAAATATGACTAATGTCGTAATCAACATTGTATCAAATAAGATAAATGCGTGTTAGAAACATTGCTGCAGGAAGTTATTTAAATTGATTTCAGATTATTTTTTGTAGTGAAATGTACGTTTCTCTACAACAATAATGTTTACAAATATCAAATGTATTCCGCGCAAATTTAGTTTTATAAATGAAGAACACGAGCACACATCTGCTAAAGAACAAACCTTTTTATTGGCCGTTGGGCACAATACACATGGATGATAAAAATCGACGTTACTGAATTATATAACATGAAAGAGATTGATTTAGATAAAATGGGCGTTACACAAAATAATGTACATTTCAGCATTATTGCTTTCAAGATCATCGATTATGATTATTTTTGAACGAAAGAACGTGCACGCACGCACACACATG
Source organism: Saccoglossus kowalevskii (assembly GCF_978046115.1). NCBI lineage: Eukaryota > Metazoa > Hemichordata > Enteropneusta > Harrimaniidae > Saccoglossus > Saccoglossus kowalevskii. The sequence continues at coordinate 21,840,581 of NC_140649.1, read as the reverse complement.
CGCTGGTGCGCGCACACACACAAAACGAACCATCTAGTTTGAAATTGACTTATATAACCCAATCGGTTTACAAGACCTTGCTACATTTAGAGATTAAAATATTGGTTCATGAGTATTATGTAATTACAGAGATGAAATGACTGGAGTTTTCAAACTTGGCACACGCATGACTCGCAAAACCTAGATACATACGGGTCAAAGGTAAAACTCACTGTGTATTTTCATTAGAGGAAGTCACAGGAACGACATGGCAAACAGATGAACGACATGGCAAACGGATGAACGACATGGCAAACGGATGAACGACATGGCAAACGGATGAACGACATGGCAAACGGATGAACGACATGGCAAACGGATGAACGACATGGCAAACGGATGAACGACATGGCAAACGGATGAACGACATGGCAAACGGATGAACGACATGGCAAACGGATGAACGACATGGCAAACGGATGAACGACATGGCAAACGGATGAACGACATGGCAAACGGATGAACGACATGGCAAACGGATGAACGACATGGCAAACGGATGAACGACATGGCAAACGGATGAACGACATGGCAAACGGATGAACGACATGGCAAACGGATGAACGACATGGCAAACGGATGAACGACATGGCAAACGGATGAACGACATGGCAAACGGATGAACGACATGGCAAACGGATGAACGACATGGCAAACGGATGAACGACATGGCAAACGGATGAACGACATGGCAAACGGATGAACGACATGGCAAACGGATGAACGACATGGCAAACGGATGAACGACATGGCAAACAGATGAACGACATGGCAAACAGATGAACGACATGGCAAACAGATGAACGACATGGCAAACAGATGAACGACAGGGCAAACAGATGAACGACAGGGCAAACAGATGAACGACAGGGCAAACAGATGAACGACAGGGCAAACAGATGAGCGACAGGGCAAACAGATGAGCGACAGGGCAAACAGATGAACGACATGGCAAACAGATGAACGACATGGCAAACATATGAATGACATGGCAAACAGATGAATGACAGATTGAATAAAGGAATGACATGGCGAATTGAGGAATGACATGGCGAATTGAGGAATGACATGGCGAATTGAGGAATGACATGGCGAATTGAGGAATGACAGGGCAAATATAGGAATGACATAACGAATAGTGGAATAACAGAGTGAGTGAATAAAGGAATGACATGTAAAATAGAGGAATAACGTAACGAATAGAGGAATGACATAGCAAGTAGAGGAATGACAGAAGGAATAAATGAACGACAGGGCAAACAGATGAACGACAGGGCAAACAGATGAACGACAGGGCAAACAGATGAACGACAGGGCAAACAGATGAACGACAGGGCAAACAGATGAACGACAGGGCAAACAGATGAACGACAGGGCAAACAGATGAACGACAGGGCAAACAGATGAACGACAGGGCAAACAGATGAACGACAGGGCAAACAGATGAACGACATGGCAAACAGATGAACGACATGGCAAACAGATGAACGACATGGCAAACAGATGAACGACATGGCAAACAGATGAACGACATGGCAAACAGATGAACGACATGGCAAACAGATGAACGACATGGCAAACAGAAGAACGACATGGCAAACAGAAGAACGACATGGCAAACAGAAGAACGACATGGCAAGCAGAAGAACGACATGGCAAATAGAAGAATGACATGGCAAATAGAAGAATGACATGGCAAATAGAAGAATGACATAGTGAATAAAGAAATGACAAGGGAAATAGAGGAATGACATGGCAAATAAAGGAATGACAGATTGAATAAAGGGATGACATGGCAAATAAAGGAATGACAGATTGAATAAAGGGATGACATGGCGAATTGAGGAATGACAGGGCAAATATAGGAATGACATAACGAATAGTGGAATGACAGAGTGAGTGAATAAAGGAATGACATGTCAAATAGAGGAATAACGTAACGAATAGAGGAATGACATAGCAAGTAGAGGAATGACAGAGCGAATAGAGGAATGACAGAAGGAATGAATGAATGACATGGCAAATAGAGGAATAGCATGGCAAATAGAGGGATGACATGACAAATAAAGGAATAACATGGCGATGGAAGAATGACATCGCGAATTTAGGGAATGACATGACCATGATGTGTACACTTCTGCTCGCGATGTTTGTGTGAGTGTTGGTCTATCAAATCACCGACTGTCTGGAGTTAATTTCCTGACTTGAATGCGTCCTCTGGTAAGCTTTGAACTGTCTTCTGTACGATTATACGATTTTTGTATTTTAGACTCTCACATAATGCAAATGCATCCCCGAGTACGATCCCAGTGATACGTCAGATTGTTTTATGTCTGCGTTCTAACCATTACTTACTCGCTATTCACGGCAATCTTGAAAGAATTGTATGTATACATGCTCTGCCCGTAAAATCCTGTGAAGTCATTGAAATTCTCATTAATATTATTAGCAAGGGAACCCTTGCAAGAATCACAAGTCTCTTTATTTCGTAGTAACCCGGTTTTCGCCATTTATACACTCCCAAAATTTATTTTATTTAAAAAAACAAGAGACAGTATGCATGTCTAATCCTTACTCAATTGTAGAATACATACCTGCACGTAAAAGACACGGCCGCGCGCTTTTTGAGAACGTTCTAATGTGGTAGCTTTCAACCCGATCTTCACAATAAATTCTCGGGCGGACATCAGTGAATTTTCACCACCTGGCAACCGTCACGGTGAAAACAAAAGCCGAAAACCCTGAACAGTGTAACAAGATTACCCATACATGTACAACACATAAATTTGGTTGCTAAGGATTACTAAGTTGAGTTTGTGCTGGTTTTGTTTTTACAACAGAGGTTAACAAAAAAAGTAGGCACAGCCGAATATTCAGAGTGTTGTCACGCTGCCACGAGCTAATCGCCATTTATTAATGATCATTATTTACAATACAATAATACAATGTATAAATAACTACACCAAGTGCCCTGTAAGCGGCGCATAAAGCTGTGTAGAAAAAAACAAGGCTAAAAAACCCACGTAATGAAGGGGAAAAATAAGCTTGGAAATCTACCCCCGCCACATGCTGAATGCGCCTGAGGGAGGGTGGCGGGTTTCACCCTTATATATTCTAAGCGGAACAAAAGAAAAAATAATGCATGCTACCCAAGAGCTCTTGAAATGCTAGAAAATAATTAAAAAATAAATACACTTGACGAGCTGCTGGTTGTGACGTGGCAACGCCTAGCCTGACCAACTCACACAATGCACTCCCACAAGCCAATGCGGTATGCCAAATGCGTCCTCTAACGGATGCCACCAAAACATTTATTTCTGGCTTTACTTCGTACCGCAAGAAATAACATGTTTTGTTTTTACAACAGAGGTTAACAAAAAAAAGTAGGCACAGCCGAATATTCAGAGTGTTGTCACGCTGCCACGAGCTAATAGACAAAAAACAGAAGGGGAAATGCAAGGAAAACGTGAATTATGTAAAACAACAAAAACAAAATTCAGTACAATATGATACATGGTAATCGAGCACGTCAGCTTGAAAACATAAATATTTTAAATTCCTAAGGACTTAGTAACGCCAAGCATGGCTTCAAAATCGTCTCTCACATAGCCCTCTTTGGCCTTATCAGATCTCCAACGGCCATGCCTTATCAGATATCGATCGGATATACCCGCATGTGCGGCTGCTGTAGTGCCTCCTATTCTGAAGGAGTGGGTACTAAACCCGGATACGTCCCCCACTACCATGGACAATTTTGCTTTGATAATTTCACGAACCCGAGAATAACTTAACTTCCTATTTGCCCGGATCAATGAGCACCCCCTTTTCTATAGTATAGAGGCCTGAAAATAAAAACATCAGAACCCACTTGGATCTCTGCTGCCTGTAAATACTGATCATTTTTACTGCTTCGGATAGTGATGCAAACGTGCGTGTCATTAAAGACAATATCTGAACCCCTAATACCTACAAGATCACTATATCTAAAAAAAAACAGCAAAAGCAAGTAAACATAAACACAGATCTCTGATATCTTTTAAATAAGCTGAATGCTTTAAGAGTTCAACCAGACTGCACAAAATACTTGCTGTCACGGGCTCTTTCTTGATTGGTGGTTTGCCAAGTAACCGTCTGGAGGATTCCACAATGTTCTTGATAAAAGGGTGTTGAGTAGGTGACGGCAAACCGGCCAAAGTGTGCATCCACTGAATGCTATAGCATGCCAATTCCACGCACTGTTTCGTCTTCTGGCTATGAATTGCGCCCTCAATCAGACTAGTTAGATATGACACGTGGGAAAGATTGGCAGGAAATACCTGGAAACCGCATCCTTTGGCGAATTCTGTCCATCTATTAAATGCGTTAAGATAACTCTTGGCTGTGGAGTCCGCTCTTGATGCTAGTGATATGCTTTCCAATGTTGACACCAGATGAGCATGTTCCTTGTTCGTTCTTAGATCTGTCCAGACTCCCAATTTAAACACCTCCGTATCTGGTGGAGTAGTGAAAAACATGAAGAGTTGTGTATATTCAATTAAACTGAAAAAGCAAAAAATCTGCTATTTTGGAAACTCAGTCGATCAATCGAGCCAAGCACTATTGGCTAAGCCATTGTCATGGCAAAAATTTCAAATTGCAGAAAAACAGGCTGCTATGGATCCATCGATCACTCGCGCCAGGTACATTATCTGACGCCATCACAGCAAAAAACGAAAACTTGGACTATTTCAGTCATTTGAGCTCAGCACAGTTATCTGTGCTCGGCAAAAAATTTAAATACGTATTTTATAGCTTGCACAGAATACAGCACCCTCTATCACTAGAACAAAAGCCTGCAAGGCTATGTTTAGACACATTTTCACCTTTGAACTTTACATTTAAAGCCAAAATACGGAAATTCAGCTGTTTCCCGCCAAACAGTGTTTGAGCCCCTGCCTGCAGCAAAAATGCTCGAATCGCTTGGCAATTCAATCCAGTCTGCTACGTAAGCAGCGAAATGCACTCCATCTGGACAAATAAATGGCCAAAAGTACGCCGATCTCCATAATGGGATCACTATGGTACCCCGACCCCGGCATGATTCCAAATGTCTCGTAACTTTACCAATGAGGCATACAGGTGGTAACAACCAATTGTTATCTAGTGACCAATCTTGAGTAAAAGCGTCCACAGCCTCCGTGTTTGTACACCAAAAGCGAGAATTGAATCTATCGCATTTAGTGTTGTGAGAGGATGCGAACCTATCAACTGAGAAAGGAACCCATTTAAAATCTAAAAATCTGAAATACTCTAAAGTTAATAGACCAATCGTCTACATCGATGATTTTACTGAGATAATCAGCCTTTTCATTTGAACTCCTTGGGATCCAATCCAACTCTAAAGAAATCCCATGCTGGGAACAGCTACTAAATATAGCTAAAGCGATAACCTGCAAATCAGACTTTATACTGCCCTTGTGTACAATAGACACTACATTCTGGTTATCTGTAAACCACTTGACAGTACCACCTGATAGTAAATGTACAATACTACACAAGACTTTGTAAACTGCTTGTAGTTCTCTCCATGTAGAACTGAGACACTGCTCTTTGTCTCATTCAACCACATACCCACCAAATGCCTTGTCAGAGGCGTCTGAGTATACCAGCCTTGTTGCTCTTTCAACGTGCCAGATGGGGGCGCCGTTTAACTTACGAGCGTTGTCTTTCCAGAAATTTAGTTCGACAATGGCCCTTTCCGATAATAAAACACAATTATCCCAAGAACTCAAAGGATAGAGGGCGCAATACAGCGCTCTAGTCATAAGTAAAGCAATATTACCTGCACCCACTCTCATGGAAACAATCTGTCCGGTAACGTGAGCCACTTTCTTGGCTGATACAAAACTGGACGTCGGACGTGAATGTCCGGATTTGGTTAAAATGCCAGTGATAGTCGCCTCTAAGCGACTGAGTCGATCGACTGTAATAAAAAACTTACCTAGCTCCATATCGAGCACTGTTCCCAACCACACTAACTTACGAACTGGAGTCCACTGACATTTCTGCTCATTTGTGATGAAACCAAAATTATTTAAATCACTTTTTACTGCTGCTGCGCAAGCAGAAGCTGACTTGAGTGAACCACTGGCACCAAGGCCGTCGTCAAGATAGACCACCACGGTTTTCCCTTCCCCTCGCCACTTACTAACTAATGGGCGAAGCATCTTGGTAAAAATGTATGGTCCAGAGCACAAACCGAAGGGTAAAGCACAAAAGTAAAAATAACGTTGCTTCCCAGCGAACTCCCACGAAAAACCCAGGTACTTGCGATGTTCAGGAGAAATATCGATGTGGTGGTAACCAGATTTAAGATCAAACTTAAATAAAATATATCCTGGCTTAAGTATTTCCTGAGCAGTTTTCAGGTCTTCAAAGCGAAATTTATTCTTGAAAACGTGCAAGTTAACACGCCTTAGGTCCAGGATAAGGCGCTTCTTACCTTCTTTGTTGACAGCCACTGACAAAGGGTTACATACTAAAGGAGGCACTAGCGTCTCCTCTATTGCTGTGGACAAAAGCAAGTTAGAAATGGAATGTTCAACGAAAGCAGAATTATTGAATGCCGACCTGTTGTTTTTTTAGAAACATAGGTGGCGGGTTGGAGAAAAAGGGTATTTTATACCCAAACCTAATAGAATCTATAACGAACTTAGAAGCAGAAATATGTAACCATGCATTTATATGTTTCAAAAGACGACCCCTCACCACAACCGGACTACACCCTGGTATTGCATCTCCATCTGCGAGCATAGCACTCCCATCCGAAAAACGGAAATTATGAGAGAGGAAATGAGAATCGGTACTTATCTCGATTAAATTCTATTCATGTAATAGTCATTTGCCACTACTGAGACCAGTTTGCAGATTTCCACTTGTTGGCATAGCTCTGCATTCAAAACGGTAATGCCCTTGCCGACTTAACCAAAACAGACTCCCTGTCTGGGACCACTGTAACCTTTGCTAGAGCTGGGTGTCTGATGCCAAGCCGAACTCTGGGAACTGGTAAGGTCCTGTTGGCTGACAATTCTTCGAGTACGGGTCTTCTTTGCCTTCTGAACTTTATCCTTGATTTTTCTGCTCGCTCTCGTTTCGGCCTTCCATATTCTCCTCTCGTCTTCACTGTCAATAGCCAAGTCATGCGATACGTATTCTTGGGCTGTACTCCAGCCGTATTCAGAGGTATCTGCAAGTAGAATCAATTTCTGGCGTTTTTCGATTAAGTCCATACCTGCAGCAAGTTTTTCTTTCACGGTGTCATATTTTGCAAGCTGCAAACTGGACTGCGCCTCTTCTAATACGTCCGCAACTTTGATATTGTGCTTATACTGATCTTCATTGGCCTTCCGTTTGAATGTAGGAACAATGCCATATTTCACTTTCTTTATTTCTGCCATCTGGACTTGAGTGGACAGGTCATGCGACAATTGCAACTCGTCTCTTAAGAAGAAGTCATCTTTTGCGAAACTAAAGCGTTAATCGACTGCAAAAGTTGCGCGTTATTTTCCTGCAGAAGCTGCTGCACACCAGAGGTAGCTGGCGGGTCCTCCATTTAGAATGATACGCAGTGAGATAAAATAAATACACTTTACGAGCTGCTGGCTGTGACGTGGCAACGCCTAGACTGACCAACTCACACAATGCACTCCCACAAGCCAATGCGGTATGCCAAATGCGCCCTCTAACGGGTGCCACCAAAACATTTATTTCTGGCTTTACTTCGTACCGCAAGAAATAACATTTTCATCGACTTTAACGGTGGCGCAATCGTTCTTAGTCGGTGGTGGCGCTGTTGAATATTACTAACGATTCTCGTGTACACCATAACTTAATGATTTCTCAATCCATGTAAAATCAGAAACGAATACATATTTGTATAATTATTACGTATATTATTCTAATAAGAATTATCCTACTCATATCTAGTTACCCATGGAAACCAGTGCGTGTAACTGATAAACTTACTTTTACAGTAACATTATTCCACAAATCTTTGAAAGCATATGGAATCACTGGTCTAAAGCTTTTGCCTAATACACTTGGTTTAACATGGTTCAGTGGCTAAAACAGATCGAACATGGACAACGTGCGCAGACGAGAACTGCGTTATATCGCTTTGGCTTTTCTGTGTTGGCGTGAATCCTTTGAAATAGTTTATCCTAACAAATCTGCTGCAACATTATTTTAATGCTACAACAGTTACGAATACGCCTGTCGCCTAAATTGGGCGAATCGTAAGTCGTTGTCAATAATAAATCACATTTAGTAATGCTTAAACATAATAGTATCTGTCAGTTATTCATCAGTTAGCCGCAGTGACCGCATCGCACATTTATACTAAGTGGTCACTGCATACAGGGGTAGTTCACTGAAAAAGGTTTCTGCCATCTACGATTTTAGATTTTTTTTTTTTCAATTTATTTTGATTGCTGCTGGTGGTGATATTAGTTTTGCGAATTTGATTTTAATATCATGGTAATTCTCAAGAAAAAACATATAAATAATAATGGAATAACTAAACTGATATGTACATTTGCATATGATTTGCAAACTATTTGTCTACGTAATTCCCCAGCATGTTCTTAGAAAATTTAAAACTGAACATTTATTTTGAAACAGAAACAGAAATGTAATCGTATTCACAAATACCATTTTATTTATTCAACTCTAATCCCAGCCAGTTTAGTAAAAAAATAGTTCACTATAAAGGCAACAGCTGTGACATTACAACCTCATCTGCGCATGTGCCGCTCTCAAAAATGATTTAATGAACGTACAATGATATGCCTGTTACACCATTTCCAGCAGCCAACTAGATTCAAATAATACACACACAACTGTGTACCTTTATAGCTGATGTGGGCATAATGATTACCGGGTTATTGTAGCTGATAATTGATCCATTCTGGTGTTCTGAACATGAGGATTTGGAGGTTATACGTTACTGTTTCCGGTGTTGTCATCACGGCTACTACGACTATGATTTTCGCCATCAGTTTCCTTCTGATGACGACACCAATTCACAGACCCCAAAAAATTGTACATCGTTACACTGGTCCCGACATAGCTTTGGAAACAACTACTACAGATATTGGTATATTAACGACGACGGCTAAGCGTGAGATAAATGTGAGTATTGTATTGTGTACATACAGAATTACCTTGTTGTGTGCAATCATACGTGTAGAGTACTCTGGTAACCATGCTACAGAGAAATTGCGAGAGTATGATGATTATTTTTTTCCATTCGCCTATATGTCATATGAGTATTTAGAGTTTACTTTCTTTAGAAGTTCGTAAAGGAAACCAAACCACGTCACATTACAACACAACTCACTTTACCTAATATCGACGTGACACAATTTCTACTCCTTCACACCAGGTTGTTACACAAACCAAAAGTAAACGTTACATCATGCCGATTGGATTGACCGGTGGTGGACCAAATTATGAATACAAGCACGTGAAAATCGCAGCGCGTTTCGCAATCTACCTCAACAGAACACTTGTACTGACCCCGTTTTTGAAACACCGAAGCGACGACTTAGTCGACTTCAACCAGACATTCGACGAGGGGAAGCTAAGTCAAATTGTTCCCCTGGCAACCGTCGAAGAGTTTAAACGCGAATGTGGCAGCACAATCGAGACAATTGTGCATGGTACACATACCAACGATAATCAGTTCTATCATTTTCAGCGTGCCTATCTCACAGATAAAATTGCTTTTAAACGTCTACTTGACATTGATATGCCAGGTGAAGACCATATTGTACAAAGCGAAGAAGAAACATGGGAAAGATTAATATCATCTAGTCGAACAAAATGTATAGGAATTCAGTATTCGTACAACTTTGCAAGAGATCATGGCCTGAGCATTCCAAATAAAGAAAGCATGTCCAAATTAGTAAACAAAAATCTTAAACGAACACCCATTATCACTAAAGTGGCCGACTTTGTTCGTGATCGAATCTGTAATGGACAACCATACCTAGCACTGCACTGGAGAAACAAGACGGGAGAACAGTGAGTATATGATTAGGAGTTGATAGTCTGAGCAAGGTAACACGCACTAGATGGTAAGTGCGGGACAGTAGATAATCTGTACTCAAATTAGGTAGAAAACCACAGGAAACTGTGAACAAAATAAAATTTGAAAATATATTCCCGTCTTAGTAACTCGTTAAATGCTAAGTGATGGTAACAGTATGTATGTGCATATGGTCACAGCTGTAATATTAATATTAAAAATATAATATTTGTATCGTACTAAAATACATACTTTTTTTTATTTACAGATGCTCTGGCGACAAGATAAAATGGGACCGTGAAAAATGTTCACAACTGTTATCTTCACTGTCAAACGGGATGGATAAATTCGCCAAGGGGTTGGCCGATATCATGAACACTCATGGTGTATCGTGCATCTACGTTGCCTACTTGCCGTATTCACAAGTGAGTAATAACATTTTCAAATAAGTCATGTCAGGCGCTGGTGTATGCTTGACTTCATTTAAAGATACGATATGATCTATGACGAACGAATACACAACCAAATCGATATGTCTAGTTAAATGCCATTGTTCACATTATATTGAAGTTGCAGACGTATGCTTTCTTACACGGAGCTTCAAGCCAGATTTCAGTAATCCTACTCCATATACTAATCAAAATATTGTGTACTGAAATAACACATAAGTGACTGTATATTTGGGAGAGAAAACGGGGACAAATGGATGATCGGTATCTGTGTGTGGACGGGCGTGTTTTATATATGTACAACGTTTTATAGGCAGTGTACCTGTGGATTATTAGCAAACCGTGGCGTCTTGTTTTGTACCATAACTAGATTAATTTTGATATTCCATTTTTATGATTATTTGGAATATGTTAGTTATCATATCGTTAAATGCAGCGTATGTACACTAGATGGACAATAAAATAACCTAATGACTTGGAATATTTGAGGCACAACGGTACACCCTTCGGCCCGGGGAGGGAGAAGTTATATAACCTCATTAAATGCACAAATGTAATTCTGAGCAGCAAGCTATTATAAACATTGATGAGGAATGTCAGATGGATTAATCCCTAGTAACCATGACAACACCAATGGCAATATGTTCAAATATTAGCTATTTTCAGCACCTCTGTCAATGAGTGGCATAGTTCACATAACTTCTTGTTTATCGTCAGTTTCTCGGCAATTAAATGTACGTCTGTGAAAACCAATAACATGATTACTTAGATATCAGATACGCCTTTGTATAAGTCTATTTGATTTAATAATTTTTATGATCTTTAGCAAACAATCACTTGTTCATAAATTTAAGTACTTTCTATTCCAGTAAAGATGTTCATACACTATGTATCTTTATCGTTGCTCATGATGTGCGGATATAAGTGTAAATGTCACTAAATGCATAAATGCATGAAAACATTTCAATAGACAAGCCCAAGTTTACACTACATTCTTTATTTGTTCTATTTTCAATGTATACAATATGTACATTTTTAACATGTAGCGGAAATAATGATGGTCTTTTTATCAGTCTTGACAATAAAATTGATCTCTGCAATTATTCTAGGAGATAATTAACGTATTATCCAAAAGGATGTCCTATATATCATCATCCTCTGACATCACTAAGATTAAATCACAGGAAGTAACGTCGCTTGTTGAAGACGATTACATGTTTTCATTACTAGAACAAGAAATATGTTATCGTGAGTATATGTATATATAAATATTAGGAAAGCAATTGAAATTCAATTAATCGCTTTAATGTGAAAACTTACAGGATGGTATTGTATTTTAACAAGGTCAAAGTATTGTAAGTATGATGTCGTTTCTCTGTCACGTGATCAAGATGTCCATCGAGGGGAGTGCGGCATTCACAGCATTGGTGGTGCTCAACTGTTAACCGAATTGACAAGCTGCGCAGCATGCCATTAAAGCGGGAGGGTCATCACCTGCGCACGCGCGGGAATTGAGTCCAATGCGACGATAACAACACACGCTAAGAACGGAAAAGCTCATGGGTAGGCGCTTGTTTGTAAACAATGACACGCTATGGACACTTGACGCATGCGTAAGTGACGAATCCCCCGCTTTAACACTTATCCGTTAAAACTGAACCATGCTTTATCAAATATTAAAATAATTAACAGTGTCCAAACGCAATGTGTATTTCATATCTGTGATTGCAATACTGTACAAATCATTGTTTGTTGTATACAGGTGCAAGAGTATTTGTCGGCTCAGCGTGGTCGAATTGGGCTAATTTTGTGGGATTAGAATTCGAAGCAGAGGATAAACCAGTTTATTATTTACATGGAGTACGTGGATCAACAACGGAACCGATGGCGAATATATCGTAAGTTAGGTTTATTGCAGGTTACTGGGCCAAATTAAAAAATACACAAACGGTTTAACGGACATATGCGAAACATATAAACTATATTGATATTTTGTTTTATAAACATCCGAATTATCTTCCACATTTGATATGTTGACAAAGACAAATACACACGAGCGTGATTCAGCTAGGTGAATGTTGCCAGTAAATCCATTGTTATATAAATGTTCTAATCACCAATTTAAGTCGCATCTCAGCAAAATATTGTTTTTGTATTAATTAGCTACATTATTGCAAGTCTGTATTTAAGCCGTACTCGTGTACAGCTGGTAGGATATTGGAAACGTCCATTTGAAAACAATTTTTGTCATCATGGTTCATCGGTTTGCCCACCAATACGCGCTTACATGCTTCATTGCAAAGTCCTTGCTCCCCGTGGCAAGGCAATTTGTTTTATTATTATTGCATTTGTTTGTATTATCAAGTCCCACTAAAACGATGATTCGTCCCCAGTCAAAATCAATCCGTGTCGATATGCTAGTTTAATGGTTTTTTTTGTTTGTTTGCTAGATTTGTACAGGATGATCCAGATGTACCTCGTCCCTGAATGTCAAGAAGCGTCCACGAGAACACATGTTTAAATAGTTGTGTTGAACTCAATTTTACGAACCAGTTTTTGGCTTTTGGAGGGGGGGGGGTCCTACGTTTTTAGCGCGCGTTGTTTGTTTACACAAAACTGTGTAACGAATAGCTTTTTTACTGCGCAATGTCGTTAACGTGCCATACAATATTGTGCTCTTTTTACACAATTTATGTTATAAGCTCACCCATATTTGTGGATGAGTTAAATGTTATGCTTAATTCATCAGCCCCACAGTGCACAGTTTCATGAGAACAACGTCCGTATAACGCCCGTCATGGCAGTTATTACCCGCTGCTCTGAACAGTCAAGGTGACACGATTATACTCGTAACATCTGCACCTCGGTATAAAATGCAAATTATTGCATAACAATTTTGTTCGCACACCCTATGTCTTCTAACACAATTACATTTATTTCACTGTACATCAAGCACAATTTGTTAGTTGCATGTGGAACATTTTGTAATAAAATTAACGAAGGTTAAGCTACTTTCATCTCTTTGTGGGTTTCTGGTTCGAGTGATTCTCTGTCCGATTATGTAGCAGCTTGTAGGCTCGTTCGAAAATTGTCACATAACGTACAGGGTCGCCGTCTCGTGCACACAAACCAATAGGAAGTGATTTTCAGCGATTCTATTTATCGTAAATGATCTATGAATTTCATTTATACTCGAAAAGTCGGTTGGTAAATGCGTCACTGACCCCTGTTTTCGACAATATCTACGCATCTGTGGCGCACATGTGACCGATCTGTGATCCTGCAAGTCACTAATATTTATCTCCAAAATTGTAAATATTCTATATATGATTCGCAGACATCGACAAAACATCGACAAAATCCAATTGACATACATTTTTTATTTTATTTATTTATAATTATGATAACTATAGCAAGCCAGGTGGCTCATAACAATGCATTTTACAAAACCATTTTTACAATTCATTTACATTTTGAAAATCCATTTTAATTTTATAATCCTTTTTAATAACTATTTTCGGTTCTGAAATCGATTATTTTTAAACCCACTTTCGTTTCTGAGATCTGTTTTTATTTTAAAACCAATTGTTTAAATCCATTTTCGTTTTAAAAACCCATTTTTTGTTTTAAAAACCCATTTTTTGTTTTTAAAATCTGTTTTCATATTTAATATCCATTTTCTTTTTTAAAATCCATTTTCGTTTTCAAAATCTATTAACGTTTTCAAAATCTGTTTTTATTTTTTAAAATCCATTTTTGTTGACCTTTGAACTATAGGTATATATATATATATATAAGTATTTTTCACCTTTGAGCAAATTTTCCATCAGAATTTACTGAAAAAAATAACTGTTGTTTTCTCGCATATCGCATTAATTTGAACATAATTGTTTTTTAAGAGATTCTCATTTCGATTCGATATTCGATTTATGTTCAATATCATTTCAGCTTGACCCTGATAGTTTTTTTTTATTTTCACCAGTGACGTTTTCATAGTAAGGGTTCTTTACGTAAGTTCTACTTCAGACTATAACTTGTTTAGCCGTGGTTCCGATGTGTTTGGGGGTCAATAGAGGGTTCTTTGCATCATCTCTCGTTATACACTGCAGTGTCGAATGCATTTGTGGTCCGGCATGTACACCAACGACGGCTTGTACACTGTCTCGTATAACGACAATACCTTATCTGGTACCAAATGCAGCGGAATTACGGCTATAACTAATGCCATGTTGTGAGCCTCCTCCAGCGATTTTTGTCCGCCACGTACGTTTAAAACAATGTAAGTGAGTTGCAGGTGGTGATTCCCAACACGTATCTACCGTTCATGATGAATTGTTTTAACGAAATAATAAACATAATTTCAATTGGCTATAAACAAAACTATTTGTTGAATAATTGTCTGATTCAACTACGGTTTATTTATTTATTTATTTATTTATTTATTTATTTATTTATTTATTTATTTATTTATTTATTTATTTATTTATTTATTTATTTATTTATTTATTTATTTATTTATTTATTTATTTATTTATTTATTTATTTATTTATTTATTTATTTATTTATTTATTTATTTATTTATTTATTTATTTATAAACTAACCAGGATTACGTGTTGGTATTGTATTAAATACAAATCAAGTGAAATCATTATGAAACCAATATTACCTGACCCAAATCAGGTTACAGTTACTTGTATTATTTTCAACATGCATGGATATTTAAATGTTATGTACTTTAATCCTCTTTTATTTTAAGGTAACGTTAACAATATCAACGCAAACTTTTGAATTGGAGAACTTGCATTTAAACAATAGTATATTTCGAAAAAAAAAAACACAGACCGAACATTGCTATCAACCTTTATTAGCTCCTCAACAATATGTGATTCATATCAAACAAAACATAGTTATAATCTCCAATTGTTGTTTGGCTACAACAGAGAGTCTTGTTTTTGAGAATTACCGATCATTTAGTTGAAGGCAGTGAAATCACGAAGGAATCTCTGGGATACTCCTTATGCAGAGAACACATTAAATTGTTTCTATATACAAATAGCTCAATAAGACATTTGCGTTCGAGCGCAGGAGATGAATTGCCGGGTGTTAGAAGGCTAACTGTTCCTAAGGCGCCAGGGCACATAATCGAAATGTAATATGTCTCCCCAGATGATATACAATAAATTTGAGTCTTTAAACAATCACTAAAATTTGTGTTGCTAGCTGGCAGATTGAAGTGAATGCTACCTCAGAGGCTGAGGCAGCATGCATTGTAATATATCAATGTGTGTCCACCGGGAAGGCATAATGATGTCTACAGCAAAAAATGTGCAATTTGAAAGAATACCAGAGACCTTCTGCACGGGGAATGTACTAATTAACTATGTGTCCAACAGAGACGACGACTTCGATAATTTGCTTAACAACACAAGTAGTCTATTCTCATTGCGTGTGCATATCCACCTGTCATTGTTAGTGGGCGTGGCTTATGGGAAGTTGAAAGGGTTGGATGACTGATCAAGTTAATAATTTTGACACGTGTTCACACGGCTCAGATCGTTCACACACATTATTTCAAATCGGTTTCATTATATAAAATTATAAGCGAAAGAATGTGAGTACTAAAAACACCAATCAAATATTGATAGAAGAGAATCTAAGATTCAGTCCACTAGAAATACATAGATGATGCAAGTTCTTCTGGAACTCCAGGTAATTCATTCAAATGATAGCTAGGCCTCCCTTCTGCTTGTCTCTCGTCAAATATAAAATCGGACCAATTAGAATAGTCTACTCCAATAAAAACAGCAGATCCTAAAATAAAAATGAAACGGAAACTTAACAAAACTAAATAGACCACAATCCTAGTCGAAATATCGAAAATATGCTGTTTCGCATGTGCACGCATACTGGATAAAAAACAGAGAATATGACACCTGCAACATAAACATGTACGATGAGCCAATCAACGTGGTAGAAATAAAGTCTTCCTTGAAAATTGACCGAATCCCAACAGGCTTACATTTTTGTATTTGCCACGATGTCAGACGTGGCGTACTGTTTGCACCTATTTCCAGCCAGTCTCGCTTTGAGATAGACTTCCGGCGAAGTGGTCTATTATAAAGGTTATATTGTCATGCTCAAGGGTACGTTTTAACCAAAGTATGATACACAGTTATTAATAACAGGCTGACAAACACACTATCGAAGTTGAGTTGTTGCATTTGTTTAGTACTACTTGAAACATCACATTTGTCTCATAGGAATATACTAGATATATTATATTAATATATATTAGAAAGAAAATTATTGGTTAATGCATATAGAATAATACTATTTTGCCGAGCCCTGAACAGCCGGTGAAAGATAAAACATATACTTACTGTAGCATATTTCTTGCTCCAATAATGACATCATATATTCGTCTGTTGTTAGGGCCGAAGAGGCGGGAAGGTTTCTAATGACGTCGTTGCCACTGAATATTTGTGTAATCCTCTTAGCCAGTATACCAATAATAGCCTACCATGAAAGAAAAAAAAATACGTAGAATTTATGCACAAAGTCATAAATCAATTCATGTTATAAAACAACATACGATATTTGTTTAGAAGCATCATTTTACATATTTTGACCCGGATGTGATAACAACTACATGTATATAAGTTATTAGTGACACTTCGTCGTACTTTTCTATTACATAACAACAATGTAAAAAGTTTAGCTAAAAGGAACCATCTCAAAGACAGAAACATCGTCCATACCGTTTGTTTTTTGATTTGACGGAACAGCTGTCACATGGGTGAAAATCACTCATCACAATATACACAGTACGAGCAATGTGACGGGTTACGAGATTGCTGAAGGAGACTGAATACATATGTTCTCATAGCATGTGTATAAACATATTATTGTTACACAAGTGGTGATTTACGTTTAGGCCGTGTGCAAACACAGTTAAATCTGTTTCATGTTTACTCTTCCATGTTCGTGAGACAATCTAGCCTTAATTTGACAAGTCGAGTGGTGGAATAGTCAATATGGCGTTTTTGTTATTGAAAATATATTTGCTTTCGTCGGTTATTGAATGCATAGAATCAAAGTACATGTATAATGGTGCATATCACAAACTCAAATAAACGGTATTACACGACAAAGCATGGTTTTCATATAGAAACTTTCAGAGAGATTTCAGAATTACACTCGCCTAACTTCATCCACTCTAGATGAAATGTGGTTTAGCCTGTAGCAAATGACGTCATTATCAACATTAATTAATTGTTCGAAAAATCGTTTGTTCCGGGAAAATATGAACGCCAATGCTATCGATAACCAAGCATGTCTTGCAAAGCCATTAAAAGTTTATCAAGTAGGAAATTAAAGCATCTCCCAATGAAATAGAATAAACCTTCAACGCGATAATGTTATTACGAAAATGTGTTGCAATGTTTTGCCTATTTCCGTGTATTTTTTCTCTATGTAATCTGTCGGTCAACTGTAAATCAATAGTACTATAGGTTTATGTTTAAAATGATACATTATTTCCGCTTGATTCAATAAATTCAACTACCACACCTAGTCTGCATAAAGAAGGTGGTCGGTAATGATCCACCCGTTTTACTGTGTTTAGTGAAATTTAACTGTGTCAATAACAACAATAATTTGAACACTGACAACTATTGTAGACCCCTTTTAATTCTAACTAATAACTCTGGTCACCATGACAAATTGATATGGCCAAAAAATCACGAATTATTTGAGCACTGGCAACTATGTCGTGGTGTCTCTGAAACTTAATTATCATTGTTTCAATCACTCAACGTATTGTATATGTTTGTTTCCATGTTTGCAATTCTCCTAAAACATTGACTTCAGGATGACATGTACAAAAAGCCAAAGCCAGTATGTTGTCTACGGCGTCGGTGAGAGCTTTCTACAGCTAATATGAAGTGTGAATCACGAATTTAAAAAAGCAACAACAAAATCAAAATAATAAATAAAACAAGTTATCGCATTGAGTATGTGTAGTTACCGATAACCAACATACCCCACATGAAACAAGACGATTTATAGACAGCAAACCTATAAATCAAGCCGTTGAAAGTTTATTTAAGAGTATCGCAGTTGGCACAAATGATGAATAAGATTATCATATAAAAAAATATTGGATTAGCGTGTTTCTGTCATTTAAATAGTGCCTTATTGTCAGCTGTCCCGGCGTCCTCTGTTCGAAATATCATGGACACAATGACGGCAGAGAAGAGAATAGTATTTGAAGTTGAAGGGCAAAACTTATCATTGCTCTTTCTGTCTCAACGAGATTTCGGCGTTCATTTCCGTTTAATATATTCTAACAACGATTAAGAAACGTCAACATGGTCCAGACTCTCAATATCGTCAACAAGTAGAAGGAACTATGAAGCAATGATGCAGACAGTATGCAAAAGATAGATACAATTACAAATTGGTCTGTACACAGTACTGGAGAGACAACACGAAGAGCTCAAGCAAGTGACGTATTAGAAGGGGGTTTTCGAGAGGTATGTCGCCTATTGACAATTCTAGCGAAGGAATTACCATAAAAAATGTTTATTTCGAACTACATTTGAAAGTTTTTAGAAAAAATGTCAATTATTTCGTATAGTCTTATTCTGTGCATACACTTAAAAATGCCAGTATTTAGGAAAGATGAATGCAAAAATAAAACATAGATTTTATTTAGATATTTTACTTAGCGGTTACCAGTAGCGACAGAATGTAGCCCTGCTTTACTTAACCCCCAGGGTCTTACCTCTGAATACATTGGTACATATGATACGTAAATGCATGACACTCCGTACGATTTCATCACTGTTTGGATTGCTCTCGTTATCATGCTACCAGAAGATATAATGGATGATATGAGAGTCGGACAATTAGGATCATTCCTTTCTGCTCTGTGTCCTGCTGTACATCTGCAACATAAGTACTCGTATTAGGTATTTTGTGAAGAAGACTTCACGTAAAAAATAAAACGAATAGAAAGCCGATAAAATGACTGGTTTGACATGTTTCAGTGTGTTCTTACTGTTCTCCAGTTTTGTTTCTCCAATGAAATGCCAAAAAGGGTTTACCATTACAAATCTTCTTCTCTACGACATCAACTGCTTCAACTATAGAGCGGGATCTCTTTAAATGCTTGCTTACATTCAGTGCTAAACTTTCCATATTAGGAATCGTCCAATTTCTGAAGTTATACGGATAATACATAGCCAAACATTTCAAATTGTTAGTGCGATGAAATCGTTCTATGGCTTCTTCTTCATTCTGTACTACTAGTCCCTCACTTGGGAGTGAAACTCCAAGTAAAAATTTAGCAACATTTTTGGCATGTTTGTATTTTTTTGTATAAAAATCTAACGGATGTGGACTTAGGTGCGGAGCCTGTAGGACATCGCCACTTATACCATCACAATCACGTATGAACCGAGAAAGGTCTGTCACGGGTAAAAGCTTCGCCAGTCTCGCTGAATGAAAGGTATCCTTGAACGGCACTCGTGCAAGCGTGGAGTTTAATCTCAGTCTGTGTCGCATGAATGGCGTCAGAACGATGGTGCGGTTTAAAAATAGCGCAAATCGCGTAGCTATTTTGAAATGCTTGTAAAGGAAATTTGGTCCGCCACCAGTGAGTCCAACAGGTAGGAGATATCGCCTGTCGCTAAATAAAGTAGTGTCCAAAGTGAGATCTGAAAGATCTTTCTGCAAGAAAGAAACAAAACCCCTATTGAGATTGGCTGTTTATAGGTATGAATAGGCATGAAAATGAATTCTGAACGAAAATATTGTCGTTGTTCGCGCTTACCCGTGACGATTTTTAAATCCAAAAAAAGACAAATCATAAAAACATTAACATGAATCTATTTGAATTATTACATGCAACAAACCATGGGAACATTTCCAGCTAAAACGCAACTATAATATTCTAATTAAATCAGTGAAATTTGATAAACTTGTTGTAGTGAACTTATGGATTGCATACTAGTATACAGTCAATATATGCATTATGTCGTAGAAATAATACCAGTTGAATCTAAAATCATAAGCCATGCATTCTATTTATAATACCACCAGTAATATACGATACATAGAGAGGGTGAATATCACAGCTGTGTCATATATTGAATGACCTTTGCCCTGACGTAGCAGCCGCTGCTCTGGTTGTATCCATATAAATCGTATGATACATGTAAATCGTATAAACCGTCACCGTCGACTCACTCACTCGGGGTCAAAAGGTTTGAGAGTTGTAAATTAGGGTATCCCCCATTCTGATTTTGGCTCGTTTTGCTCGAGCCTGAATAACAGGTAGTTGGATATTTTAGAAGACAGCTCTAGTTACATGCTACCAGGACAACAAATTTGGTAACATTCAAAAACTTGGAGTTTCTGCTATAATATGGGGATAATAATGTTGTTTTTGTTTACATTATATATGCAAATCTGTAACCGAACACAGTTCCCCCCCCCCCTCCGAACGTGACATTGAATCAATTTGAAGATTCTCCTAACATAAGCCACATTTTGGTATAAAAGTGGATTGTACCGGGTGTTTTAATAAAAAAATGTATATATGGGCCCAGTTAATTGATAACAAATGGTGGATGACTGATACACACTAGCAGTTTGCGAACTTTGAACGTGAATTGTAATTTTTACCCTGTTGGTATGCATTTGACAACACTGATCAACATTCTGGAACTGGCTTTTGCAAGCAAGATATACCTATATAAATTCCCCATATGCCATTTCGTCATCTTCCCTCTAGTGACCTGAGTCATCCTCGTTTAAGACCTGGTGGACACTTTGAGGAACTTGCTCTCCTTCAAACCATTTAATGTGATATAAACCATCCTGCATGACCCATCCATTGTCTTCGGGTTGAAATCGGCATCGTTCTGGTAAGTTGGCGTTTTTCCACATTGAAGCCACAAAGTTAGCACGCTTTATTTTGTATAGCAAGAATGTTTTACAGGCTGGCATAGAGCTTTGGTTTAGACCTTTATTCCTCCCCATGCAATCAACTTCTGCAGGTCTTCATTGTCCCATTTTATTCTGTATGGCTTGAGCCCTTTTGTGATATCTTCAGTAGATTTCAATCCTGCTTTGATCAATACTGCTTCTCATAGATCTGGTCTCCATCCATCCGTCTCCTTGCAATGTTTGATTTACTAAATGAAGCTATCCCTGTTAATTCCGATGCAGCATTTGCATTCACTGTTTGTTCAAGAGCCATATCAACCGGAGTCCTTGAAAGAGTCATGAAGGTCCGTTTCACTAAAAGGGCACCATCCTCCAGGATTTTCTGCACTCTTGGATGTGTTTCATCCATGTTCACCAGGTTCAAGGAATATCTTACCATCCAACGAGCATAATTGGGCCTATTTCCTGCGCAAAAGATTTGAAGCATCTGACTTAAGGCATAGATGAACAGCTCTGAATTGTTACTCCTGCTCGACTAAACAAAAGAAATATATGTACAAGCTTGACATATAGCATTCAGAATCGCGTCGTACTTCCATGTTCACCAGACAATGTGAACTTGGTCATGATATCCTGGTCACTGGAAGTTTCAATGGCTTACATCAAAGTTGATGATGGATTTTCATTTAGATGAGATATTTTTAGCGACAGTGCCTCAGGCAGGAGACCTTCTGTTTCCAAGAATGATCTAAATTGGAGAATCTGGAAGGCTGTTGATAATAAAGGGTGTAACCTCTTACAAATAAAGAAAAATTAAGTGCATTATATATACAACAATTTCATTTCGGGCAAGAGAACCATAAATGTATTTTAGGTAGTCCTACAGTCATAAATAGTGTAAATTTTGCAAGAATAAAGAACGACACAGACAAGTAGCAGATGACTTAGAAATTTAGCTAGGAAATTATAATGATTTACCTGTTGTAGAACCTCTGTTTCTGTTAAGATATCTGGACCTCCCCTAAAGCACCAAAATAAGCTAACTGGACGTGGAAAGGTCCAAAGCATATGAAGATGTTGTAATACTTTGGGCATCTTCAGCTTGTTTCAGCATGCCAGGTTTGGCCACAGCAAGATCATAGTGCACAACAGCAAACTCCTGCCCACACTCTATGGACATCCAACCTTGTAGTCGGTATATTCAGGTTCTCCATGTAAAGAAGTTTTTGTTTTGGCAGTGGGTCATCAGTCACTAAGGAATTCCATGCAGCCCACATGGGTGTTTCTGACATTGCTGCATTCATCGTCCAAAATAAATCTCTGTATTGTACAATACTTAGGTGCTCTGGTTCTGGAATATCTTTGACAGAATAATGAAAATCACTTAGTTTTTGCCTTTTCCTGTAGGGCTCAAGAGTGGTCTCTGATGTATGAAATGGACGTTTTGATCTTTTGGATTGTGTTTTACTATGTTCGCTGGTTGTTGAAGAAGATTCTTCTTGGACATTACTGGTGTGTACAGTATCCGTAATGCAAACTTCATCATTCTGATAACAAATACCAACTGTGTCATGGAGAGTTCCACTACCTGAAAGGGTCTCATTATTTTTGTCGTAATTGTTCCAAGCAAAAACAGTGCATAGACCAGGCATCTGGCATAAAACATGTCTGATATTTCAATTGCTAAATTAGTCTCTATAGCCTCTGCGGCGTGTTATCCAATACAGTGGCCAAATCTATTTAGGATATCTAACATCTTTCTACTTCCCGTTATACTTTTCATGTCTAGTCCCAGGCTTTATTCTTGCCTGTGTTGTTGCAAAGATCATCTGAGACTGACTGAACAAGGTCTCTGCTGTAAAACTTTCTAGTTCTTCTGATGTGATTTGTGTTATAGAATGCAGTTTCTGTGACCAAGCTTTTATAAAAACATGCCCTCTGAACTGCAGTCTCTACGTTCAAGTTTCTATTGTTAATGATAATACCCTTTTTGTTACTTACTTTGTGCTGGTTTAAAATTTCATTGTATTCTTTCATGATTTTCTCACATAAACTTTGGACTGAATAATTTGATTCACCTATGTCTAAACATGACATAATGGGCATGCAGTGAAGTGAGCAATTCGGCTCCTCAATTGTCTATCCCACCAGTTACTACTTTAAGCTACAATTGATATTACTGTTACAAAGTCAATGATAGTTGACTACTTCCTATACAATAATATGAAAATAATATCAAAAAAACATCATCAATAAAACCACACTTTTAGTGACATTTAATTCATCATGTTTACTTATATAATAACAAATGTAATATATACTTGTGAAAGTTTAACATAACACAGTTGTATTGTATTATTGACCAATTAGTGAGATAATAATTGATCTAACCACAATGTGATAACATATGTAAACTTTTAGATATTTAGATCAGGTTTTCGCAAATAGATTCAATATCACGTTCGATGGGGGGTAGGGGTGGGGTGGTATTTGCATGAGATATGCATATATAATGTAAACAAAAACAATATTTTGGCAGAAATTCTGTGCTTTTGAATGTTAACAAATTCGTTGTCCTGGATAGCACATAACTAGAGCTATCTTCTAAAATATCTAACTACCTGTTATTCAGACTAGAGCAGAACGAGTCAAAATCAGAATTTGGGATACACTAATTTAAAAGCAAATAAAAACAATCTATCCACGTAAATTTTTGTCAGACTAGTATATTTGAAATCTACACATATTTTCACACTAGAAACAACTCTCAAACATTTTGGCCTCGAAAACATAAATGAAAGTGCCTCAGCTCTGGGACTAATTAGAAATCAAAATACCACCGGACCCAATATTTCAATGAGTCGACGGTGACGGTTTATACGATTTACATGTATCATACGATTCATATAGATACAGCCAGGGCAGCTGCTGCTACACCAGGGCAAAGGTCATTCAATATATGACAGAGCTGTGATATTCCCTCTCTATGGCCCGTATATTACAGGTATTTTTATAAATACAACACATGACTTATGATTCTAGATTCAACTGGTATTATTTCTAAGACATAATGTTTAAAGCATATATTGAGTGTATATGCAATCCATAAGTTTACAAGTTTATCAAATTTCACTGACATTATACTGATGTTTATAAACCAGGATTAAATAATACACCGTCACTTAATTATCATCATTGGATACTATTGCAAAAATGTCTCATACTGTTTCTAAATTATGTTTGATATTATAGGGTGATATTGTATAGTTATGAGACGGGTACTCGTGTTTATCGCGTATTATATTCAGAAATTTTGAATTAACAAATTTGATATCATGAAATAATGTAACTATACAAATGTTTTAAATAAAAATTGGTCTGCATTTTTCTTTCGGATAGCTTTTTTTCGTAACTGCTCAGGACTAGAGAACACGGTTTGTCAGACCAGCTTGTACTGCTTGTTATACTACTGGAACCTGATTTACACCTTTCCAGCATGGATATTGTTATACAACTTGAAGGGTTAAGTAAAAAATTGGGGTATGAGGGGGAAGGTCTGACTCAATTTGTGAGGGCAGAGCGTGAGAAGAAAGAGAAGAAAGAGAGAGAGAGAGCGTGAGAAGAGGGGTAAGAAAGCAGTCAAAGGTGTGGGTTGAGAAACGTGATGAATAAGAGAAAGATAAAGTATGACAGCAAGAACTTGAAGTGTTGAGATTGCATGCAGAATTTAATAGTCAAAATGTAGGCTTAGAACAGTTGGCACAGACCATTGTTGGTTCTAAAGGTCCAAAGCTACCTTTGTTTGATGAGACTAGGGACGAAATAGATGCATTTATTTTAAAATTCGAGCGATTTGCTGCCGTGTGATAGTTGGGTTATGAATGTTAGTGCATTATTGACAGGCAAAGCATTGTATGTGTTTTCTGCATTGTCTGCGGAAGAGTCCCTTGATTACAATGTTGTAAAAGCAGCTTTGATGAAGGGTTATGATATGAAAGTTGTAGAAAGAGATTTAGAACTAGTAGGGCAGAATGTGGCGAGAAAATTTCGCAATTTGCAGCTAGATTAAGTAGTTATTTTTACCGATGGGTAGAGCTGTCTGAAGTTGATAGGAGTGTTGATGGAGCTAAAGACTTAGTGATGAGAGATCAACTGACGAGTACTTTTGGTAATGAGTTGTCTATTTTCATAGCTGAAAGGTCACCCAAGTCAGTTAAAGAAATGGGTGAATTAGCTGATAAGTTTAGAAATGCACGTAGACAGACAGGTGGTAAAAACCTGAAATCTAGTCACGATGGCAGTCAGAAAGGTAAAGGACATGGCCAGGCTGTTATATTTGTGGTGATTCAAACCACTGTGCTATCAGTTGTTCTAAGCGTTATAAAAGTTTCAAGCCTCAGGTTAAGTCAGCTGCGATGTTGACATGTGATCTGAATAGTAATGATTAACAGGAAATCAGTGTCACATATGCAAGTAGGCATCCATGTTTACAGAGACGAGATAGAGTTTAGTTGAAATGTAGTCATGAGCTGCCAATTAGTCGCCAGTGTTGCACCAGCTAATAAGGTGGTGAGTGATATATGCCTGTTGTTCAAGGCGTTATTGGCAGTACTGAGGTAGAGGTACTTCGTGATAGTGTGTGTAGATTGGTTGTAGTACGTAAAGAGTTGGTAGAAGATAGTCAATTGACTGTGGAGATTCGTACCTGTGCGATGATGGGCGGTACATGTCAGAAAGCCCCAGTAGCTAGACTATATATAGATACCCCCTTTTATGTTGCTGTGGTCGAGGTACTGTGTATGAGTACCCCAGTGTGTGATTTTATTATTGGTAATATTAGTGGAGCTAGGGAACCGAGGATCCTGATATTGGTTGGAAGCTAGGTTTATCTCATGCGGTAGGGCATGGTGAGGTTAGTTTGCCCTCGGGTGGTGAACATAGTACTACTTCGAATGATGGGACTAGTATGCCCACTAGTGGTGAAGTTTGTTGTCCTTCGGGTATTAAGACTAGTGTTCCCTCAGGTAATGAAGGTTGTGCATCTACTAGTAGTCAGGCTAATGTGCCCTATATGGATGAAGGTTGTTCTCCAGGTGTTGAGATAAAAGAGCATTCAGCTAGTGGGAATGGTTGTGAACCATCGATTGATTCTAGTCAGGATAATGGTGTTGATGTTGTACAGGTGGTACAGACTAGGGCTAAGAAGTTAGCTGAGAAAAAAGCCATTACGTAGACTTATAGTTCTTGAGTTTAAGGAATTGCATAATAAGGTTGTAACTAATGGCGGTAAGAAATCTATTACTGTGGATGCAGTGCGAGGGGCGCAGCAGTCTGATTCCACATTAGAGCGTGCTAGGAAGTTCGGAAGTACAGGTGAGGAATTTATCACAGGTCGTAGCAATCGGGAAATGTTTGTGATGAACATTGATGTTATTGGATATTGCAGGTCAGAAAACCACTCCTAGGGATCGTGTTAGCAAGGTACCACTAGGCGATATGCCCTTGATTGAAGTTCATTTCAAATGATAGCTATGGATCTGATAGGTCTGATCAGTCCAGCGACTGGGAGAGGTCATAGGTACATTTTAACTGTTGTAGACTTTGCTTCACGATACCCTGAGGCTGTAGCGTTAAGGAAAATTACTTCTGAAGTAGTTGCTGATACATTAGTCAGTATATATAGTAACTGAGTTAGAGACACAGTTTGTATGAAGGAAGTGCATTGTCTATTAAACAATTAGTAACTACTCCATATCACCCGGCATGAAATGGTTTGGTTGAGCGATTTTATGCTACTTTGAAAAGTATGTTGAAACGCATGTGTCAAGAACGGCCCAAGGATTGGAATAGGTATCTTTACCCAGTACTGGGTCAGGAGAGTTTAGCGTTTTCACCCTTCGATCTTGTTTATGGCAGAACAGCGAGAGGCCCAATGATTTAATTTAAGAGAGTTGTGGGCTAAGGAGGTCATACCAGTATGTCCTGGATTTGCAAAATCACCTTGAATAGACGTGTAAATTGGCTCAAGCTGAGTTAGCTAAGGCAAATGTTAGATAAAAAATGTATTATAATAGAAAGGCCAGGGATAGTTCCAAGGAAGTTCCAACCTGGTGACAAAGTATTAGTGTTACTTCCTACTGACCACAATAGGTTGTTGATGCAATGGCAGGGACCATATGTAATTAAGGAGAGAGTGGGCATGATGGATTACAGAATGGATGTGAAAGGCAAGGTGAAAATCTATCATGCTAACTTGATGAAAGCATATTATGAAAGAGAAAAATGGAATGACAACAAAGTGATTACAGGTGTGATGAACTGTGTGTGCACTGCAGTTGTTGAATATGATACTACTGACAGTGACACTGTACTGTGTGATAGTGGTGAGTTGGAGTCTGTGCCAATTCAGTAAAGGAAACAATTGTTGATTGTCATGTTGGCCATGAGTTCAATGTCGACCAACATAGAGAGATTGATGGAGTTATGAGAGAATTTTCTAATGTTCTCACTGATTGTTCTGGAAAGACTAAAGTTGATGAGCATGATATTAAATTGGTAACATCTGAACCAGTCAAAACCATACCCTTTACTATTCGCTATGACAGATATAGTGAGGTAAGAGGTTAAGAGTATGTTAGAGATGGGTGTAATTAAACCATCAAATTCACCTTATGTCTTACCCATTGTTTTGGTAAATAAGAAAGGAGGAGGTGTTAGGTTTTGCATTGATTTTCGCAAACTCAGTCGCATTACAGTGTTCGATGCAGAACCAATGCCATCACCTGAAGACCTATTTTCACGGTTAAAAGAAAGTCGGTAAAATTGATCTAACAAAGGGGTACGGTGTATGTGTATTTCATTTCCAGTACTATTGTCTTATTCACCACATTCTGGCAGTGAAAGAAGCCCCTGTCCAGTGTGAGTTCTGTGGGTTGCCCTCTCGTTAGCGATAAGCAGGCTTTACACTGTGACAGCTTTCTACAAAATATAACATCTCGTACTTGATAAAAAAATGAATTGCGTCCAAATCAATAATTAGGTGACATCTTCGGAAAATGTGTGATATACGTGCGTATGTTCACTGTCCCCCTGATGTTTTTGAGCAATATTTCTTTTTAGTCGCACGAAACTTTCGTTACATGTTTCTGCTATATGCTACACTGACTCCAGTCAGACTGTTATATATTAGATATTTTCCGCCTACAGACAGATTTGTGTAAGTTTTGTACTGTGAATGACAAACATCTATACACCTTATCAGATGCACGTGTTACAAACGAATGAACACATTCACCTAAATCAGAGTTTGGTGAGATATAAACCAATACTCCTTGCGACACGTGCACATACGTACCTTCATCCCCAACAACCACCCTCACCTATGAATTCTATACTTGTATAACACCATACTGTGCAATCAAATATGCTATGAATGCAATTGTAATGAAAACAGACCAGTTCAGTAAATAGCGTATAACAAGTTATGTAAAAATTTATGTTTTCATTTTAACTAATTTGTATTATATTACTCACATTCTGCGGTACATTGTGTCGTGTGAAATCGAAGTTTTTGAGATAATTGTTTATAATTCTCATGAGAATATTCATTGGTCTATTACGTAAGATCATGAAGCTACTGTCGTCCCATGCCACCATGTTTTTGTGTGTTACAGTGACGTCATTTTGACAAGCTTGACCTAATATTTTTCATAAATAATTACATAGAACTAAAGAAATATTCTCAGTAATGCAGGACAACTAAAAGTACCCCAATATACACATTGTATATTGTACAATATACAATTTGTTCAGTGTGGGTTACCAGCCTACAATTTGAGATATTGCAGAATATCTTTGCTGTGGGAACCTATTCTAAAAGCGTTGTAATACTGACTTACTGGCTGCTATGCAATGAAATACAGTCATCATTTTGTATTAGGTTAGTGACCTTTTTTTTTTAATTCAATGTTCTTATTTTTCTTGGAATCACAATTTATTGCAAAATAAATAAATTTTGAGTATGTTCATTTAAACACAAGTTGGAGTGTCGACAACCGCGTTGACGAGTTGAACTAGTATTCTTGAAAAAAATAATTTATGTTGCTATTTTAATTAGATGTCAGTAGTTGTTATTATTTCGAAAATATATCACGAATAAAAACAAATCAGAAACCGTATTATAAAATTTAAATTTTGAAATCATGTTTCCATACTACATGAACATCAGCACACTGAATAGCAGCGACTCAAATTAATACACTTCAAAATACTGCCCGACGCAGTGATGACACATGTAAATCGGGTCTAATGGCGTTTCAAAAATATGTGAACATACCTTATACATACGAGGTATATCTGCTACATTCGCTTGAACGTTTTGAGAGACAATTTGCTCCTCATTGTCCACATTTTTCGATGTCAGTGCGGGAACAGAGAACAGAATACTGACAAACGCCAGTGTAGTGGCAAGGGTAAAACATACTCCCAAAAGCGTAATCAGATACAGTCGTTTTTGAAACGTCATATTATCATTTCATAGGCAGGTAGTTATAGAGTGGTTACAATTCATTCTTTAGTAACCGCATAAACGCCGACTGTCAACTATTGTTAGACAGTGTCCGCAACAATGGTTTGTGAACAACCCGGTTTAAATACTGAAAGAGCGTATGATCCGTCGCCATCTGATACCGTTGTCATGGCAACAACAACATATGGTCGTATACTTTGGATATCCAATACTACGCTGCAACAATCACAGCGTTATGTGTTATTGAGTAAATGTTTATCACAATAATTCACACGTTTGTTTTGAATAAAAAAAGACTACCCTTATTTTTTCATCTACATGTGACGTCACATAGCGGTATAATGTTTTTTGGAATTTATCATAATCACGGTTATGTGTGATATATGACCGATCTGTTTCTACATGATCGGTCCCGCGCGACCACTCATGTAAACGAATTAATTATAAGGTATACAACAGAGATACATGTGGCAAGATAACGTGAGATTAGTTTAAAATATCCGCTGAACCGATAAATCAAATTCGATTATCTTGAGCTACTAAACGAAGTGAATCACCATTGTGACAGCGAACTTTGATTCCGTATTCAAATTATTGAGAGCGGACATCCAGGTATTTTTACCGCCTGCGACCGTCCCCGGTAAAAACAAAAAAAATCGAAACTCTCGCGAAACGGTATCTTTGGCTAGTTGTTGTGACTCTCCCAAAGTTATTTTTGTGCTGTTTTATCGACTTTAGCTGAATTCACAACATTATTCAAATTCTTCCCGATTTTTTTTTAACAATACCATCATGTAATTAAAGAATTCCCACTAGAAATGCGTGTTGGCTTTGGTGGAATAAATTGTGCCCTCTAACGACGATGCTCTTCTAATACGTATTGGCTGAAACGGGACAGAAGAGAATGTCGATTACAGCGTTTGCTATTGGGTACGACACACAAACATATGTCGCTTTCATAATGAACGACATGGCTTTCACCACTTCAACGTCACAGAGGAGTGACATCGCCAGGGTGCCCAGCCAATTTAAAGTAAGATGGTGAATTTTACCGAATTAGACGACTGTTCATGTTATGATTTCTTTTGACATTTGCTTAGTCTCTAACACTATTTCAAATGTAATGTGTAATGTATGAGCAACTAAACGTAAATACTGTTACGTATTTCCGTGTTTTTCAGTAAGTTTTTGTGAATGCGAACACATTACCATTGAGCTAGGGAGAAGCCAATGCTTTTTCTATAAAGGGGTCGTCAGGCTTGAATTCGTGGTCATTCATTACGATACCTCGTATGGTCGGCAGGTGTGTCGAAGTTGTGGTGTTACCACGTGGCGTGTAGTACAAATGGGTGGCAATTCGCCGCATGTATCTCAGCATAGTCAAGTCTGATGGGGCGTTATCGGTGCTGAAGGTCTGCTGTGTCGTTTGCTACTTCAAGTGCGTGTTCGTCGACTGACTACTTCAGACCTAGACCCGCATTTAGAGAACTGTAAGTTACGTGAACATCGTCGACTGAGTACCTCAACCTAGACTGGCAAATTCGGGACTTCTTGTTTGTTTTACAAAAGACAAATAAATAATTGTCAGTTTAGCTGTTTTAGCGTGATCGCGAAAACTAGCATGACCGCGAAAGAAATTTTACACTCATGAATAATCAATGCACCATGAATAATTAATAGCAGTCAAATGGCCGCAAATGCATCCAGTCGGGGTTTCTTTCGCGATTACGCTAAAATTATTTCTTTTTGTAAAGTCACGTCTTTACCAGTCTAACCTCAACCCTATGGTTAGAGAACTGAAAGATGTGGACGTCGTCGTCTTTTCTTTTGGCGTTACTATGGCCAAAGGTATTTCTTATTGAACTGACCGTTTTCACGAACTAAACTAAAGTGTTTGCGTACATATTTGTATTTATATCAAATCCATATGTTTGTGATTTGTATGACAGCATATTGAAATTGATCAACTGTTTTGTACATGTCGTATACAGTAACACTCATGACAAATGCATAGTCGGGTGTTTTACCTTGAAACATTACATTACATATGTGTTTGTTAAGGCGTTTCAAAATAAAATAGTTTGTGGTTTAGTTTAGTGGTTTCTTATAAAAACAAATGTGCTATATCATTAACACTTTGCGATGCATTTATAGTCTAGTATTTTGAGTTGAAACTACCTTGGCGATTTTTCTTTCTGAAGTGTTTCAAATTGAACAGTTTTCGAGAATGTTTAAATCTTATGTGAGAATGATATGATTGGAACTACAGCTACCGTTCACCAAATACAAGTATCAAAATCCATTAGGCCACGAGGTACTAATTGCACCAAGTGTGTCGATTTCTAGCTGTATTTACTCGGTAAGACCATATAAGCGTACATACAGGCAACCTGGTTAAACTATTTTCTGAAGGTAATGTCATGACCATTTAATTATGCGTTGACGTAACCCTCGGTGGTTGGATGCACTAATCCATGAATTTCCTATCAATAAACACTTTAATGACTGATTTATGTAAAATGGTGTATTTTTGTGTGATTAACATTCATCAAAAAGTTGTTTAATAACTCCCAAAATCACTTTTCTAAAAATTCTAAAACACTACTTTTTTGATAGAAAATACATGTGTTCTATAATAAAATACACATGTTTTTAATTGCGACAGTGTGTTTTCAATTAACACTGTGTGATTTAATGAAAAACATGAAAGTGCTACCAAGATTTCTAGTGTAGGTCTAGTACTACTGGCAGTTGGAAGGAGTTATCTATCACACTTACTAACTGATAGTGGTTCTAGGGTATCCATGAACAAAACACAACCTGATATCCTAATATGTATATGTATTATCCCACAGTTACATTGACTCATTAATTACTAATTGTCATTCGGTTACATAAGCTTCAAGATAATAGTAGACGATTATTTCCCTATCTTAATCATAATATTAATTCAGACCAACCCATCAAGTGGACATTTGTAATGTAAGTCGGCGTGTCAGTTGATGGCTCTCCGTAGTTGTGAATTATTGGGATAGTTTAAACCATATTTATTCAGTTTTATGTTATCTTTTAGCCAGTAACAATGTGCTGTTTTCATCATACTATACTATACTAGCTACGTGTCAACACGTACTTCAGATCGCTCCGTGTCATCGATTCTCTCTGTGCTGTCGCAGGATCTCGGCTTTCAAGCCAGGTATTTGTAAATATTGTACAGTCCTTGTAGAAGTATTTGTGTTTTTCACCGTTTTTTTTTTGGCGTTTTGGGAGGTGTTTTGTTTTTTTAGGTGTGACAAGGTGAACGGCAACCAAGATAGCGGCGTCCGTTTGAACAAATACCTTGGCCACACCCAAGTCTAAGTTGACAAGAAATCACGCTGTTCGCTGTGAAAACATAGAAGACGTTTCAGTGCAAATGTACATGGAGGCGCTAGCTGATTTGATAGAAGGAAATGTAATCATTGCAGCTTCTCGCATGAACAGATCCGTTGTCATTTTTCTTGCTGACGTGTCATTAGTGGAATTTGTTTGTTCTACTGGTATTAACATTGCTGATAAACATGTGGCTCAAGAGCCGTTGGTATGACCATCCATCAAGGTAATCTTATCAAATGTTCCCCCATTCATGCCAAATGATTGCATTGTTAGTGTTCTTGCCCAGTACGGTCGGGTAATTAGCAACGTTAGAACAATTCCACTCGGTTGTAAGAGGCCGACATTGAAACATGTTCAATCTTCCCGTAGACAGGTTTTTGTGTTTTTAAATGACGTCAACATTAATGGTTTGCTGCCAATACAGCATGATGGTCAAGGGTACAATATTTATGTCTCAACTGATGAATTTATTTGCTTTCTTTGTAAAAAAAAAAAAAAAAACGGGGCATACACGTAAAAACTGTCAACTGAGCGTGTCACAAATGTGAACACGGAACCAAACAGTAACAGCGATCAATTAAATAACGCAAAGACTACTGGTAAAAACAATGGTGAAAATGTCACACATGTCGTTGAAAACAAAGGTGAAAACACAGAACACATAGAATCAGTAGAAAGCAATTCTCAAGAAATGGAAACTGAAACTCTGGTTGAAAATACAAAAAACAAGAAAAAAATGGTGAAAATGTGGAGGAAATAAGCGTGATGGAAAGTGAACAATTGTGAAATGCAAATAAGAAACGTGTTCGATCAAAATCGCCAGTGAATCTGGAAAAACTGAATGAAATGAAAAGGCTAACATCGAAGGCAATAAAAATACAGAAATCATGAATAAATTAACTGATGAAGAGAGGGTACAAAACCCTCCTTCACCCCCCCCCCCACCACCACCACCACCTCCCTCTTCACCTCAACCCACCCAAAGCTCTGGTGAAGCACCGCCACATGTTTATGCGGAGGTCCTACTTCGCAATCCGCCACCATGGACATCTTCAGTCAATCAAACTTTAGCCACGGCGTCAGACTCGGCGCCATCTTTAGATTTCACTGCCAAGTCACCTGTTTCGCTTTCAGGTTTGTTAGTTGAAAGTCATAGTTTTTCTCAGTCACAAGATCTCTTTGTGACGCCAAGTGATATACACGAGGAAACTGAAAATCATGATTCTGATGATGAAGGATCGGTCGTTTCTGACATTTCTAGCTGTCCCGACACCTTAGCAATGACTCCATGTCAAATTTCTTGGTTTCAACACTGCATTCCATGAAATTCATTGAAAGTTGTTTTGAATTTTGTCCCAACTTAAAAAAGTGCTTTTAAAACTACATGTAATTAGAGGTATTCTCAAACGCTGAATTCGTCACAAAAAATCAAGATTCAAAAACTCATCAACAAAATAAAAAAAAACATATCAAACAGGTTGCTTTATAGCGGAATTTTAACGTTTCACTAGTATACTGTCAAATGCATATTTATACATATAATTACACTTGTAATGGCTACTGTGACAATATTTTTAATTATTGCCATGGAATACTCTTTCTGGCACAACCTTTAATGGTAATGGTTGTCGGGAAGCAATGAAAATGTACCGCGCTTTTGAGTTGTTAAAGCGTGATCATAGAAGTGATTTTTATTTTCTCCAAGAAACCCACTCTTTGCCATCAGATGAAAACGCTTGGCAAGTTGTATGGAGGGGAAGAGACGTGTTTTCTCATGGTATGACTAATCATGCTAGCGTAGCCATTTTATTTGCGCCAAACTCAGCTGTGCTGCATGTACAAATCAATAGTATCCTATTTACTGTGTATGCTCCCATAAATGGACATGAGCGTGTTCAATGTTTTCAGCAACTAAAGCGACGTCTCAAAAATTTGAATGATGATCCTGTTATTGTTGGGGGTGATTTTAATTGCACACTTGTACCTGACATTGAACGTAATGGTGGTAGGGAGCAAGACATGCGCACGTCGCACGCATTGGGCTCTGTGCTTGAACGGTTTAAGTTAATCGATGCATGGCGTCATCACCATGGCAACCACACATATTTCACATGGGGCGTGGCGCCACTCTCGTACGCCTTGACAGATTTTACATCTACAAGCACATGCGCAGTTGTCTGAATGCTGTTGAAATACGCAATGACGCACAATCCATTTCAGACCACTCTCTGGTGCGCATCAAACTGACTGACAATATAAAAGCAAGAAAATCCAGTCTGGTGTTTGAATATTGATGTCCTCGAAGACGCAGAATTATGGACCCAGTGGCAAACTCAACGTAACACTTTAAAAACATTGCAAACATGGTGGGACATTGGGAAGCACACAATCAAAATGTTGTCACAAGACTACTGTCATTTCAAACAAGGGGTGTATAGAGAGAAAAAGCAAGCCTTAGAAAATGAAATCAATAAAATGGAGCATGTAACAAACATCACTTCACTTTCCCGTGCTTATCAGGAAAAGAAGGCGCCTTGAACAGCACGAAAACAGGTTTTGCCATTCGAGCTCGTCACAAATATTTGAATGAGTCTGACGCCCCCAGTTCATATTTTTTCAAACTCGATAAACTAAATGCACACAAAAAAGCGATAACTCATATTCAGCGGGGAAAATGGTCATCTAACTGAGGATACTTGTGCGATACTTGGTATCACTCGGAAATTGTATGCATCCCTTTACACATCCGTTAACACTGATGAGATTTCACAAAATACTATTCTTGAAGGGTTACCAAATCTCAGTGAAACAGATCGTGAACATCTTGATGAATCCATTTCTTTTGAAGAAGTTACGAAAACGGTTAAAGTTCTTGCCAGTGGACGCACCCCCGGTATTGATGGTTTACCATACGAATTATTCAAAAATTCGGGAATATCATTGGTAGAAACCTCTGTGAAGTTTTTGTTCTATTCGTGATGGTTTTCTTTCACTTTCTTGCACAAGGGCCGTTGTGACTTTACTTCTAAAAAAGGGGGACATTACTTGTCTTAAAAACTGGCGGCCTCTTAGCCTCCTGTGCAGTGATTATAAGATCTTCACGAAAACACTGTCACTCCGTCTTCGATCCGTGATTGGTTCCATCATTCATCCTGATCAGAGCTGCAGTATTCCAAATCGTCACATTCACGACAACATCAATCTACTGCGAGATTGCATCGATTACTCTAACGCCACAAACACTCCATTGGGTATTGTAGCTTTTGATCAGGAAAAAGCATTTTACAGAATTAACCACACTTACTTGTTCAAGACATTACGTGCATTTGGTTTTGGACCAAATTTCATTCAATATATTTGTCTTTTGTACAAAAATGCCCACTCTCTTATCAGAGTGAACAGCGCCCTCACATCACATATCATGTTGTCTCGAGGCATTCGCCAAGGATACTCTCTGTCCCCAATTTTATATATCATTGCCATAGAGCCGTTACTCCATAAAATCAGGCTGGGGTAAAGACATCACAGGTATTGAGATCCCCCAGAGTAACGGACTAAACAACAAACTGACAGCTGACGACATAGGAATATTTTTACACGCAAACCAGATTTTAATAAACTAGCACAATGGTTGGAAATAGCGCATCCAATTCCAAAATCAACTTTCAAAAGTCAGAGGGATTGTTGGTTGGCAGCTGGCGGGACATTAGCAACTCGCCCTTGGGTATTAAGTGGACCAGTACGGGTTTAAAACTGTTGGATGTGTAGACAACAACTGGACTGAAATAAAGCAAAAAGTTGAAAACAAAATGGAGTTTATGGCGCATTTTGCTCCTGCAATGTCTTTCAGAGGGCGTGCACTGGTAATAAACAATTTGCTTTCTTCACAGTTATGTTATCGCTTTTATAGTTTGTCCCCTTCCCCTGATATTGTTTCCTCATTCTAAAAGTCCTTTGTAAACTTTTTATGGCAAGGCCGACACTGGGTGCAGGCGGAAACTTTGTATTTGCCCACAGAAAACGGTGGGCAAAATGTCACACACTTACCATCTCGCATTTGCCTTGAGCACGTACAGCGGTATTTATATTATGATCATCCGTGTTTTAAATTCACTGATTATTTTTTCAATCCAGTCGGTAATCTGTTGTATGGCAAACACTTATTATGCACTACACTCAACACTGAATTTCGTCATCTTCCTGCATTTTACTCTGACTTGCTACGCTCTTGGAAGTCACGTGACAAGAAGCGCACCCAGAGACTCAAAGAGAGGATTATTACTATCTGTCAGTATAATGTACTATTGATAAAAAAAAATAAGAGAATTCAAGTTTTGCACAATATCTTGATAACGAATGTGAAGCTGTGAAAAACGAGAAGGTAACACCTAGTATTTCTAGTCTGGTAAACTTTCTCTACTTTCTCTACTACCCAAAATTCAAGACATAGAAAAAAACTATACATAAAATTAAAAATAACAACCGGAACTTGGCATTGCAAAATATAACAATAAATAGGAGTACTTTTTAAGGGCCAAATTAAGTTTTCAGTACATTGGTGTATTTGCTCCACAATAGTGCTACAAAATATAAAACCCCAGAAAAGGTAATCTTCTCATCTACAAGACTATATCAACAATCGCCATCTTGGTTTTGAACGCGAAGCAGCTCTTTCCAGCAGCTCTGTTGTCATCAACAATTATTGCTAATCAGGTGAGTTACTTGTACAGTCTCTATATAAAACTAAAGTTTATCACTTCCGTGCACGATGGGAATCATTGTAAGTCTTTGGCGATGCCGTATTGGAGCTTCCTGTCACCCTAAATCTCAAATATGCAAATCGGTCACCTGCTGCTGACTTACTATTCAGACTGGTAATTTCTATGTCTGTTCTCGAATCTACACTATATATAGGCTACCTCTTGTCAAAAATCATTTAAATACTTAATCACCTTCATTAGCTTTTCTGTTTATGCCGACGACAATACATAGCCTCATCATCTTGATTTGCCAACGAACCCTCGTGCAGGTACACATTTTGTCATAGCAGAGAACTACCACCTCAGGGGACAGGGGGTTCTCTGAATAAAATATGGTACGCAAGCTGAAGTAAAAAAACGCGTAAAAGGGGATTTAGTTATTTGACGCGTGTACCATGTTTAGGGTCGAATATTTCAAAATATATAAATAAAGTGTGAAAAAAGTAATCTCATGAATTCATGTTACCTCAACTTGGAAACAGTATGATTTTAGTATGTATATAGGGTATCTATTTTAGGTGTCACTTAAAAAGGGGTATAATTTCACAAAAATAAGTACGTGTTTAGAGGCTTTTTGGAAAGCTATAATTCAGCATGGGTACCAGGTCTGATCTGGAGTACCCACCCCCTGGGAGTTAAGTTAAGATCGCAATT
This sequence comes from Saccoglossus kowalevskii, assembly GCF_978046115.1. Classification (NCBI taxonomy): domain Eukaryota; kingdom Metazoa; phylum Hemichordata; class Enteropneusta; family Harrimaniidae; genus Saccoglossus; species Saccoglossus kowalevskii. The sequence continues at coordinate 21,801,756 of NC_140649.1, read as the reverse complement.
TTAGATTTATATGCATGTGGAGATATCGAGCTTAATCCCGGCCCATCAACTCGTCAGTCAAAGATTACAGATAGCGTTAGTTCCACAAAAATGAGTAAAATATATAGTGCGCTTGAAGATTCATATGTGCCATGCCAGACTCATAGCAAGGACACTATTGACATAATTCACAAAATCCATCAACTGAAAACCAATCTTTAGGATATTCAAGTCTTCTGTGCGTGTCGTACATGAACGTGTAGGTGATCTTAAAAGTGAGGTGGCAAATCTTCGAACGGACATAAAAGAAAGCCGTCATGATATGTTAGAATTGGCGAATGAAAATGCAGTACTTAAAGATAAAGTGAATCATCGTAGGACGTGAATGGCCGAATGCTGCGTGATAATTTATTCTTTTTTGGTATTGAACAATCTTAACAAGAGTCATGGAAAAGTCAAGCACTTTAAATCTGAAGCATTAAATTTAGAATGCAGCTACTTCGAAATTTAGAGTGCCGATCGTCTCACTCTCGCAATAAAACGCCCTCAGCCGATCGCTGCAAAGTTGTCACACTATAAATGTGTTACTGAAAGAAACCAATACGCGCGTCTCTGAGCAGTTTAATTCTAAAGTGTGGCCAGCAATAAGGAAACCCAGGTTTGTCCTCAAGAACGCAAGTGAGGATGGTAAACGAGCCGTTCTTAAGTGACGACATGTTAAAGATTGGCGGTACTCTGTACGTGTATGACGGAGCGTTAAATGATATCTGACCAACTGGTTTCAACAACAGCTAAGTAAATGGTCGTGGCTTTTCGAACCATAGTAACAATGACCACAATATTTACAAAGGAAAAACCAACCACAATAGAAAATGTTAAGTTTATCTGCTGGAACATTAACGGACTAACACATTCCTGGACCCACACTATATTTCGTTTATTACATGACATGACATTATTTGCCTCACAGAAACATGGGCTAGTAATTCTACACAACTGCATGCTAGAAAGAGAACAATGCATTTGATAGAAACTCTGGGGGAATTTCCATTTTATTAAGAATTCCATAATAAGTGACATCACCCACCTGCCAAGTGTCAGTGAGGATATTCTGTGAGTACAAATTAGCTTAAGTTCTAGTTACGTAATCTACACTAAGCTAGTATGCACTGTTTACTTGTCGCCGACGGGATCCAAATATGCAAATGATGTTACTTTCCAGGTGCTTGCAGGTGAATTGTCTAAGTATACTACATAATGCAATAACTGTCCAACTGTGATAAGTCGAGATTTCAATGCTCGCACTGCCAACCTACCTGATTTTATTGAGCATGGTGAAGATGATTTCATCCCTGATGAAGACATAAATAATGTTGCAGATCTTCGCGAGTAACACTGTCCTAATTAACTTTGGTAAACGTTTGCTTGATTGTTCAAGAATATTTGGCAGATATTTCAATGAGCGTGACAGTGGTAATTTAACGGTCAATAAAATTGTCAATTTTTAATGTTTTATTTGTAAGTGGAATAACAACTTGAGAGATTTGGTGTTGGACTTTTGGAAAGCAGATGATTGCGTCATAGTGATAAAAGAAATTACTATGTATATTGACGAAGGTCGAATCGATTCAGCTGTGAATATGTTAGATACTCTCTTGCAAAATTCTTTGAAATGCATGGAGAAAAGTAAACGTTCCAAATATAAACCAACAAATAATAATAATATTTGGTGGAACAAAGAATGTAGTCAAATTAAATCGTATAATAAATATTTGTTCAAAACCCATAAACGTGAGCTTAGTTCTTCCACTTACGTTATTACGTCATAAAAGGAAGAAATTTGATTTCCGTCCGCAAACACGTCTTGCTGAGTCCGCATCTGAACCTAATTCTATGAGTTACTGGTCATTGGTCAGGCCAGCTGGTATTCCAGAATCAATCTCTCCTCAAGATTGGTTAGAATATTTCCCAGGTTTATTTAACAGCCCGGGGTATCATGACATCCAATTTGAAGACTTTTACAATTAAATGGAAGAATAAGAATGCAACATTCCACTTAAATCTATCTAACACCAATATTAATCATGTCGAAAGCGCAATTAATAGTTTAGACCAACCAATCACACTAGATGAAATAAACCCCATAATAAATAATCTAAAATCAGGTAAAGCTTGTGTTATTGAATGATGATATCCCAGTAGAATGTTTCAAATATATACGTTCTAATTGTGTTCAGCTTGTGTGCAATATGTTCAACAAAATACTTGTTCTAGGTGAATTATCTAGTCTATGGGCTAAGGATTTGATCGCCGCAAAACAGTTGCTAATTCTAAAGGCATCACATTACTTCCTGACTATTTTGTCCCTTTATTGATTTCGAAAAAGCATTTTAATCTTAACTTCCCAGAGCTAATATGAAAAGTATTAAAAGTCAATGCATAGCAATGTCATGTATTAAGACACCTGCCGGTATCACATACTTTTTTAATTGTACTTCTGTTGTTCAGCAAGGCTCCGCATTGTCTCCTCTTTTATTTAATCTTTTCATTAATGATATAGGCGATATAACTGTAAAGTGGGTTATACAACGGGGTATATGTAAGAAGGTTGAAATTACTTTATCTGCTTTATTCCAATGATTTATCCATTTCTTGTAGTTCTATGATCGGTTTCCAAAAGCAGTTGAATAAATTATGTGTTTATTGTAAGCTTAAATATAAACAAATCTAGAACTATAGTGTCTAGAAAAGAGGGCAGACTTTAGATGAGCATTGGTGTGTTGATGGCAGGAGTAAGGATATAAGTCGTCTCGAGCTCATATTTTAAATATTTGGGTATAACACAGTGGAAGCTTAAAATCAATATAAACAAATCTAGAACTATAGTGTGTAGAAAAGAGGGTAGACTTAAATCAGATGAGCATTGGTGTATTGATGACAGGAGTGAGGGTAAAAGTCGTCTAGAGCTCATATTTTATATATTTGGGTATAACACTTTCATCATCGGGTTTATGGACACACGCTCAGCATGCTCTTGCAAGTCGTGTGAGTGATATTAAGCCATTTTTGACGTCAAAATCGTACCAATATTGAATTATGGTTGTGAAATTTGGGAATTCCATACCTCTTTTTGCAAGTATATACTGAATGTTATTTATAATACCTGTAACGCCGCTGCACTTGGCGAACTTGGTAGATTTCCGCTGAGAACCACTAGGATCATGTCTCGTATTGTTTGATATTGGTTGAACATCCTGGATCGTGACAAGACGTCGTATATTAAATGTTGTTATAATTACCAATGTGTCCGGACTGTTTTTTTTTTTAGTTTTGATTGCCGTATGTCCTGTGTTATACAAAGGGTTGGCAGTGTGAATATGTTTTTATCCGCCTTTATTCAAAGATCGTCTGATATTGCTGCAATCATTTTTCAAGCTTGACACCTATCGTCTCTATAAAAAATAATCTGTTTTTCTGAAGAGTTTCCTATATGTATTTCGTGTCACAGATTGCGCATCGAAAGTGGTGGAGCGGAGAATAATCCCAGAGAAAGAAGAATCATCATTTTATATGCTTTACAGAAAGTGGATGATGAATTTAATTTTTCTTGCAAATGTCCCTTATACAAACATTTGAGAGAAAAAAATGTTCCCTTACTATTACGAATACCCATCAAAAATGAAATTTATTTCACTTCAATATATCCAGGTCGACGAGTCTCGTGTTATTCGCTTCACCGCACGCGTTGCCAGATACTGCAGACTTCGCTGGCAATATTTTTCGTTTCGACATGCTCATCCTGTATGTCGATGTCGTGTCGTCAGCCTCCAGTGACAGTATAGTGGTGTACTCATCGTCAGCATTCGAGGTGGTTACGGTGGTGTCTTCAGTCGCCGGTGTAGTTGAGCCCCGGAGTAGAGCAAATGTCACTTGGGTTTTCACTCGACTCGTCCGACTTTGTTTCGTAGAGGGACTGTATTTCGTAGTAAAAAATACGCTTTCTGATATTCAGAAACTTGCAGGTTTCGCCTGTCATTGGAACACTCTTTTTCCGATTTTTTTTCCGTGCCATTTTTCAAAATAAACTTGGTCAATACAAAATAAATGAACAGTAATATATATAGCATCATAACCGCTAGAACATGTACGGTATACTTAAAAATAAGTTATATCGCGCCGTTGCCCTCAAGTCGGAAAATTGAAAAATTGAGTCGGTCGGTCGGATTTTTTTTTTTTAAAACTCGTGAAAACTAAGGGTATCGTAAATAGCCGAAGTATATGGGAATCAATTAAACGCATGCTAGATATTAAACACAAAAATAAAAGTGTTTCTTTCAGTCTTTTGTATTTGAATACAGATCAACCCGAGGTTCAAAGTCGCCACTTATCCCCCGGGAACCCTGGGGATCAAACAACGGTCCGGGATCGTTAATTTTTAGAGGAAACACTTTTTTTAATATTTAGGCCTATTAAAAAAAACCGTGACCCGATATTCCATATTTTTCGGTCAGTCGCTGAGGGCAACAAAACAATTGTTTTGTTTAGCCTAATATACATATTATGTTTAAAAGCGTGCTGAGAATGCCTTAAATACGCTCGGTTTAATGCAATAATTAATACTTCAATACAATTATCATTTATGGTTCTAACCTTCAACCTACGTATACAATATACTAGTATACATTTAAGATTCTTAGTAGAAAAAAATGTAGAATATGACTTAGAGTATTTTGGTTCAGACGATAGCATATTTCACTTTTATAAATATATACTTGTATTATAAGTAACGGTTTCATACTTCTGTTGACCATCAGCTAATTTTGCGGTATTTTATGGGGTATTTTCAGCCTAACATATTAGAAAATGTGAATTCCAAATATGGAATGATTACGCGTGTAAGCGTCCTCTAATAATGAAAACTAACATGGCTGCCACCAGGGTTTGACCGGACTCCATACAAAGAAGTTCGCTGATTCTGTTTTTAAACTTTTTAGATTTCGGCATTGCCGTGATGTATCCTTGGTTGGAAAAGACTCAGACAGTACGCTGTGGCATCGACCTCGGCTGCGCGTCGGTCGATACTGCCGCTGTACTGTCTTCGTGCATACTTTGAGGTATCTTCGTAATAACCTTATATTGTCAACGAATACCAACAATTTCAGAACACTGAGCCCATATTTACCCATTGTATGAACAAAATCGAGCTTATTGCATTCTTTTTCTCAAATATGTACCGAATGGGGAAAGGAACATCGTCTCATCTACATCACAAGATTTTACAAGCGTAATCATAGTCAGCTGGCGGGGCTGGCGCACACGTGATAATAAAATAAATGCGATATTTACTATAAGGGGGCCGCCATCTTGAATGCGGCATAAAACTAAATAAGAGACAAGTTGTGAAACGCGTTTTTCAGATTCCTACAAATCAGGACAAAAATACCAATCTTTCACAAAAATACGATCCGTTGGGGTTATATTAAGCCAACCGAAAACAAAATTCGACCGAATTCGGCGTTTTTGTGTGGAAAAATCCCTTGCATACGAACACCTAATTACACGAAGATTGGCTGCTGAGCTGGAATGACAATTTTTGGTTTCAAATACCCCAGGAAAGTGTTCTATGTCATTCGTGTAATTAGGTGTTCGTATTTAAGATGGCGGCCCCCATATAGTAAATATCGCATTCATTTTATTTTCACGTGTGAGCCAGCTGACTGTGAGCGTAATCTACATATACTTGTTACTTGAACGACATTACCGCATTGTCGGGTCTTCAAAATAGAGCAATTTGAAGTTAGTAAGTATTTTTAATGGAATTATTTATTCAATTATTTAAACATAAGCAAAATTTGTATCACCTTGTGTTTACTATTTGTGTCAATGTTAGTGATGGTTGTTAGCGCTTACGCAGTTTGTTGGACTAGTCTACATCTTATGGCCATTTGACCCATAGAGCTGAAGTCGATGTGTTCGGTTGGTATTACAATTGCTCAATTTTGTTGTAATCCATTCATATATGCGTTTAAATATAGTAATTTTCGCAATGGGGTTAAACTACTAATGACACGTAGGACGAAGACAATTACTTATACCACATAAGTAACACAGCCAGTTTCTTGGGTTACAACATTACATTCACTATGTCAATTGTGAATATAACTTCAGTTAATTATTTTTGTTTTGGGGCAATTGTTACAGATAGAAGAAGTATAGTAATACTGTTGTATGGTTTGTGGACATTGTTCTAGCAGTCCGCTAATCTCCGATAGCGGCCGATTTGGATTCAGCAATTACTAGGAAATACTCCAAACAGTGCCCGTTTACTAGTTTCTTCATTCTCAGCAATGCCCGTTTACTGAGAAAGTACTCCTTTGTTCTAAACATAGCCTCTTTACTAGTTTCGTTGATCTCGACATTACCATTTACTAGGAGAGGACTGATCGTCAGAAATATGTTGTTCTCACAGCACTCAAGTTTATTTTTTTCTCCATAAAATGGACATTTTGAAGCATTTTTAATCGTTTTTAACCCTGGGGTTTCAGATCGACGAGCTGTTTGAATGCATGGTCACTCTGCTGAGTCAGCTAAGCAGGATGTTTGTAGTTTATTGCAACATGTAGTTTACTATAATATCTACATGATTCGGATGCGTTTTCTACATATCATTAGCCGTACATAGTCTTTCTATACAAGTTACGTAACACAAGTACACTGAGACAACACATCACCATAAAACTCATTAGCGTCCTTGTAGCCGTACGTTAACAGTCAGCAGTTTTCAATTAAACGATGTTAGAATTAAGTAGGTGTAATTTCAGAAAAATAAAAAACCGTGCATCGCATGTTTGGCTGACGTTAGATGAGCATGCACCTGTGGAAAATGTTGTTATATTGTTGACATCTTTCGATTCGCACGGTTTCAAAGCCGACCAGCTAATGAACCCGTGCGTGATCGTGTTATTTGACCTCAATTAAATTGAATGATTCATCATTCAGCATTGTCTTGTGACGACAACTCACTCCACTTTCAAATTTCAACCAATAGATTGTGTCGTCCTTTATCATGGCATTACATAAACAACATAACTGACATAAACAAGCGAAAGGCATTGAAAGGCAACAGAGCACGCGCCGCTGTGTTTGATTTCTTTGAGAGATCTTTTAGTGAGGAACTATTAACCTGATACTTCTTATGATGGTAGCTTGTATTGTGACTATTTCATGAATTACCAATATTTATCCACATTTCCACTTTAAATATATACACCACACTATATTTCATAATTTTTAATACGTGATTTTAATCTACTATTAAAATTTCTCATCGTTGCGATATCATGCAATATAGTAATTAAGAGACTGCAGACAGCTGAGAAAGGAAAATATTTCATTTCGGATGTCCGAATGATTTCGTAATGGCTTTCGGCAACCATAGATAGACATAATACAGGGCAAAAGGAAAATTTGAATATAATGTATATTTATGCGAGTATGTATCTAGTATACAACATATTCAGTCACAGACTAATCATCATAAGTAGCATGCAAATAAATAAATTACACCACAGTGATCTGCAGGTACGCCGAGAGATCGGTCGATTTAAACGGATTCTTATATACACTGGTCAGCTGAAACAATATAGAATAATCGCATATGAGAAATATATAACAATGAAGCTAGAAAAAAGTAGGTTTTAGTGACACCAAACCAATGTAGGCGTAAAGTATTAACGCTTGCCATGTACACCAAAGTGTTAAACTTTCCGTATACTCTAATGACATTCTAGTCTAGTTATCAATGTTACTCACTATATTCGCAGATGTATCCATTCTTCTGACTGCAGTAAGTATCGTCCCATTTCAAAGTTTTCAATTTCCTGTTGAGTGAATGTCATTATAAAAATGTTTGTGTACAGTAATTGATGACATCATATCAGGTGTTGGAGAAAACAAAATTATATCTTTATTTACTGCTTCGTGTGAATAATTAGTAGCCTTCAACAATTTAAAGACGAAACAGTTTGCTTACCATAACTGAGCACAGTCCTGCCCATTTGGGTCGGATCTGACATTGTTATTTGGTTGTCGTTTTGCCCATTTTGTGAAATCTCCTAGCGGCGTGCCGTCACTCCAGACAAACGAACCTTCAACGTCAATATCATCAAGCCCGAACCAAAATCCTTTTCGAATTTCGTCATCGATTTGATTACCAAATATATATTTACGAATGTTGTTGAATACTACTTGTGTGTCTATCATAGCAAGTCTTCCACCTTGGCTTTCGCAGTTGGATTTCGCAGTCGCCCACGTTACCTCATCTGTGTTTATCTCGAAATGTCGACAACCGACACACACGGTATCGGGGACTACAAATATAAATGTAATTGCGATTTGTTATTTGATCAGTGACCTCAGCGTGATACAATTCATCAGATTTATCTGACCTAGATCTCACTATATTGGGACCGCTTAATAGTCCGTTGAATCATAGATGTTTTTGGGACGTATAGACAACTATTGTAAATGAAAAAAATGAAACAACAAGCACTCACTGTTACAAGAGCATATTACTTCATTGGGCTGTGTTTCACCAAACTGAAACAAGAAATGATCAACTTTAAGTATTATGATATACGAGGTGGCACGTACTAATATATTCATATCACAGCTATATATTTGACTCTAGGGTTCAACTTGATCTATATTGTGCCTACCCTATACAATACTCCCAGATAGTAGCAGCCACAGTCCGCTTGGTCAATGCATTGCCCACTATCAATTAATTTACCAGGTTCACAGAAACAACCCTCGATACACTCCTCAGTACATGAACCAACTGGGTAAGGGTCTTCACACGTTGGAGGACAGGCTGATCCACATGTCGTGTAAGCGAAATCAGCTGGACACAGTATTTCTACACACAGAGAAAATATTAATTAAATAATATTATTACATTGGTACGATTAAACATTGATTATATTAATATATACTATCCATACCGCACTCTGTTCCAGTTCGCCAATCGCCGACCATGGTTCCTTGCGCTTGGCACTGAGCAACATACGTTGCAACCACCGCACATCCACCAGTAGTGTCGTTGGGAAGTGTTGCTGAAAGATCCAATAAGCAGGCTGAACTAAACATTGCCGGGTCGAGGGTACAATCCGATATATTACCTACGAAATATAATACACTCATTCAATATTAGGAAATATTTTGAAATTTATGCCCAATTGCCCATTTGCATAGTTCACCTTCGTGACTGACTAATGACAAAACACATATAAAAGCATAACATGTAACGCAGCATATAAGTTTATCGGAATCCAATACAAATCATACTGAGAACCTATTTACCAGAGTTGAAAAGGTCGTTACAAATTTGCTCTGCTAAGGCTGTGTCGCGTGGAATCTCATCATGCACTGAACGTGCACTTTGGTGACAGCTTGTCCCAATCCGCCAACTCTCGCCAAATGAGCTAGCAGATGGTGCCTGTTGAGAATTTAAATCAGATCATTGGTATAATTTGGACGAATGTATACTCAGTATAGATACAAACGATATGTGTACTACAGTCCATGCATGTATGTTCAGTATTACATTGAAAAACAGTACACAATAATAACCACATTATACTAAATAAACTTAAATATGTTTACCAAATCCCCGGCTGGTGCAATGAATTCATCATTCTGATTACCATTGAAATTGCCACAGAGACCACACACCGAATTTTGGTGAGTTTTCGACAGTACAACAGCAGCAGTCGAATCTCCGTTCCAGTATGTTTTCATTGCGTACCCTGTGTTCACAATCTGAGGATATTTAATAGTTGTAGTTAGATTACAGATATTATGTGTCATTAAGTTGGTCTAGTTATGTTGTTATGCATACAACGCCATGGTGTCGTTGGCTTGGGAAAAGGGCAATATTGGGTGATCACTCAAGCATCGCCATACTTACCAGCCAAGATCCAGCCAGATAAATGCTCAGAAAATTGGATAGTTGAATGGGTGGGTGAACAGTAACGCCGTCAACTGTCACCGCCTTATACGGTAATAATTTTATAACCTGTTAGTGAAGATAACACTTACGTTAATAAGTTACCTAAGTAATTACTCCTCAAATTAACATGTTGATTTCCGTACGTATACGCAGATAGTATTGTGATACACACCTTGCCATAAACTTGTAATGTCACCTCTGAGGTCGAACTCAGAGGGAGCCCCGACACGAAATCATTCTTGACAGTCACGGAGAAATGATTGTAACTACCAAAACACTCTGTGCCGACCAGTACATATTCACAACCCCCTTGGAAGTCAAAATATACATTGTCAAAAGTCCAATAGTGTGGATCACCAAAAGCATAACAAACATCCCAGCCTGCAATAAACATAATATAATACACTACCGTCAATCTACTGATAAGTGACGTCATTTTGTAAAGAAACCTTGAAAATGCATGTCGTTGCATGCAATCAAGAAGAAACACATAGTACGTAAGAATTAGAGTCATTTGCGTCATAACATGGGACAAATTTAAATGTGTTTTACAAACAGCCTTAACAGTTCAGTGTCTCTGTGTCGACGGAGAGTGCCGTGCAATTTATATTATAAACACTACAATCCTGTGTGTAATATCTCATTGAGTAGACCCGTCACATACACTGTGGTTTATCATATGCACTTTACACATATATTTCACACAATATCAATTTCGTATTGGATATATGACAATTGATACTCCAATGTCAACGTAAACACACATAGACAGTGTTTAGAGTGAGTTAAAATAGACAATGTCATTGTTTTGGTGGATATACTGCTTATTTCCAACGAATTTTTTGTAACATTTCTCGTTTGATCACAATTAAATATATATTATCATAACGAATACCTGAGCAGTCGTTGGCGTACTCAGGACAACAGTCTCCATACGTGACGCACGCGTTATCGCACCAACAATTCCGCTCAGCAATAAATGATCCACAGTAGTAACGACACTGCTCTGTAAATATAAACATGATGCGCATTATATTGCACCAGTGTATACCTTACACCATGAAATGAGGCTAGCAGCGGACATATAGCTCTTCTTGTATCGAAAATGACTGCTGACAGAGTTACGTACGATCTAGCGACGTAAAAACTGGGAAAACATAATCACACTGATCCTCTTTTTAAAGGATTTTGCTCCGGTGATAATATCACCGATTGGTGATAGTTCCTAGACCATTTTCCGTTCACTGCGAGAATCACGCGTTATGCGTGAAATCGAACGTAAAAACAGGACAAACAAAGGTCATAGCGTCGTAGTGGCGTCAAACATCGCGTAGATTCGACAAACGCGAAAATATTTTGGGGGCATTTCCATGCTTAATAATGTGCTGTACACATTTGATGATAGACAATTTCGATTAAGTGAGGGTATTCGAGAGCAATATTCCTCTGTCGAAGATCGGTCGGTCGATGTGAGCTACGAAATAAAGAAATTCGAGTTCAAAATCAAATCGTTAGATTTTTGTGCAGACGTTCGACGCGCGTCTTTCATGCATCTCGCGAGATCTCGCAGTTGAACGGAAAATGTATTATGAATAACAAAAATGCCACCATGACGAGTAATGCCCGTAGTTGATGACGTTGGCGGACAACCTGACTCTGCGAAGGTAAACATTAATACTTCGTTATCTGTCATCTACAATAACATGTAACTCACTTTTCGTACAACATACTGCTACTGGATCGGTTGTTGTCCCTCCCACTGTCTGGCAGTCGGCGGTGCAGCTACTTACTGTGTAGGGAGTTTGTACCGTTGGTAAACCGCAGAATCCAATTGGTTGTGTATCATCTGAACATAACCACTCTATCAGGAAAAGAATGCAATGTGACATTTTATAACAATTTTATAGGACTTCAAACAATGTATGTGGCAAAATAATCTATATAATTAATTTGGTGCACTAAGTACACATGTGAAATAATTAGTTTATGAACGTATGTTTCAATTCAAAGTGCAAGTATATATTTTTCATCGCAGCATAATATCTATATGAGTTCCGGTACGCAATGTTACGACTTTTATTTAAAAACAATGAAAGTAAGTCTCGTTGCTGGCATCTCAGTTGAAAATATTACACCTTCACTCTGCAGATCGTGTAGATGAGATGATACGAGACACTCTGACATTTGAGCATTATACCTTTAATCTCGTAAACGTCAATGGCATTTCCACTTCCAAGCCCAGAATTGCAACCTAGGGAAACACCCTGCGACTGATAAAGTCCTTCATCTGATGTAGCGAAACATTTTCCATCATACCGAAGAGCAAAGTACTGATACTGTGCATGGACCGCGGCTCTTGCACATTTCTGTGTGATGAAAAAAGAAGATCTACGAATTGAAAGATAGCCTTGCCATGCAACCCAACGCACTGACTTCGGGGGATTCCAATAGTTAGCTTTACTGATGTGTTAAAAGCTGATTCTATTTCGTCGCATTTGGGACCTCAAATGCGACCATTTAGGCACCGACTTTGAATATTGATAATATGATTGTATTATTTATTGGGCGAAAATAACTTTACCCTGGTCTTGTCTGTCCTTGATGTATATTCACCATCTAAATACAGATTACCCGTATTTTCCAATGAAGGTAGCAACGCCGGCAGACTAATATCAGACCAGCAGCCTTTGTAATCGTAATCTGTACAAAGATGTTAATAAACGCATATTAGAATAAACTGTCAAAGAGTTTTCTTGTCGGTATTAAACTAATCATTGGTGTAATATGGTACATGCATGTTGGATTCCGGTGTTTATTTAAGATGCGAATATTCGAACAAAGCTTAAATGTTTTCACCATATACACATAAAGTAATTTATATACAATTTCAATATTATGAAATCGGGAGCTAAATGTGTGTACTCGGAGAAGGTTAAGGCCAGTGAAAGTCATTAGGGACACTCATGCATCCGGGGGTAAAATTATCAATTTGTCTCGGAGGAATATACGTATAACTTCTCTCAAAGTAATAGCTGGCAACCATTGCGTTCATATCATCAGTGACGTCAGCGCTTACCTATATCTAACGGACAATCATTCACCATGCATGTCCGGATTTCGGTGTTTTCGCCGGCACATGGTGCTCCTATTGGGAGGGTCGTCGATGGCGCAGGATTGTCACACAGTCTAGTTCTTGTCTCGGTAGATCCACCGCATGTCACTGAACAATCCGTCCATGCACTCCAAGGGGACCAGTTTCCATCATCTTTTGACGGAGACAACTCATGTTATGCATGCGTAAACATACATGTTATACTTCATTATAATTGCAAGTGAAATATTGGTGAGTCATATATTTTATACCGCTAAAAACATAAACTAGTTAATTGAAAAAAAAAGTGTCATTGGTCTTACGTGTACATCCATAGTATGTATTTATTTCAACAAGGTCCGTGTCGCTTGGGCCATTTCGTTGACCAATGAAAATATCAGTATCCGTCTTAGGTATAATCGTTCTAATATTAGTGTCAATGGCGAAGTCGTACAGACCATAGTGCATTAAGGAGCCGTAATCGTATGCAGTTCCCTGCACGTCCAAAAAAAACGGAAGAACCATGTCGAAGTTGTCTATATAGTCTAAAAAATCAACGTGAATTGTTCATGAAAACCTGTTCCAGTTAGTTCAATGCAATAAAGGTTTTTAAATGCGCTTAATAATTATGTTGACTCGTTTGAAGTTCGTGCATCACGCGCACAATCACCGGCTTGTACAAAGTGACTGCACATTTCCACGGTACTAAAACTAAAAAATGTTCTCTTGAAATAATATTTGGCGTTATATCAAATGAATTAGGAGTAACTTTTATGCAATTAAATTACAAGCAAGAACGAAAAAATGACGGATAATTAAGACGTATATATTCTGACAAAAAATACCACGTGAAACGAAAATCACAATTGGTCGTACTTTCTTTAATGTTGGCCCAGTTAATCGTTATATGATCATCACGGTCATATCTGGATTGTTCATGAATTAAACCAATAGCGTGCATGAATTCATGTTGAATTATTCCCTCCGCGAAACAATTATCTGCAAGGGTCAGCTCTTGTCTTCCTCCCATTCTACCAACGTATGAAATGCATCTGATGTACAATACAATAATACGTTATATGTTATCATTATTTTCAGCTTAATATGTCGAAACAAATTTAGTACAAATTTGTTTAAAGCGGGGGAGTCGCCACCTGCGCATGCGTTTACAAACAAGCGTCTACCCATGAGCATTTGCGTTTTAGCGTGTGTTGTTATCGTCGCTTGGGACTCAATTCCCGCGCGTGCGCAGGTGACGACCCCCCTTCCCCCGCTTTAAAGGAAACAAGATTATTGTATAGATATAGGTTCATAAACACTAAAATAAATGTTCTTAACTTTGTATGTTCCGACTGCCATATTTTTTTTGAACATTTGGGAAACGATTAAAAAATGGCATACACTATATCTGTGATTCCTCGGAATTCAATAAGAAGTCAAAAATAGCATTTATTTTATCGAAAATTAAAAAGAAAGATACACAAGTGGCAGATGGGCAACTGCTAGTTGAACAGGAGAGTAATACAGCATAATGTTTTCATGAAAAAGTAAGAAATTTCAAAGTTAACCGGCTTACCCTAGGCCACTTACGACACTTATATAATCGGATGCAGTGGCTTCAATGAACGTCAAGCACGTTAATTGTTCAATACCCAACAAAGCATTCCTTACAATACTTTTTTGAACATTGGCTATTAAATAAAAATAATTAAAACAATAAATTAAAAATAATAGTCTTCGCAAAATAAATAAATAAATAAATAAATAAATAAATAAATAAATAAATAAATAAATAAATAAATAAATAAATAAATAAATAAATAAATAAATAAATAAATAAATAAATATCAATCAATCAATCAATCAATCAACCAACCAACCAACCAATCAATCAATCAATCAATCAATCAATCAATAAATAAATAAATTCGAGTAGTACTTTTTATACAAGTATTAACATAAAAACTTTCCTAATGTCCAAAATATAGAAACGCATACTTACTGAATTGTGAATTGCTATCAAAAATATAGTTAACTTTTCCATCGGGCCAGCGCTTTGAAGCAAAAAATTGGGTTGTGTAAACACCACGTTTTCTAAACAAAAGAAACAGATGATAACATATCAAGCCAGTAGTTTAATATGGTTACAATAGGCCTACTGCATTAAAATACCATTATTTGTGGCTGACTAACAGTAGTTCGATATTTATGTACATTTTGTTATGAGTAGGTGTTAAAATGGATCATGTACTGGCAAATCAAAATCTGCATGGGTATGTCATGAATTTGTTTTCGCGTATCTGTTGACCGACTTAATTAGTTGATTACTAGCGAATTGCTGTGTTATGTCTGTCATCGTTTAGGTCTATTTGAAGTTTTGGACGGAACTTGGCTCAGTGATTTGGAACTAATTACCAGATAACCGCCGCTTTTTAGACTACTCATTTTGACAGTTTATATCCGTAGTTATTAATGTAGTGAACGATTAATCAAAAGATATGACGTATTCAGTACTTAGTGTGATTGGCTTTATGATTGAAGGTTACGCCCTAGAGTCTTTTTACTGCTTTGTAATTGGTTAGAGTTTTGAAAATGAATAAAGAGAGTTTGAGTTGGTCTTGGAGAGTACAGCACGATAGACGCAGTAGAGAGAGAGTGCAGTCCTGGGCAGTCGAGTCCAGTCTAAGAGAGTCTTGGGGCGAGCCTTGACGCAGTCCAGTCTTGGGCGAGTCTTGGTTCAGCCTTGTGAGAGTCTTGGGGACTTTTCCCCAGGGCGCTGTGTCTTATAGAGTGCTCCAAAAGATCGACTAAGACGAGAGCTGAAACGTATTTTGTTGTGTGTGCCTTATTTGACTGTAAAGTATAAGTGACTTTCCCGATCCCGTACCTCAAGGGGACGAGATATAGAGACGAGACGAGATTCCCCCCTGACACGTGTGGAGAAACCCATAGAGAGAAAGATTTCCCCGTGATACGTTTTGGATGAACCCGGGCAGGTGTTTAACACACATTGACATCCTGTGAAGAGAAGTGAAATGGCGAAGGTGTGTCTTTCTTGCGAACCGAACTAACTGGCTCGATGGCAAAGACGAAACCGCGCTTGACGACTAACGGCTTTACCCGAACGACACCGATGTACAACGCTGAAGAGATGAAGATTTCAGAACCCCTTCGGAAGGATGAGTATTGTATAAGACTGTATAATTAAGAATTGAGCGACATTAAAGACAAGAAGATGACAAAGAACGACCCCGAACTAACGCGACGAAAGAAGAAGACGCTTATAGACTTTGATTAGAACTTTAGCTATTTGCTTAGAGTACCGCTCGCTGGACACTGTAACTGACACTGTGTAACTCAAGACGTTGAACTCTTTTCCAGAACCCTAACCCTATTGCTCAGTAATGTAATGTATTGCTTGCTTTTCCTATCATTTTTACCGTTTCTTTAAGTGATGTTGAATTGTATGTGTGTAAGCGCCCAGATCTTTGTTTTGAACTGATATTTAGTGATGTTCGAAGTCCTTTATAACGATTTAAGCGCGCCTCAGTGGACAAGTATTTGCAACACAGTGTTTTGAGTTTTGTGAAGATTTATGGTGTTTTAATGAGTTTATGAGTACGGATTATGATGGGGAAAGTAATGCCCCAATGAGTTTTTAAGAGTTTTGAGATTTGTCGATGTACAGAGATATCGACGTTTTAAGAGTTGTTTTTGTTTATGTGTTGTTTTCCGGAATACTTCTGACGCTTTTTTGAGTTGAGAGCGCCTTTGTAACGTTTTTTAATGTCTTTTTGAGGTGAGAGTTTGGTGCGCTTATATACATATTGTTTGATAACGCAAGCTTTTGTTCATGATTGACAGGTTTATATGTGACTTAGTAGTTTCTATCGTTTTAGTCTTTTTCCCCGTCTTTTTGCCAGAGGAGTAATGTGTTATGATAGATTTGTCTTTGCATTCTGTTTCCACGCCGTATGACTTTTGTTTAGATTAACGACTTGTGAGTTCAGTTGAAGTTTATAAGCGTATATGACAGGAGTTTGATTAATAGCTTTTTATTCATTGTTTATTAGTTACCGCTTTGCTATGCTTTAACCGAGAGACGCATCCCTGGTAATCACGTGATCATGCTGTCGACTGCAGCGATTAGCTGATCGCTTGGTTACACCACCACGCCTTAGTTTTTTGACCTTTTGATATAGAGTTTGTAACCTTAGTAACGGAGACAGTGCAGCGAAGGGTTACCCTCAGCGGACCGTTTTGAGAAAAGTGAGTCGTTTGGTAGCCTTTCCCTTGTTTTTGATTTATAACCGTTGATATTTGAGACTTTATAACCATTGTATTTAGACTTTATAATCATTGTACTTAATTAGTGTGTTTTACTCTTTTTGATTTATTCCTTTTCTTAGTATTGTATTTAACCGTATGACGATGAGTGGCTGACGGTATCTTTGATTTGTGAACGTGCAATGCCGAGAGGCATATCTCAGTTTGGGTGAAGGGATGTGTCATGAATTTGTTTTCGCGTATCTGTTGACCGACTTAATTAGTTGATTACGAGCGAATTGCTGTGTTATGTCTGTCATCGTTTAGGTCTATTTGAAGTTTTGGACGGAACTTGGCTCAGTGATTTGGAACTAATTACCAGATAACCGCCGCTTTTTAGACTACTCATTTTGACAGTTTATATCCGTAGTTATTAATGTAGTGAACGATTAATCAAAAGATATGACGTATTCAGTACTTAGTGTGATTGGCTTTATGATTGAAGGTTACGCCCTAGAGTCTTTTTACTGCTTTGTAATTGGTTAGAGTTTTGAAAATGAATAAAGAGAGTTTGAGTTGGTCTTGGCGAGTACAGCACGATAGACGCAGTAGAGAGAGAGTGCAGTCCTGGGCAGTCGAGTCAGTCTAAGAGAGTCTTGGGGCGAGCCTTGACGCAGTCCAGTCTTGGGCGAGTCTTGGTTCAGCCTTGTGAGAGTCTTGGGGACTTTTCCCCAGGGCGCTGTGTCTTATAGAGTGCTCCAAAAGATCGACTAAGACGAGAGCTAAAACGTATTTCGTTGTGTGAGCCTTATTTGACTGTAAAGTAAAGTGACTTTCCCGATCCCGTACCTCAAGGGGACGAGATAGAGAGACGAGACGAGTTTCCCCCCTGACAAGTGTGGAGACCCCGTGGAAGAGTATTCCCCCTGATAGGTATGTCTCCAAAGCGTACTTTTTGGTTCAATTAGTGTACTTTTGTGGACTTGGCATCCCTCAAAACCTAACATTGCATGTAAGAACGTAAATGAAGTTTTCACGTTTTCCTCTGTCATAAGGGCGTGTTGGCTGTTCTCTCTATCTCTCTCTGGACTCCCTCCCTATTTTCTGCGTGTACTACCAACGCTTTTGTGTGTCCTCACGTCACGACGGTTGTCGGGCTATATTCAGTCGGAAGAGACAGATCCTTTGTAGAAATACGACCATCCAACATTGAAAATCTATCATTCTGAAGTATGCCAAAGACAGAAGAGATGCAGTTTTGAATAGTGACACCGTTCATTATCTTTTAAATGAACCAAAATAAAACAAAACAAAAAATGTACACTGCTTATCAATCAAAACAGACTCTGTTTGCAAGTTGTAAACACTATGTTCTGTTGAAGATGACTTCGCTTTCGGACTTTATTACCGAAGATAATGTTCGTTATCTCATACCGCTCGTCTCAATATTATCATTATTGCTCACACGAGAGTGGCTTGTGGGTAAGAATAGAAAATGGATGCCGATGACGTTGTGTTTATTTTTATCATTGACCAATCACATGAGAGCACCTAAACATCAACGAAATATTTGCTGTTGTACTTATCAAAGGAGCTTAGCACTAAAACAGAGGAATGTATATAGGCTTAAAGTGGGATTTAGATCGTGTTATAATCCAAATCCCCCTTGCAAGAGTTGTGAGGAGAAGTTGCCGTATACTGCGTTTAACGTTGGTCAACTTGGAAACACTCGGAGAGCACTACCTCCGCCTAGCAACTCAATTACTTACATATTGTGAATTATAATGTATTGCACCTTGTGTTTATGGCACCATCCATAACCTTTGAGTTATAAATGAAAAATCATTCCGAAATTACAGTATCAATGGTAGCCGTACAATATCTGTACCAAAATGTAATGGATTTGTACTTCCTAGAATTGTTATGAGAGTTCCTTATATGACTGTTTGAGCTATCGTGCTAACAGACAGACAAGGCAACACTACCGAAACCACCACCACCCCCCCCCCAAACAAATTCTAACCAGAGAGAGGAGTAGTCTTAAGATGTTAATAAAACTCATTTGACCGTTTTCACGTGCAAGTCAAACTCACAGACCTGTTTCAATATTATGATGGTGTTGATTGTATAATGTAACAAAATAAGATTCATGTTCGAATGCAATTACTCACGCATCTTGTCCCGCATCTTGAATGGTCTGTAGATCATCATCAGTTAGTATAATGTCACCTTCAAACAGTTCTGAAAGTAATGTAATTGTCAATGTGGTGAAAATGTAATATGATATGGTCTTCGTATAAATGTGTTAGTTGTATAGCACCACTACTCGTCTACGAATGACTACTTACCAAGATTTTTGTTTATTTCAGCAATCTTAGCACTTGGTCTTTCTAACTCAGCCAATCTGGCTTATTCCGCTTTCAGTTTATTTGCCGTAATAATTTCCATATCAGCATCATCATCTGCAAATGAAAGCAAGTGTGTATAAGGTTCATCTTCAATTAATGGCAATATATAAAAACAATAAAATGAGTGAAATATAAATAATACATACAAATTAAATAGAATTAAATCTCAAGCACATTGTTTTTTTCTGTGATAACCTTATTTCCATACATAAAGTAAATGGATGAGGTTTTTCATATCTGAAGGTAAAATAGGGTTCTGTCACTGCTATATATTTATCTTAAGTAATAATTTTACAACATAGAAATTGTTCGAAATGTTAAGCGCGTTAGGGGTATTTGAAAATACGCCACTATTTTGCATGCAAACAAGCTTGTCTTTCCATTTGAAAAAAACATTTTTTAGATATTCACTTCATACATTGTTCTTAATTCACATTGATTCACATAGATTTACAGTCAGTTTTTGCACAAGAAATCCATAGAGGATGATTTGCATGTTATCTGATTTATACACACATAACATGTATTTTACCTGAGCCCAAAATTTCGCAGAGAAATGCATGTAGACTGCCGCAGTTGTTATATCGCCACTCAAGCACGCCTTCCTGGTTTCCCGTAGCTAAAACACAGTCTCTGTTGTCAGTATTGTCGTCTACGATTGCCCATGGATACACTTTATTGCTATTGTAAATTACTTCAGGATCAACCCAAAATGGCTGGCCATTAATTGCCAAGTCATGTAAACCAATCCACAATGACTCTCCTCTGAAACGAAGTAGGGGAATTCTTTGAAATATTGTTCAGCTGATACTATATTCAATTTGGTAATTTATATATATATATATATATATGTATTGCACAGTCTGTCATCTGGTGTAATGTTATGGATTCCTAATATTATTATCCTACATGGTCCAATAAACTTGGACTCGTTCTTCACGGGTAGTTAACGATCTTTTCTTAACACAAATTGTCGTTTTAATTGGGCACTGTACTCTGAACTCGCAGTGAGTAAAAACGCAATCAGCTCTTTATAATGAAAAGCAATTAAAGTAGCGAGAATAAAAACAAATTCTTTTTTTTTCTAATATTTATATTATATGAAAACGATGAACCACTACAGCTAATATAAAGATTTGTTTATGGCAAGCCACTCAAATGGGTGATTTGAAACATTAAACTAGCGCTGCTATGTTTATGTATAATGTTTGTCTTTAGAGTGGCTTACATCGAGTGCATATTTCATTGTATTATGTCCTATTGGATCAACTCGAACTATAACAGTGAGTACAGTGAGCTGTACATGCTGTGGAAGAGTAACGTGCAAGATTTTTTCCCGTTTTCTTTACCTTTTGATAAAAACCTATCCTCTTACATCACGATTAACGTGTTAGGCATTTATAAGTATTTTGTTTCTAGAACAAATCATACATTTTCAGTAATGAATGTAACTATCTTCCTCTAACCCCGTAAAGTTTGCTACGTCAATGCCACGTGTAATATTGACAGCAATGATTCATTGGCAATGAGATGTATCCGTGTTTTCAAATACAATATTTTGTCACAGAATAGTGTCCAATCACATCTGTTAATTAGTGGCAAACTCCCGGGCTAAAACAAATCTCTGGAAACATTTAGGAAGTAAATACAGTTAATACATATTTATATAGAATTAGTGGCGCTCGGTGCATCCCGTAAATTTCAGCCGGAAATCGCGGGATTAGTCATTTTGACAAGGCCCAACATTTTTTCTGCCATGTGATGTTTATGTAAACAAATGTCTACCTAGTATGTTCAGAAGTGTTTTTTTTCTTTATCCAGGCTTTCGAACAATATATTGTAAATGAAGGTTTTGAATGAGATACCAAGCTGAGAACACTCAATTAAATTAACATATAATATAATATATAAATATAAATAATGTTCAAACATTAGGAGGCAGTTAGTTCGCAAATAAACCACTGATTCTATTTGTGATTTGAAAATATAACACATAACTCGTTTTTTTTTTAAGTTTGTTTTGTAAGATGATTAAGTTGTGTGTAGTTCTCACCCAACAGTAATTGTATTTACAGCATCCCGTACATTTATCTTGTCGAGCACGGCCAAATTGCCACCAAGGTCTTGGCATTTAGTGCGAGCCTCCTCCCATTTCATCTTTTCATGTATGATAACAAAGCAGGTGCCAGAGACATCGATATCACAGTCGTTAGGGTCAATAGCAACAACTACAAATGTAACAAAAAAGATTTTAACTTCATAGTTATATTTTAGCTATTATCTGATTCAACACAACACAAGCTATTTAACATGCATGGCGTGCATGCAGCATACATTCGGTGTTTCGTGCATAATACCGATTTTAAGCACTAAATTGAATTCTATGTTGAAGAGTTGGCAATTGATCCTGAGGTCTAAGTAAACATTTGCACACTAGCTCAAGACTACTCTTTTGCAATAAATCAAAAAATGGTGTATGAAAAACGCCGGCTCTTTTAAACAACTTTTATATTATGATGGCAGATAATCATCTTAAATATTGAAAATATTATTATCTGACCTACATTCGCTCACTCCAGAACAAATAGGAGACTGTTTTTCAGCAAAAAAAATGTTGAGTTTATGAGAATTGTTTTTGTTAGAGTAACGGAAACCGGAAGCCTACTAGGGATCTTGCTTGATATGAATAAGTCACCACGTGCTTCAAAATTGGCAAAAGTTTATACCTACCGAGTAAAGTGCACGAAAACAGGAAACAACATATGTTAAACCACTCCATTGCTGTATGAACAAGCAAATGATATTCAGTAAAAGTTTAAGGGACATAGTCGACAAATAAATAGGAGTGCATTCAACAAATCAATATACAGCTCATAAACACGGTATGTATTGCACCGAGGAAGCGAAACATGACAGGACGCAATGCATATTCACAGTACTCACATACATCAAAGTGCCCCATAACCCGAATTGAGCACATGGAATAATTAATTAGTCTATAACGACAAAAAAAAACAGAGATTGCTCGCGGGCAAAATTTAAGATAATTTGAACATTGAAAGATGTGTGTTGTTATATTCTGACAAGATTGGTTTCCATCATTGTTGATAACATTATTGATGTCATCTCTAGAGTTATTATTATACCATTCCTTTTGTAATTCTGGCCAATTACATTGCATTTACCGAGGTCATCACTGGCTCAAACCAGTTCTGATGACAGAAGATATTTAAATCAATTTACGCTAACGCAGATATTCGCCCACTATACCAAGATATAAGTGATATCAAAGAGTCATACACAAGTTTTCACGAGCAAGTATATAATACTACTCGGTAATGATAAAACATATAAATAACACTCAAATGAAATAAAATAATAATAAAATAAAACTATCAGTATGCGAGTATACAATGGTTACATTCGTTATAAACATTCCACAGTTGGTGCCTTGTATTTTCTCACGAGAAATTTTCAACATAACTTTCAGTTTATTACCTTATACTGTTACAGTTCAGCATAATGGCTTTTCACAATAAGATTGTAAGCTTTCTGAAATTTCCAAATTCACGCTAAATGAGTTCCCGTATTCCAAATTAAAGTCACGTGATTTAAAAAACCCGCATTCTAAATCGATCGGTAAAACACCGTGTTTGTGCCCAAGCTTTCGGCAACAAATGTCCAATAAAATCTGTTCCTTGATTAACAGTCACGCCTACTTATCCTAATTTCGTTGATTTATATTTCTGTCTTTTATTGCGTAGCCCATTTTTACGTCAAATCCCGATTGTAAATGGATGATAATTTTTCTAAATTCGTTGTATTGTTTCGACCTTTTCCAATATCTGCGCAATTATTGGTTCATCCAAAACATCGCTGCCCTCCCCACATCTGTATTTATCGTATACTTTCTTCATTCTTTCGGGGTCTCCCACCAAATTTCCATTGAATAGTTCTAAACCACCGATTTGTTAAATAAATGCTGGCAAAATATTTACTCAATAATCTATCCAGTTCTGGACCCTCAATTTGGCGTCGATTTAAAATACAGTGCGCTGGTAAACAGGTTAAAACTGAATGCCGTGTAATTGATCGCCGTTTACATAATGGGATGGGAAAATATAAGCACTCATTCATATTTCGTTACATATACACAGTAAAAAATGAAACTGAGATAATCGCCATTTTGTAAAAAAAAAAGGATAAAAGAAATTCATAGAAATACACACCAACATTGGTTGATGTTAAATCGTCAGGTAAAAAAATAAAATAAAAATATTTACAATTCGAGGGAAATGGACGAAAAATCGTCCGCAAAGTCACAACCTTCCGTGAAAACTTTCATTCCATTTCACTGAAGGAGGGGCACAATGAATTACGTAAAGCCGGTGAGATATTCATACAGTTATATAAACATAACGATCTCCATTGTGTGGGTTGAGTCTAAATTTGCCTTCTCTCAAACCTTTAAAAAATACTTTGTATGGCACAGTTTCCGCGATCCGGTGAAATGGGCCGTACGGTGTTAGACGTCGCGGTTGAAATGGGCCGTAACGGCTATTCGCAGTTTTTACTACGCAATCACCCAAACGCCGGTGAAACGAATTCGAAATGAAGTCGCATTGGAAGAGGAACTATTGTAAATCGAGGCAGGTTTCATTCAACTACAGACGAGACGGGTCGATGAAAATTAAAGGAACCCTGACCTTTGGAAATACCTCATTCATAGAGTGCCTTAGTACCAGAGGTCGCCGAGCACGGTCATACAGCGTACTTTGCGACATCGCTACCGGTGAATGCTAGCTGACAAGGGGGTTTCCGATTAAGGTAACCAAAATGGCATCGCAGAGTGCATGATTTTTCCGTGGTGTTTAAAAACAGCATCTCATTGCCGATTTTCTGTAATTTCCAGGGTATTTTTTATTTTGAATTAACCGAGCATATTACGTTTGTGTATTTTGACAATGAAAAGTTAGTTATCGATGACAGCAACAGCTGTAGTGTTTGTCCATTGCATCGCAATTATATCAGCACGGTAATCGTGACAGCGAAACGAAAAATGTTTACTTCAGTGTAAAAATGTCTTTGGAGTTTGGCCCCCAATGCGACAAAGCTTGAAATCTATGCACCAAGAAAGCAAAAGAAATTGTGACCTTGTTTTTTTCGCGAAAATTAAATCGCGCTATCGGGCCTTCCTCCTACATGACAATAAATAAAAAATCAAACTTTTTAACAGTATACCACTGAAAGATGCCAGGATAGAAGTTACTGACATGTTGCGAGATAAGGGTGAAAAAGTTTAATTATCATTTACAACTGTATGTTTTGTTTCATTCCGCTTTCACGCTGGGAGCGTCTACGTCTTGTCTGTTTTTTGTTTGTTTTTTTGATGTGCGAGGCTAGTTGATCGCGCTTGAGGTAAGTAAACATGGAGCCAGGACAGGAAGTCACCGTAACTGAGGCCAGCAACTCATTTGCATATAACATCAACCGTGACTTGTCAATCAAAGAGCAACGAAAACAAACTTTCGGGACTTTTAATCACATAAGCATGCCTCGGTTCTCTATATTCTAAAATCGTTTTTTGAGCATGTTCCAAAATTGACAAAGCTCCGAAATTGTAACACTATCTAGCTAAGACTGTCTGGGTAAGAAAAAAAATCACTCTGAGTGCCCACGAACCTGCATCTCTAGTTTAATTGATTATTATATTACTTAGTTATTTCATTATCTTAACTTTACCTAACTTATTATTTCATCTATTATTTCACCAGCGCCACTATGTGTGTTTATTGTATTTACAATCATGTTAACGCCCTCTTGTGTTCGCTTTACATTTTGCTACGCATGCTCTGTTCTCTCGTTGTGTTTTCCCCGCCATGTTGGTTCTGTTTTCCCGTTGAGAAATAAACGGAGTTACTCGCTCGTTAGCGCTCCAACTGAAGTGTCTGGTTGTAGTCCAAGCTCTGTATACAACAGGTCTGTGTCCATACTGGCGTGGTGGCAGCGTCCTTCGGATCTCACGTCATTGAAAGGTAATACGGACATCGTTAACTCACAAGCCTGCTATACACGTACGGACTTTACACACGCATATTGTGTACAGCCAGTCAGTCAATATATCGACTGGATAATACCGACGTTGATTTCGTTAAGCAATACTAATCATTATGGCCAACCAACAACAGGCGCCCAAGCAGTGGTGTCTGTCAAAATCAGAAACAATTACTTCGTTTGAAAGCTGGCGTCAGAACCTGGTCTACACACTCTCATTAGACTCAAATTTTGCACAGTTCCTCGGTGAGGGCGTACAGTGGACAAAGCGAACCAAGGCTACACCGCTGAGAGGTTTCACAGATGATGGAGAAGACATCCAGGCCGGCAGACGACAAACTGCCCAGCAGAAGGTCAGTGCCCTAGAACTAATGTTGGGGCAAATAGCCAACTTCTGTCCAATCATATCTCGCAACATGATAGTCAAAAATTCGACATCCATGAGCAATATTTGGCAGGTAATCCGTCTCCATTTTGGGTTCCAGTCCACTGGTGCACACCTGCTAGATTTTTGTAATATACACCTTGAACCAGATGAACGCCCAGAAGATCTCTTCCAACGCTTAACAGCATTTGTTGATGATAACCTGTTACGCAGCGACAATGGTATTTCACACCACGGTGAAACAATAACTGACGATGAGGAAATTTCCCCTTCACTTGAGAACTACATTGTACTCACTTGGTTACAACTAATTCATAGTGACCTCCCCAAACTGGTTAAACAGCGGTATGGGACTGAGCTGCGGACACGGACTCTAGCTTCTATAAAGCCCGAGATCTCGCAAGCATTGAGCTCACTTTTAGATGAAATCCACATGACTGAGGACGCCACTGTCATGCTCTCTGCTTCTTCAAGGCCTCAGAGGGGACGCATCACACCAAAACCAGTGAGATATCAAAAGGCTCAACCCAGGGAACGCAAAAGCCGCTCATGCCCATTATGTAAGCAGGCCAGCCGTCCAGACAACCATTTCCTCAGCGAGTGTGACTTCCTGCCGGACCAAGATCGTAAATTCATGACCAAAGCCAGACAGATTGTTAATATACTCGATGACGTTCCCCAGGACACTCAACAGGGCGATGATGACCTCAGTGACTCTGACACTGCGGACGTCCCTACTGCCCTTAGAATACAGGTTCGTCAGTCACCATATATTGATACATTTTATGGCCACCGGGTTACACGTCTTACCATCGACAGTGGTGCCACTGGCAATATGATTCTACTGGCCACCGCAAAACGTCTCGGCGTCCCAATAAAGTCTAGTTCTCAATCAGCACGCCAAGCAGATGGTTCATCTCCCCTAAAAGTTGTGGGTGAGACCAAATTCGCAGTGAGTCGCGATGATACAAATTTCAAGTTTGAAGGCCTCGTTGTCGAGAATCTCGATGTTGAAATACTCGCAGGTACCCCTTTCATGGTGGCCAATGATATAAGTGTTCGTCCAGCCAAGCACCAAGTCACTGTGGGAGACAACACTACATATACATACGGTTCATCGCCAAAGGGCAGTCATCGCATTCGCCGGACACTCATACTACGCGCACCACCAAAGTCAACAACAATTTGGCCCGGTGATTTCATTGAACTTGACTTGCCTACAGAAATCAAAGACTCAAGCGAGGCATTTGCACTTGAACCACGAGTAGAATCTCGCTCGCTCTCAGTCATATCATCTGACAAGCCATGGCCTGCTCCAAACATTTATTCAACCATATCGGGTAAAATTCGGATTCCGAACCAGACCAACACGCCCCAAAATTTGAAACGCAATGAACATTTTTGCCAAATATGTCCTGTCTTCGTACCACCGACAAACAAAGACAGCATAGACACTACACTTCATGTAACATCACCACACAAATCAGTTCTTCCAGAAAAGAGCTACTCAGATTCGGTTAAAATTGACCCCGACCAACTCCTCTCTCCGTCTCACCAAGCAAAGTTCGCAACATTACACCATGAATATAATGATGTCTTCAACACTGCAATCAAGGGTTATAACGGTGCTTCTGGCCCATTTCAAGCAGTCGTCAACATGGGTCCTGTTCAACCACCGCAGCGCAAGGGCCGTGTTCCCCAATACTCTTGTGACAAGTTGGCTGAGTTACAACAAAAGTTTGACGAACTTGAAGAGCTCGGTGTTTTTGCTCGCCCGGAGAACGTACATGTCAATGTAGAATATGTGAACCCCTCATTCTTAGTCAAAAAACCAAACGGTGAATTCCGTCTTGTCACCGCTTTTGCAGACGTTGGCCGCTACAGTAAGCCACAACCCGCCCTCATGCCAGACATCGACAGCACACTACGCCAAATTGCACAATGGAAGTATATCATCACCACTGATCTCACTAAGGCCTTCTACCAGATTCCCCTGTCACACGAGTCACAAAAATACTGTGGCGTTGTAACCCCATTCAAAGGTGTCCGTGTATACGTGCGTTCAGCCATGGGAATGCCAGGCTCTGAGACAGCGTTGGAGGAGTTAATGTGTCGCGTACTTGGTGACATGCTTGAGGATGGTAGCATTGCCAAACTCGCAGATGATCTGTACTGCGGTGCAAATACAATCGAGGACCTTCTTGTAAACTGGAGACGTCTCCTGTGCAAGTTAGCAGCCAATGACTTAAGACTGTCACCATCGAAAACTGTCATCTGCCCGGCAACAGTCACAATTCTCGGTTGGGTATGGAATGAGGGAACCATCCGCGCAAGCCAACACCGTATCTCTACGTTGTCGTCATGTTCTCCACCGGAAAAGATACGCAACCTACGATCATTTATAGGCGCATATAAGGTCCTAGCTAGAGTGCTTCCAGGCTGTGCTTCTCTTGTTGCTCCACTAGAAGATGCGACTATTGGACAACAATCCCAAGATAAAATTCAATGGTCGGATGAGCTTCGTGATTCCTTTCGTGTTGCTCAGGCAGCATTATCATCAAATCACACGATCACACTCCCCAGACGCACAGATCAGATATGGATCGTCACTGATGCAGCCATTAAAAAACACAGTGTTGGGTCCACCATGTATGTCTCGCGTGGTGACAAGCTCCACCTCGCAGGTTTCTTCAGTGCCAAGCTTCGAGGCTGTCAGGCAACATGGCTTCCATGTGAAATTGAGGCCCTTTCTATTGCCATCGCAACAAGGCACTTTGGGCCATACATCATTCAGTCCCACCATAAACCGTGTATTCTTACCGACAGTAAGCCATGTGTGCAAGCGTACGAAAAACTTTGTCGGGGTGAGTTCTCAGCAAGCCCACGCATAACAACATTCCTCTCTTCTGTTAGTCGTTACCAGGCCAACGTGCGCCATCTGGCGGGCAAGGACAATATTCCATCAGACTTTGCCAGCCGCAATGCAGCAGAGTGTACCACCCCTACCTGTCAGATATGTTCGTTTGTAGAACGTGTGGAAGACTCGGTTGTCATGAACACATCCGTTGAAGACATATCATCAGGAAATAAACGCCTACCATTCACCAATAGGGCAGCGTGGCAAACTATCCAGTTGGAATGCGCTGATTTAAGACGCACACATTCTCATCTCACCCAGGGGACTCGTCCATCTAAAAAGCTAACTAACATCAAAGACGTCAAACGCTACCTCAACATCGTCACTATTGCCAAAGATGGTCTACTTGTAGTCAAGCGTACTGATCCATTCGCTCCACCTCGCGAGTGCATTGTTGTACCTCGACAGGTGTTAGATGGCCTCCTGACAGCAATTCATATTCGTCTCAGTCACCCGTCTTGTTACCAAATGAAGCAGGTCCTCCATCGTTATTTTTTCGCACTGGACATGGACAAGGCAATCCAACACGTATCCACCTCTTGTCACCAGTGTGCCTCACTTAACAAAGTACCTCACACAATTGTTAAGCAATCAACTTCAGATCCACCAGAATCTGTGGGCAGTTTATACGCAGCAGATGTAATTAAACGTGAAAGACAATTAGTCTAGTCGTCAGAGAATGCGTCACGTCATACACCACAGCGTGCCTCATAGAAGACGAACGCAGTGAAACATTGCGCAACGCCTTACTGCGACTTTGCATTGACCTGAGCCCCCTTGATGGTCCACCCGCAGTTATACGAACAGACCCAGCTCCAGGTTTTGTAGCCCTATCGAAAGACAGCCTTCTTCGAAAATACCGTCTGAATATTGAGGTCGGCCGCATCAAGAATCGCAACAAAAACCCTGTCGCAGATAGAGCAATACAGGAAGTTGAGGATGAGATTCTCCGCCAGGATCCACTGTGCGCAACTATTACGCCACTCTCCCTCTCCATAGCAATCGCTCATGTTAACTCTCGCATACGGTCAAGTGGCTTATCGGCACGTGAAATGTGGACCCAAAGAGACCAATTTACCAATTACCAGCTTCCAATTAGCGACCGTAAACTTATTTTAGACCAACACACGAAACGTTTGGCTAACCATAAAGCTAGCGAGAAGTCAAAAGCTCCTACAGTAAAAACCACCAGTGCACCCAAACTTGAAGTTGGGGACCTCGTCTATCTGCACTGTGACCGCAATAAGTCTAGTGCCCGTGATCGTTACTTGGTGACTGGTATCGATGGCCAATGGCGCAACATCCGCAAGTTCCGTGGTAGTCAACTCAGGCAAACGTCATACCGTGTCAAAGAGTCGGAATGTTATATCGTACCTACTCCGAAAGACACCGATCAAAACCCTAGGTCATATCATCTGGACGAAGACGACACTCCACTATCTCCAACACATCCACCAATACCACCAAGTATACCTTCCGATCTAACACCGGCAACAGGTTGCACTGACACTCCCTTAGAAACTGAGTCGCAAAGTATTGGCTCAATAAACCCAATATTGTTGACTCCTGGAGACCAGACACCAACATCCCTGGCTGATGATAATCCAAAAGTCATGCAGCCCGTTCAACATAGACGATCAAGCCGTAACCGCCGGCTTCCGGAACATCTAAAAGACTATGTCATGGACTTTTAAGTCTGTATTCAGTTTAGATTATTTTTTGTGTCTTTCCAACAACAACTTTGAATTATCATGTTGCCTGTCTTTTTTCCTCATGCGTTTTCTTTAGTCTTTTCGAAAATGATGTAAGTTAAAGACAATAAGTGGTTACGCCACTATGTGTGTTTATTGTATTTACAATCATGTTAACGCCCTCTTGTGTTCGCTTTACATTTTGCTACGCATGCTCTGTTCTCTCATTGTGTTTTCCCCGCCATGTTGGTTCTGTTTTCCCGTTGAGAAATAAACGGAGTTACTCGCTCGTTAGCGCTCCAACTGAAGTGTCTGGTTGTAGTCCAAGCTCTGTATACAACAGGTCTGTGTCCATACTGGCGCAGGAACTCTCGCGGTGGACTCATCCAAACGTTACTCATGTGCGATAGATCACACACATAGATAGCAGATATTCAAATGTCATGACCGTAGTGGCAAGGAACAAAACGTGTCCACGGCTTTAACACGAGTATGTGGTCGAATTGCGGTACAATATTCATAGTATATAAACTTCACCTCCGGCTAATTATGAAAAGAAACTTGAACATGACTTCATCTGTGTTTCCGCTAATAATTAGTAAAAACTAAGTGTCCATTTTTTCGCCAGCAGATGTAAAAAATTTCATCACAGTGGCAAGGAAGGAAAATTATCGTGATTGAATTTAAGTCTGAGTAAGGCCGAGCCAAACTCAAACTCCGCAGAACCTATCTTTCTACTAATTAGTTTTAAAAAAAGGTGACTACATTCGGGTTAGTTTGGGGAATGCAATCTCAAAATACCAATGTCCAGTCCCTGGTGGGCGTTACTTGTGTCCTCACTACACTCATCACAATAGCCCGGAGTATTAGGCAAGGTTTTTCAATGTTCGATATTGACTTGCTTCACTATTTTAATAACAACGCATGAACTAGATTTTCGCATACCTATATGATGGTTTGTAATCTTACAACCAAGTCGCTAAAACAGTATTCTTTCCAGGCAGCCACAAAGCATATTTTGCTTCTCATCATGCATGGCTAAAATTGCAATTCACTCTGGTCGTTAAAAAAAGCGACAACATAAAAGCCATAGTGAATCTCTGACAATTTTAAAATCACAGTATCAAGTTACGGATGTAAACTGAATATAAATATCCCTGGATTGTTAACCAAATGCCCTGGTAAATAATTGATGTTATTGTTTTCTTCGGGAATGGCTCACATAAAATTTCACGGAGCTCTTAGATGCACAGCGAGAAATGTGTATCGACCTAAGCCACAAAAGATGTGCTGACCTGAAATATTGGTTCAATATGGTTCAAATAATGGGCTATTTTTTTTTTATAATTTCAGTATTAATCAAAGCCACGATCTTTATCTTAGTGTCCCGGGAAGGGCACTTTATTAATTAGAATACACATATTACGGCTGGTTTTCAAACAGATAGCCACGTCCACGCACGTACTGTATTTAGGATTATTTAAAAATGTCTTCCTTCAAAATAATATGATAAATAGAAAACATGGTATACATAGTTTCTCCCTGGCGAATTCACCGACAAATCTCCAGTTGAATCTGTTGAATGATATTCCGTTGGTTTTGATGTTTTTTTGTTGTTGTTTTTTTTTGTATTTGCAATGGGTTCTTTTTTCGAATGTATTTACACATTTACAACATAAGTATTCATATCGCAAATCGAGTTACCCGGGGTTTAATGGAACTACTGAGTTGAAGGACCACACATGTCGCAGAAACCAAAATGCAAAATAGTACGAAATCGCCTTAAAAAAATCATACAAGACTTAAATATGTAACCAAATTATAGGTCCACTTACCTGGTAACTGTGTTGCAATACATCTAATACAAATGAATGCCAGCGGCTTTTATATTGTTTGACAACGAGTGGGGGGACCCTAGAACGCTAATTATCTTTGTGTCATGTGATTTTTTCAATTTCCTCTAATCTATTCAGCCTTATTGACATTCCAATATCATGTCCACTATAAAATTGGTTAGTGTATACTCACGCACATGTATGGTATTAACAAACGATAATTACTTATTTAATTAATATTCTTGTATGTATTGTGCCGTATTAAATGTGTGCACTTTTATATTTGTCCTACTATATCTGCTTTACTGAAAATGTATTGTTGATTTTTTTTGTTATCATGCTGTTAATTTGGTAGATCCTTAGCTATGTATTTTGAATATAATCAAACATTGGGTATAGCGCCTTCTTGTGACAGAGTTCTCTTTCCTTTTCAACATGGCGCCCTAGTGCAGGTCAGTTTTTTCATGTGCTGATTCAATCTGCATATTTTCGCCTTTTCGAACTTGTTTTCTCGGTGAGCAGTAGGCCCATTGATACCAGTTATTGCGGTTCATGTTCAGTGGCTAGAAAATGGCGTTTGAGATGGACTTTGCATACAGACCGTGTTACCAATCACGGTCATTAGGACAAGATATGACCTTATCCGAATATTGTTATTGTTGACCTGACTTATTATTTTTGTGAATCATGTACATTCTTTTTGTTTATATCATTTATTTGAATTGTGTATACTTGACTCCGAGTCATCGTTGCCTCATTTCCCAGCAACACTAAATCTCACAAATTTTCACAAATTAAATATGTAAAACGCAAAATTGATATGGCAAAATATAATTAATCAATATTGAATACGACGGACGAGCGTTTTTTTCCCCGTAGGTTGTAGAGTTTTAACCTTTTCACGAAAGTAAGCACAACACAACGTTGTTGCCTTGCACAAAACGCTTCAATTGAATATCTATTTTATGTTAGTACTAGTAGCTTCGCAATGAGTGGATTTCGCAATGAGTGGATTTCGCGATGATTGGCTTTCGCGGTGAGTGGCAGAAACTTGTCTTTCCATCGGAGTTGAGAATCTAATGTTGTATGTGCCATTAACAACCGGTTTTAATCTGGAAATACCATGTATAATTAAAATGATACAAAGTATATGAGATATGTAAATTTAAACTGGCATGGAAATTCCCACCACCAATGCAAATTCACATAATTCTATTTACTTTGCATGTGTACTATGAATGCATATTTTGATACATACACACTCAAAATATTTATCATATAACCTGGACAAAAGAAAGCGTTATTTTTCCACGCCATGAGACATTTCCCCTATCTGTGTAACTTCATAATTTTATGGTAGTAAAAATGCATATACGTTAACTGGGATGTACTATATCCCAGCTAGTTTCTAGGGCACCCTCTCATATTACTTGACAATAGTCTACAAATATTTTGTAAGCTATAAAATTGGTATACGTTAACTGGGATGTAACAGAAGTAGGTAAAAATTACATCTCAGTAAGTAAAAGAACTAATGTTTCGTTGCATCTTGTATTTAATTGGCCGTAAATGGGCTGGAGGAGACAACTTAACACTTACTGTCCGTCAATTACGAGATACAAAGGGTGACAGCCGCCTAACTTAAGGTGTTGACAGGGTGACTTGACGTACTTCTTAGTTGAATCCATGTGGGCATGGAAGCTGTGATGTTTTTCAATAAAGAAAACTTACTACGAACACATGTGTGTATATGTGCTATTTGTCCGTTTTCAACGCATGATCCCACCCCCACCCCCACCCACTCACGAACCCCGATATGTCGCGTTTTTTGTTTGGATCCCGACACCCGCGATTTTGCGAGGGGTCACAGTATCACTAATGTCTTGCAATAAAACAAAATAAAATTAATAAATTGCAATATAAAATATTACGTCAGCGACAATGATGGGTGTATTTCACGGTTAGTGTTTGTTACGAAAATATTTCTTCACTATTTTATAAAATGGCTTGTTAATTCCCACCACCAATAAATATATAATGTCACATCATGTTGGCTAGTTCCATTGTCAAATTTTAGAGAGTAGAGGACTTTTATACTGGAGACGTTCAAGTACGGAGTTGTTCGATTGGCATATCAAAATCCTTTATTTGAATAGGACATGTTCTATACATTCACTAAAATAACAACGTTGCGAACTTGAAACTTGAAATCGTTCGATCCAAACGACATGCGTCCTTGGAAATCAGGGAAATATCAATGCTATAATTCACTCTGATGTAATAGGTGACAAAGGTCAAAACAAATTTGAGGGAATACAAAAACGTAACTTACTGCACATGAATTTCACGACGAAGTTTTCAACGTTCTGGTTATCTTTGTGCGACTGCAGTCTTCGAAACAACATTGAGGGACTCTAAAAACGCAATTTATGGCATAACAAAAACGCAATGTAATGCAATATCACGACGAATGTTCGCCCATTCTTCCATGTTCATTTGGCGATATGAATGATTCAGCCCAGCGCGTAGATAGGTTATTTATTAGAAGCGCCCGGGGAATCAAAATTTAGCGTGAATGGCTTTCCGAGCGAAAAATGTCGAGGTCAAAAAAAAAACATTTTTTGATTGCCTTGCATGGCGAACGCAATTTAATGCGAGTGAATTTCTCCGACTAAGGTTTAAATGTTGTAGTTGTCGGAAAAATTCAATATGGCGACACGACAAATGCCAAAAGCGTTGTTGTGCTAATTTGATAGCTACGTGAATTTGAACCAAAATGTTATCGGCAAGACTCAGAATACGACAGTGACAGCCACTGAAACGCAATTGAAGGCAAATGAACATGTCAAGCATAAAAGACTGTTTCGAGTCGTGGCGTAAAATGAGGGTATATACCATTGTTGACTTTTGAGGGAAATGGAAATCAAGTCGTTTTTATGCTACGAAAAAGTGAAGACCTTGAACGTACTTTATGTACTTTAGTACAACGTCATTATTGTTTGACTGCCTGACGTTTTTAGGTTCACGTGCGGCAAGTTACAGAGCACATACCTATGCGGCCGTCCCTCGGAAAATATTTAAGCCGAGGCATTTTCGAAATCGCTAAACTACTAGTATCCGTTTTTACGCAATCTGGGAAGTTCGAAGTACAGGACGACGAAGCTGAAATATCCAAAAACCATCACATACCAAAAATTATATCTCAAAAGTGAATATTCGTGGTGTATTTTAAGTCTAACCGGACCGAAAGTAGGAATTTGTTACTACTAGTACTCTGAATATCCAAACATATTTTAGTATAAGGTAGTTCCCGCTTCTTTACATTTTTTATAATCTCTGATTATCAACTAAACTCAGTGTTTGCACAAAAAATGTTATTCTCGGAAAAGTGTTTTTTTATGAAAAGTGTCCACAAATTTAGTACATTTTAAACACATACAAAGACAAAGGGCAGGGGAATTAGAAAACTAATTAACATGTTGGCGTATATTTCGTCTCATATCCATTCAACCTTATGTGTCTATACCAACATCATGTGCCCAATAAAATTGGTTAGTGTATACTCACGCACATGTGAGTTAACGAGAAAGGGCCCAGCACTTTGTTTTTTGTCATATTGAAAACAGGTCAATTACTAGTACTAGAACTAGAATTGTCAATTCTTTGTAGTATTCTCGGACGGAGCTACATCACAGAACGTTTTACGTTGCTAAGACGCACGCCAATGTAAGATATATTTCTATGGGCTCTGTGCAGGCTGCTGTGGCCGGTCGAAGAGCCTGAGAAAACAGCACAAACTCAACTTTAAGGCAATCCTGAGCAACCAAATTTATATATATGTTGCACATGTAGAGGTAATCTTGTTACGATGTTCAGGAGAGTCTCAACAACTAACACAAATTAAAGTTTTCGGCTTTTGTTTTCACCGTGTTGGGTACCACGCGGAGAAAATGCCCGAATGTACTTAAAAACATTACTTATGAATATGCAGCTCCTAAAATTGTGTCTATTGCAAAATAATTCAACCGACAACTAGTTAATTGGGCGCTACCAGTTTCTTGATGGAGTGAGTTCTACGCGTGATTTTATTGCATTCAACATTGTTCCATTTCAAACTAGGTATGCACACACACAGTGGTGTCTCTAAATGTATACTTATTAGGTAATTTGGCACTGGTAATAGTTATTGAAAACATTATGCGCAATTTTGAGCAATAGTAATAGAGTGAAATATCAACGAGCTACTGCATTCTCCAAGAATTCCGTAACTTGCTATGAAAACAACTTGTGGTTACTTTTAACAGTTTATGGAAAACGCAACCTTTATAGCTTTCATAATATGTAAAACACTCTAAGAAGTGTATGGAGTATGCACACACACATGCACTAGAGGTTACAATGCTTGTGAACCTGTATGTGTCGTCCTTTTCAGTGCCAACGTAGTAGAACGCCGTCCACAACGGTAAATCCATGAAAAAGACGAACCAAGCAAGATTGCATGCCCCTGCATTGACCTAGGTTCCATCATTGACGGGTATGACGCGCCTTAGTGACGCTGTAGCAGTCATGATGAACCACACTCATGTCACTCAGTCCTAGGCTTCTTTTTGTTTGGGTAATTATTTGACAAGCAGACGAGATTTGTCCGCTGAAAATGTTAAAATCTAATTAAAAAATGTATTTCACTTCAAACAAAAAACAAGTCCAGACTCCAGCTCAAGCAAGACAAATTGATATTTATTGTCACCCAAATTCCACGTATTGTAAATCTGTCAATAGTTTGTGGACGCCTGATTTTATTTTCACAACATAAATATTACTGCCTATCCGACTATACACATTACTGCAAATGGTGTACGGTAACTAATCTGCCTCGATGTGGTGGTGCAAGATATTGATAATACTGTCACGGGGGGAAATCTCTTCTCTCGGGGTTCTCCACACTTGTCAGGGGGGAAACTCGTCTCGTCTCTATATCTCGTCCCCTTGAGGTACGGGATCGGGAAAGTCACTTTAACTTTACAGTCAAATAAGGCACACACAACGAAATACGTTTCAACTCTCGTCTTAGTCGATCTTTTGGAGCACTCTATAAGACACAGCGCCCAGGGGAAAAGTCCCCAAGACTCTCACAAGGCTGAACCAAGACTCGCCCAAGACTGGACTGCCTCAAGGCTCGCCCCTGGACTGGACTATCGACTGCGTCTGTCGTGGAGTATTCGCCAAGACCAACTCAAACTCTCTTTATTCATTTTCAAAACTCTAACCAATTACAAAACAGTAAAAGACTCTAGGGCGTAACCTTCAATCATAAAGCCAATCACACTAAGTACTGAATACGTCATATCTTTTGATTAATCGTTCACTACATTAATAACTATGGATACCAACTGCCAGAATCGCGACGGTTATCTGGTAATTAGTTCCAAATCACTGAGCCAAGTTCCGTCTAAAACTTCAAATAGGCCTAAACGATGACAGACATAACACAGCAATTCAGCTAATAATCAACTAATAAAGTCGGTCAACAGATACGCAAAAACAAATTCATGACAATACGGTAATTTTTTGCTACATGTGATGTGCAAAGTAATCAATAAGAACACACAGTGAGTTGTTACTTCGTGTTTAGCTCCGCTGTTGATTTTGTCGAGCGGAGCTTATCATATGAGTGATTGTCCATCGTCGTCCGCGTCAACTTTTTACTTTTTCGACTTCTTCTTGTATTTATTTTTTATATTTAATATCTGCTTTTGATGATCTGTCTTTTTGACTAGTGTGTAGTTCGCGCTCTCCATCAACATACAGTCTGAATAAAGCCTTTATGAATACTGAACTAGTTATGGTTTGGTCTACCTTATATCATTTCAACGTGGCGTAGGATTTATGTAGCAGTTCGAAAATTAGACTACGCAATAATTTGTGATGGCCGCCCAAAAATTTGCGCCACAATTGCAGTTCATTATAATTATACTACAAACATGTATATTTGACCCCGAGTCATCGTTGCCTAATTTTTTTTAACTATAAGGGAATTCCGTTTCCCAGCAACACTAAATCTCACAAATTAAATATGCAAAACGCAAAATTGATATGGCAAAATATAATTAATCAATATTGAATACGACGGACGAGCGTTTTTTTCCAGTAGGTTGTAGAGTTTTAACTTTTTTTATGAAAGTAAGCACAACACAACGTTATTTCCTTATCAGAAAATGCTTCATTTTAATATTTATTTTATGATATATCTGTATGCAGTGGCACTTAATTTATAGTCACCCCCTTCTTTATAATCTCTGATTATCAACTAAACTCAGTGTTTGCACAAAAAATGTTATTCTCGGAAAAGTGTTTTTTTTTTTTATGAAAAGTGTCCACAAATTTAATACATTTTAAACACATACAAAGACAAAGGGCTAGGGAATTAGAAAACTAATTAATATTGTGGCGTACATTTCGTATCATGTCCATTCAACCTTATGTGTCTATACCAACATCATATGCCCAATAAAAATTGGTTAGTGTATACTCACGCACATGTGAGTTAACGAGAAATGGCACAGCACTTTGTTTTTTGTCATATTGAAAACAGGTCAATTACTAGAACTAGACTTGTCAATTGTTTGTAGTATTCTCGGGCGGAGCTACATCACAGAACGTTTTACGTTGATAAGACGCACGCCAATGGGCTGTGTGCGAGCTGCTGGGGAACGCCGGTCGAAGAGCCTGAGAAAACAGCACAAACTCAACTTTAAGGCAATCCTGAGCAACCAAATTTATATATATGTTGCACATGTAGAGGTAATCTTGTTACGATGTTCAGAAGAGTCTCAACAACTAACCCAAATTAAAGTTTTCGGCTTTTGTTTTCACCGTGTTGGTTACCAGGCGGTGAAAATGCCCGGATGTCCGCCCCCCCCCCCCCCCGATAATTGGGCACGAGAGGGCGCCGTCCAGTCTGGATTGAACGCTTCGACCGGACGAAGTCAGTCGTCCGCAGGCCATCGTGGAAGCAACAACGTCCCTTTTACGAATATATAAAATCATTTCACCAAATTCTTTAAAAAATAATTCCCAACGAAACTTAGAAACATTTCATATAAATATGCAGGTCCTAACAGGTGTCTATTGCAAAATAATTCAACCGACAACTAGTTGGGCGCTACCAGTTTCGTGCTGGAGTGAGTTCTACGCGTGATTTTATTGCATTCAAAATTGTTCCATTTCAAACTAGGTATGCACACACACAGTGGTGTCTCTAAATGTATGCTTATTGGGTAATTTGGCACTGGTAATAGTTATTGAAAACACAGAAAATTCACACATTCAATATGACACCAGTGATTTAAACAAGGATCTTACAGAGATGAGCTAGCCGGGTTTGCTAACCTTATTAGGCCACAGTCCCTTTGTGGAGGGACTGTGATTAGGCAATGTATCAGTGGTTTAATTTCTGGAGTGAAGGAAACGATGTCCAAGTTGGAAGTCAAGTTGGCAGTGATTCATCGGACCAAAGCGCGAAATACTGGCCGATTTGAGGAACACATGCAGCGAAGTTCACGAACTTTCTAGTGACATGTGGATTAGTGCAACCGTCAAACAAACATTTACATTCTCAATGGAAAATTCTGATGGTAGTGTCCACGATCTGCAACTATATCTGAAAAGTTTAAAATATTTAATTCACGTATCAGCAGATGAATAATTTGTGGTTATTGCAAATGCATTGCTCGCTGACAGATTCAAAATGACGGATATAGTATCTCGCGCATGCGTGGCTCTTTAAAGTGTTACTGATTTGATTCGTGCATGCACGTCACACATACCCGACAAGTTGTGTCTCAGCGGAAGTATTGTCGTATTGTGGCACACCCGCACAACTTATTCACAGTTACGCATTTGAGGCACTAATAAATAAATAAATAAATAAATAAATAAATAAATAAATAAATAAATAAATAAATAAATAAATAAATAAATAAATAAATAAATAAATAAATAACATGGACTATAAACCTGTGCGATTAGGCTAGGCTATTACCAGTGTGAAGATTGCACGCAATGATTTATTTATTTATTTATTTATTTATTTATTTATTTATTTATTTATTATATATATATATATATTATTTATTTATTTATTTATTTATTTATTTATTTATTTATTTATTTATTTATTTATTTATTAACTCTTACATAATCCCTGGAAGGAAAGGAAATGGTCACAAGGTACAAGAAAAAAAATAGAAAACAATATGCTAAATAACAAAATACAATCACTAAGTTACTAAATAATACAAAATCACTAAAATACTAAATAATGTAAGATGGAAGTTGACCGTGACACGCAAATACAAACATTTATTTTATGTTTCCAGTCAGACCATCACTAGTACTGTGCACGGCAGTTTCCTATTACTCGCTGCTTTTGCGTGCCAGCTTCTGTTGTGGGCTGTATCTGAGTTGAAAGCAATCTCTGTCCCAGAGATCGTTGCAGCTGGAGCACCGAAATACTCGTAGAAATAGACTCGTCATCGACAACAGCGCCCCCACTTCACCTCTGACCTCAAAGACTCGGGATCCAAAATGGTGGAAACATGGACGTTTGACGAGCTGATTGTGGCATTTCGACAGGTAAACATTGCTCTTTGAATTGTTATTTTGTTCACGACAGTTATGGCGGTCCAGTGCGCAGTATGTCACTGTAAGAAATTCTGCAATATCGCAGCGACTGGCCGGGTTGTCCTCGTGTCTTCAAACCTTTGACGATTTAGTTGTGGGTCGATTTAACCGGCCATACGCGGACTTATGATTCATCGTCTCCATTGTCACGATCACCTGATACGTCCATTGTGTCACAGCCTTTCTTCTTGTCCTGCTAGTGTGTGCCATTAATTATATATCTATGTAGTGTCTAGAAATGTCGAGATGTTCAAGCCGGGGACTGAAATGCCTCTACAGGGCGTGGTTTGACATAGCTGCAGTTCTGTAGCTCTGGATTTCGCTGGTGTCGAAACCCTAGGGTTTTGCAATTACTAATAGACGAACGAATCAGACTACCGATGCAACAGAAAACGCCAAAAACAGACACCAGCGAAATCCAGAGCTACAGAACTGCAGCTAAGTTTGACAGTGTTAATACTGTCTATAATAGGGCCGAACGGGAAAACATTGACTAGATATCAGTGATGGGATATCAACTCACTGTATTGGAAACATTGTTAGCATTAATATCAAACACAATTTTTATTTTGCTTTTCTTCAGATAAATACATCATATTTTAAACTAGTTATCCTATACTGGCGAACAAATCTAGCAAGGCACTTACTACTAGACTGTACTTATTAAAAACGCACTGCACTGGCTTTGTGATTGAGCTAAATAAACAGTTTGGTATTTGTTAGTGATATGGAAAATTTTGATTTTCAAAAGAAAAAAATAAATCACACACATGCGTGTTTCCGGTAACCCTTCACCAGTCACTTGTTGAGTTACATTCAAATTTACTTTGAGAAACAATGATGAAGTTGCCTTGGCTTTGATTAATTTTCTGATTTAATTAAATGACAGTACCGGTACACCCACATAACATGGTTTTTTTTTTGTATTTTTTTTAAAAACTTTTTGCCATGGTTTTTTTTAGTATTTTTTTTTTTTAAATAACTTCTTGCCAAAAAGGAAAGCAAAATGTTTTTTTCTCAGAATCATGGGTAATTTATTTTCAACTAAGGGCCAACTTTAGGATCCTCTCTCAGAAATTGGATTGGCGAAGCCATTTGAGCCAAATAAAAACATAGCATGTTTCCATAACTTGAACTTACCCTGATTTTGCATGCTAACCCAGCACCTTTTGGGGAAAACTGGAAAATGACCACTCAAGAAGGTACTAACTTCCTGTTTCTAGCTGCATGCTTTCCAATCTCTTCAAATGAAATTGATAGTTCGTCCTTGTACATTATTGCAGTGTATGAAATTTGTCCAGATTACATACCAGACATCAGGGCTGGTAACTTTCAAAAGTTACAAGCCTTGCTAAAATGTTACCAGTCCCGCACATTTTTACAATTATTTTCACACACACACACAAATAAACACAAGTTGTATACAATATACTATGCACAGTTTATTTTACAAAGTAGCTGTAGAGAACATGCATATTCAGAACATGGTGTCTTAAGTTGGTACATCCGGTTACAGATGATCCCTTTCCGTACATACTGAGTTTGTCTGGTATTTTGCGGTTTCATAATGGCCCGTAAATAGCCCGGCTGATATGGCAATATACTGTATGATTGCTGGTGTCATCATCGGTGACCAGCCATTCCTTGAACTCTGTCTTCCAGCTTGGAACAATTTTATGTGTACATTTTGAATGGTCATACTCCTTATTTGCAGCAATTCGATAGATGCTTGACTTCTGTTTCTTTGTTGAAGGGTCTATCTCCAAAAAACGATACATGTTGTACACAAAACGAGAACTTTGTAACAAACTACGCAACTGGTATATAACTGGTCAGGGGTCACCGGAAGTCTCACTGCACCATGGGAGATAGGACCTAACCCGAGGTCATGTACCTATTAATAAGTTAATAAGTCAATGGATTCCGTCTTGTGGGTTGAGAATGCGTGTCAGCCAGTCGCGATGTGCAACGGCAATGCAATATTGTCATTGTTTTGGCTGATCACGTTTCTGTTTAATGTGTTTAGAGCACATATAAAGAATGGTAGCTTGTTTTTATTTTAATTTCGGCAGAAGAATGTGGTCAAATGTTACCCGACCACCGGACAGGAAAGTTTGAAATTCAACCAGTCCGATACGAAAGTTACCCGTCTCGGGCATGCGGACGGGCAGGAATTTCCTACACTGACTATTGTCTATTGTGATAATTACATTCCAAAAAAAATAATAATAATACTGTATGAAAGAACACACGCAGAATGATCTTGAATAATTAAAAAAAAATATTAAGACAGAATAATAGTTGTACCTGCATATACCTTTACCCTATTTCTGTTTTAAGGTAGCGAGAAGGGAAATTTTCACTTTTTTCTTGATTTTTCAAAAATTGATAAAACGGTTACTTTAGACCTTGATACATCACCCCAGGTTTACAAAAGATCGAAATTGCGAAATAACGTTGCTCAAATTAGTGTTTTAAAACACTAGCAGAAAAGACTACAACTGCCGTTTCGTGGATATTTGCATAGTGTTTATCTTTGGAAGGAATTAAATGATAAAATCTTATCTGTATACTCTGTTGTTGACGATTCTGATATAACGGGTGATAAGCTTCCAGTTGCAAACAATGCGTGTTTATCTAACGTCCATTGTCAGCATTATTGTCAGTCGAGACTTTGTCGGAGCATGGAACTAAACAGTCAAAATAAACATTCGTCATCGCGGCAACTATCATAGTTCAAAGGAAACGAAGTGGTTGTTCTTCCTGGGGTTTATAGTTCCATGGTCGGAGAAACATGGTCATACAGTACTCATTTCGCCCAACCTTCCGCTTTTACATCGACCGCTTATCGCTTAATTTCCGACCACGCGGTCTTGTCCGACCGGAAACCGACCGCATTTTAATTGCGTTTTTTTTTTCGCTCGCTCGCTCA
This sequence comes from Saccoglossus kowalevskii, assembly GCF_978046115.1. Classification (NCBI taxonomy): domain Eukaryota; kingdom Metazoa; phylum Hemichordata; class Enteropneusta; family Harrimaniidae; genus Saccoglossus; species Saccoglossus kowalevskii. Next base: position 21,757,507 of record NC_140649.1, on the reverse strand, counting down.
TTGAAAACATTGACCGCTCGCCCAAACACTGATCACTGGAACATGAGTGGTCGAAATAGTGGTTTTGATAGTGACTGAGTGTGAACATACAACTAGTATTAACTAGTATTAACTATTATTACATTCTGAACGACACCTCAAATCTAATAGCTGTATTACACTTGTATCGTGAAAGCAACTGAACTGGGACCTCTTGTTACGTGTTTTGGGTGCTTGTTCTAGATGTAATATTTTTATTTTTATTTTAATGAGACAGTTACGTGAAAAAAGCCTAGGTAACTCCTTTTGACAGAGCAGAGAAACGAGGAAATGTTAGTGATTAATTCCAAAAATAACGATATCGAATCCACATCGGTCCACGTCTGGTAAAATTTGACATTCAATTTTTAAAATTAAGTCACGATCATTGAATGAGCTCGGTCTATACCGTATACGTACCGCAAAAGTGTTCCCACAAAAAATATTTTCGACTAAAAACGGCCACATGCCCTGAAAAAATCGAACAGAGCTTGACATGTATGAATAATTTATTGGGCTTAAAAGAAAAACGTGTCAAATTTAGTTATAGCCATAACTATTTGGTGGCCAGTCGATGAACAATTCAAAGTCCTTCAAGGCTGAAAATCATCGACGCTACTCTGGTTTACTTTATTTCACAACTTGCAGAGAAAACTGATTCGCGTGAGCTCTAATGTATCTTAGCCTAGTATTTTCTTTTTGAACTAAGGTCAAATTCCATCAGTTTGTCAAAATATATGTTTTTCAGCGAATAATTTTGAAGCCTGTCACAGCACAAACAACTATGTGAATCGACGCCGGTGATTGGATTGTACGACGACCCTTCAATTAGCGTCAAATATGCTTTGTTACAACATCATTGATTGGCTGAGAGTCACCTGATCGGAGCACGAACTGGGTCACAGAACCATATTTGTCCGCATTATCAACAGGACTTTGCAAAATAACCACACCCACATTTTCAATCTTTTTTAGCGCGGAAGTTGCCAACAAATGTAAAAAAAATCGTGAATTTCATGGATTCGAATAAAATAAAGCAAGCGATTGATAAGGATGATTATTAATATTTTCCCCGATGCTCTTCGAATTTTTTTTTTTTTTTATTTCAAGGTAAGAAATGGCTAGTTAAGTTGCATCGTCTTCAATGCGGTTGTTTCACCGCGAACAACTCTAGCTCTGTTTTGGGCATGGTTTAGTTTTGCGATGTAAAATAAAATATATATTAAAATAATAATACTTGATTAATTAATTTGGGGTTTCAGCCCACAAATTACGGACATGATCTCCATGAATTACGATCAATGTTTGTCTTCTCTCGGCTGATTGTCACGGTGTTGATCGATGCCCTTCCTAAACTCAGTATGGAGAAACCAATGGGGATCGACATTCCAAACAAACAATCGAAATTATCAACGAAAGACGAGATTTTTCTAGATATTTACAAACATACTGTCATGACAAACATATGTAAAATTAACAAATACACAAAGAGGTGTAATATTAGGTTTTATTTTAGGCTTAGAAATATTTTCTTTCACTCAGCCCATGCATGTAACTGCCATTTAGCTTTACGGTCCTTCAGCATCGGGGGAAAACAACAATAATTATACAAAACACATTGCGAAGACTCAACAATCAGGAAAGAAACCCCAGACAACCATGTCGTACTTGTGTTGAAATACATTTTGTATTTCACGTCAGAATATTGTTTAAAATAAAATATTCAGTCCAAGCCAAATCGAGGTCAAAGGGTCAGGTTGCGTGCATATAATTATATATAATTAAAACAAAAAGTATTTGAACTTTTGTCAGCTGTTCAACATCTATAAAAAACAAAAAGACAATTATAAGACAATGTGAACCTCGGAAATTATTCTGTTAGTCCGAATTTTAAATGTGCGCGAGCGAGTAGGTGGGCGGTGATATTTCGGGGTTTGCGCGGTCGAAAAAAAAGCGGAAATTGTCCGGTTGAATTCAACAAGCGGTCGCAAAAGCGAGAGAAAAAGGTGATTGGAAAGCGGAAGCGGGCGGGAGGTTGTGCGAAAGGAGTACTGTAACTTTGCACAACTTTCTTTTAAATCGTTTTATTTTCCAAGTCAATATTCTATTTTACTAATACATTTTTTTTCTAACGCAATGGCGAAGAAAAGAAAGAAAGCGTTGACAGACGAGGCAAAGAAAAATCTGCCACTCAGTGTCGCACTCTGACACAGCAATTTTTTTTCAAACATCGGCCATTTTGTTTCACCATGAAAACCGTTTTATTAGATGTCTTATCTGAGACACTTGAAGGATTAGCTTGTTTGTAAACTGTCAGCGTGTACAGTGGGACAGTAATGTTTGTCAGAGGATTATCCCTCGTTGTTCGTTTGCATAACAATGGAAAACCCGAACGTTCCTGGAGTACGGACTCAAATGCCAGCAGTTTTCTTCATTTTTCACGCTCGAGCTTGAAATTATTCATTATCTGACACTCTTTATGAGTTCTATGATATCAGTGGTTAATATGTTTGGCCATTTTTAGTGTATATTTATAATAATGCAGCAAATCTACAGTGTTTTATTAACCAAAACTGTTTTTCGCGTTTTTCTCGAGTTGAAGTTTTGATCGAGTACGACTCATTGGGACCGCCGCCAAATCAAGTGCGTTCGGACTAGGACATTCAAACTCGCAGTTATCGTTCAAAAGATAATGATGGTGCGAAATATGTCTGGGTTTTTAAAGAAAATGCTTTGTCACAGAATAATAGTCTGTTAAAGGTGCCAAGTATGAAATAATTTGGGGACAAAAAAACAAACCTGCATAGAAATCGGAATAATAGGTCTTTTGATTATCGGAGACGCATTTCAATGGACTTGATTACGGACAATGCATAACTTAAATTTCACCCGGAAATTCCGCAGTGTGCTCTCGCAATCGCGTACTTAGTCATTTTTACAAGGTTCGCCATTTTTGATGTCACGTGATAATTATGTAAACAATGTCTGTCCAGTTTGTGCGAACTTGCACCTCTATACTTAGTCTTTTGATATATATAACCTAAATTACTGTTCTGAACGAGACAACAGACAGAGAATGTTTTATTTAAAAACGTCACAAAACCTTCTCGCTACCTTAAACGTTACTGAAATTTGACTTTACCATTCTCCGTTCCATAAAGCACACACATGATGTGTGGCTTGTCTATTTTTTCATTTACATCACATTCACATCAGGACTGTTTGTCATTTAAAAGTAGTTAAAAAAGAAATAATGTAAATTGCTTTTAAAATTATTTTCATGAGTAACAAATTTTGTGAGTCAGCGAAACATAAGAATCTGTTAAAATTTCATTGGAACTTTTAATTAAGACGTTGATATTAAACTACCGTGTATAAATGCCATTAACATCATATTGTATAAATTGCTAGCGAAAGTTATATTGTTTACTATACAATGTAAGTTTTGATATTTTAAGCAATACATTGTACACATATTTATGCTGTAGGCACCTCTATATCACTTGGTATTTGAAGGGTTACTCATAATATGGATTTTTTATCTGATATTCAAGAGGAGTTACAAACCTGACAGAAATGACCACCTCACAGAAGCAGTAAGTGACTGTCGTAATGATATTTGTTTAGAATTATAATGATTTTAAGTTAAGTTTAACTTACTTTGATATATACGGGTAGCATTCTGTAAACTATTATATTATACATCCTTTTCATGTGTTTTGAATGCTGTGTAGACTGGTGCTTTTCAACACTTTGCTAAACTTACAGCTCTACCACTTAGATCATCAATTTGTTAACCACTAATCATGTCACATGCAAAGACTTTAGTGGCTGTGCTGATATTCAGAATAAATAAATTATTCATAAAAAATATTGACTGAACATGCGACTAACATTGCAGTTAATTAACATGACATTGTTAATATTAAAGCGGGAGGGTCGTCACCTGCGCACGCACGGCAATTGAGTCACAAGCGACGATAACAACACATGCTAAAAACGCAAAGGCTCATGGTTTGTAAACAATGACACGCTATGGCCATCTGACGCATGTGCAGGTGACGTCTCCCCTGCTTTAATTATTAGGGGCACAAGTCAACAAGTTTTTGACTCCCGTGTGCGAAGCACAAAAAGGGAGTCTTTGCAGTTAGTGTGTCTGTCTGTGTGTGTGTGTGTCTGTGTGTGTGTCTGTTCCACTGATATCTCAAGAACCATACATTGATTTTTGATGAAACTTAGTGCATAGATGATCTGGGCCAATGCGCAGATTTGATTAGGTTTTGGTAAAAATCCATGCATATTAATTACCTAATTTGCATGATAATTAGCTGATTTTTAGCTGTTCCATGATTGTTCCACTGATATCTAAAGAACCACTCATTGGATTTTGATTAAACTTGGCACATATATGCTCTGGACTAATGCGCAGATTTGATTAGTTTTGGGTAAAAATCTGTGCAATATTAATTACCTAATTTGCATAATGATTAATCAATTTTTGGCTTTTCCACTGATATCTCAAGTACTAATCATCACATTTCAATAAAACTTGGTACATAGATATCATAGGACACTGCACAAACCTGATAGTTTTTAGGGTAATATCAGTACATATTAATTACCTAATTTGCATAATTAATTAATTTTCAGCTTTTGATATTTTAAGTAGTAATCAACACATTTCAATAAAACTTGGTACATAGATGTCATAGGACACTGCACAGACCTGATAGTTTTAGGGTAATATCAGTACATATTAATTACCTAATTTGCATAATTAATTATTTTTCAGCTTTTGATATTTCAAGTAGTAATCATCACATTTCAATGAAACTTGGTTCATAGTTACTTAAAGACTGTGCAGAGACCTGATTAGTTTTGGGGTAAATATTTGTGCATATTAATTACCTTATTAGCATAATTAGTTAATTTTCAGCTTTTCGCCTGATAACTCAAGTACTGATCATCATATTTCAATGAGACTTGCTACATAGATCCTCTAGGACTATGCAGAGACCTGATTAGTTTTAGGGTAAATAATTGTGGATATTAATTACCTAATTCGCATAATTAGTTAATTTTTTCCATGAATGTTCCACTGATATATAAAGAATTGGATTTTATTGAAACTTTTATAGAGTATTCATCATCACATTTCAATGAACCTAGGACTATGCAGAGACCCAATCAGTTTTTGGTAAATATTTATGCTTATTAATCACCTAATTAAAATAATTAATTAACACTGATATCTCAAGTACTGATCATCACATTTGAATAAAATTTGGTACATAAATGCTCTAGAACAATAGACAGGCCTGATTAATATTCGGTTGAAATTTGTTCATATTAATTCTCTAATAATAATTCATAGTTTTTTTGTTCTAATCACATTTCAATGAAACTTGGTGCATAGATATTACATTATGCAGGCCTTATTAGTTTTACACTCAAATATGTTCATATCAGTTACCTGATTTACATAATTAGTTTTCAGCTATTCCATCAATATCTCAAGTACAAGTAATTTTGAATTAATTTTTAATGTGTCTTCAATACTCTCAGCACACGGAAGTTCTTTCTAAGCTTTCTTTGATTTCTTCTTCTCTCTTCTGTATCTTGTTTTTCTTCAACTTGATTGAGAAAATGGCTGAAGCTAGAAACCTGAAACTTTGTATGCTGATGTGGACCAATGGGAATTGGTGGAAATGTGACAATTGGTCACATGGCTTGGCAGCCATCTTGTTTTGAAATTTTGTATAGTTTTGGTTCAAACTACCTGAGGACCTGAAACTAGTGGCACAGTGTTATGTACTATGCTACCGCAAAACTCATTGGAGGGCATTTGGGAGCTCATTTTGTCCAACCGTTCTTGGGAAGTAGTCGATTAAAGGATCAAATTATGGAGCATTGTGGGTAATTCTGTTATTCTCTGGGGGGGAACACAGAATGTATCAAGTCAATGACACCTAAAATTGAATTTTAGACTTCAAGATGCTCAATGTCAGTCAGAAATCTTCCTTCAATGAATGCCTGGGTATATGCATAGATGTATGCATTTAATCTGTGTTCTGTCTCACTCAAATTTGAATACCGGGGTACTGTATGTTTAACACAGCATTTATCTAGACTGTTGTTTTCATATAATGGTGCAGTTATAGTTATTGTGTCGAATCCCTCATCTGCTTTGATTGCAACACATACCAGTATTTATAACACTGACACGCTCCATATTTCAGGAAAAGCAACACTTGATAGATGAATGGCAGCCTGAACCGTTAGTTCCCACTTTAGAAGAGACGCACAATTCAACTATTGTCAAATATAAAGTAGTGTCACAGTAAGTATGCACCTTGGTTACCTGTACAGTATGGCTTTAGTGAAACAGTGTGCCTTCTAATCTAAGCCAATATGAAGTGCCACTGATGCACCAAGATTTTTCTGTGATGCACCAAGATTTTCTGTGATGCACCAAGATTTTCTGTGATGCACCAAGATTTTCTGTGGTGCACCAAGATTTTCTGTGATGCACCAAGATATTCTGTGATGCACCAAGATTTTCTGTGATGCACCAAGATTTTCTGTGATGCACCGAGATTTTCTGTGATGCACCAAGATATTCTGTGATGCACCAAGATTTTCTGTGATGCACCAAGATTTTCTGTGGTGCACCAAGATTTTCTGTGATTCACCAAGATTTTCTGTGATGCACCAAGATTTTCTGTGATTCACCAAGATTTTCTGTGGTGCACCAAGATTTTCTGTAATTCTGCAAGATTTTCTGTGATTCACCAAGATTTTCTGTGATTCACCAAGATTTTCTGTGGTGCACCAAGATTGTCTGTGATGCACCGAGATATTCTGTGATGCACCAAGATTTTCTGTGATTAACTATTGTTGCTTGCGCCTCAAGTCAAATATACAGTCACATACAATTTTATTTTTGTCTTGAAAACCACCTCTCCAGCAGCCTACAAGCTGAAACAACTTGGGGGGGGGGGGGGGTTCCATTTCGATTTCTGCAAAATCAGTTTTCTTAGAGAGCACACTGTTGTGCAGCCTGTTTGTAATTTTTGCCTTTGGATTGCATTCTGGTCATGCATTTAATGATTTACCATCTTGCTTGAATTGCATATTTGCAACCCATATTTACAAATTTACTTCCTTGTGTATCATGCGCTATATTTCGTCATATTGCCACCAAAGGTCACCACTTCAACGTGACTTCATAGGTTCATCAAATTTTATAATCTGCTTCTATGTTTCAAAACAAAATGAATACAATGTAGCTGTTTGCTATTGAGTGTCTCTCGTTAAAACTAGAAATTTATTAGTTTGTTTATGTTACTTGATATGCTACTTAATTGGCATTACAACATACATTACATGTACATACATCCATTTTTTGCATTACTTTGCTGCCTCAATGTCATTCATATATGTTTTCAGGAGACAAATATATGTTTTTCTGCATTTTATATATTGGTCTAAGAATACTATTCTTACATCAGTGCCACCTGACAATATCGCATATTTCTTTCCAGACAAGGTGGTCCTAAGGTCACAGTGGATGGTAAAACATGTTTAAATTTGGCTTCTATGAACTTCCTGGGAATGTTGGGAAAGAAAACAATAGAGGTAAGCATCATGCAAATGACCCCTGATACTGTGAATTATTAAACTTTCGCCAAAAAATGTCAATTGTTAATTTGACCCCCAAAAAAATGAATTGTAAAATTTTTGAAAATTTAAAATACCTAGTTTGGGCACCTTAATTTTTCGTCAAACTGTTTTTGTAAAATTTCTCTTATTGTTATGTATTTTCAAATAATTAATAATTTTGGACCAAATAAGCAAAATTTTTTGTCTGTATTATCGAATGAGGGTAAAATGTCTGTTTTCACTGTTACTGCGGTCACTACAACAATTTCTTTCAAACCTGGATATTATATTCACCAGTGTGGGGTCTCGACCAAGTTTGTCTTGAGTTTGTAAGTTTGTCTTGAGTTTGTAAGTTTGTCTTGAGTTTGTAAGTTTGTCTTGAGTTTGTAAGTTTGTCTTGAGTTTGTAAGTTTGTCTTGAGTTTGTAAGTTTGTCTTAAGTTTTTTCAATAATAAAACTGTGTGGAATTTATTTATTGAAAGCTGGAAAAAAAGTTTGTTGGGTTAATATTGCAATCAGCTCTAAGGCTCTTTGCTTTAACCTTTTCACTACCAGATTTTTCCGCTCAAACTTTTCTGCAATTATTTTCATATATTTTTCAATATTTCTGGAAATGAACCCTAATTTTGGAGCCAACGGATTATTAGAATTATACTTTTCACCACCAGTTCCCTCTTTTCATTACAAATTCACAAAATAGTCCCTGGTGGTGAAAAAGGTTAATTTACTCATCTTATTAGTGACACCTGAAGTTTTATTTCGAATACAAAAATGAAGCTCCAAAAATGCCCTCCAACGAGAAAATCTTTATTTTCAGGATTTCCAACCATAATGATAGTAAGGAAATCAAAATATTACCCATAATTAATGATGTTTTATTTGAGTGGACATAATGTAGTTTAAATTGAAATTCTACAATTTATTCTTATGTGTGTTACCTCCCAAGGATGCTGCTGTCAAAGCAATAAAGAAGTATGGTGTTGGTTCTTGTGGACCGAGAGGTTTTTACGGAACAGTGGGTAGGTGTCAGTTGCATATACTTTCTGAAAAAAACAATACAGCTTTTAAGCATGCGATGTATTCGCTTCATTAGTAGCTCATGAGATAACATAAATTACAGATGGGTGTTGTTATTATAATTACTGCAAAATCTGTATTAAAAGCTGCGGCTTCTATTAAAATGCTACAATGCAACAGAGGGGATGCGATACACATATGAGAAATGATGAATTTTTGGTTCTCAATTGTTCAAAAAGAATGGGTGCGACTTCTATTAGGGATGCGGCTTCTAATACAGATTTTACGGTACATACCAACTGACATGCTTCATAGCCAACCAAAGATCCATGTTTGCTGCATCATTAAATTACTTTTTTCGGTCGATGACGCTGTTATCATTTTCTTAGTGCATATGCTACTAATAAAGCAAATACTGTTAAAATGCTTACAAAATTTTTTTGCAGGTCAGTGTAGATCGTGAAATTTTGCGGATGGTTGGCACTTTTGTGAAATTTTGACATATTAAATGCCATCAAATAATGTTATGAAAATATCCAGGAGGAAAAATTAAGCAATTTATAGTATGGTCCATATATAAATATATATGGTACATGTATACATGTATAAAATGGGTGTTTTGTAGAAAGTCTTTCATTACTGAGAGATTATTATGATTCTTAAGGTGATACTACTATCCTAATTTTGCACTGCTACGAAGATATGATTGTTTTGGCAACCAGTGTTTAAAAATGGTGTTTCAGTAATAGTGTGCATTTACAAATATTAAAGTTAGTAAATACAATCATTTTAACCAAACCAAATTTGGCTTGTTGTGGTTAAAATGTATGGCCTCCAGCTATGTTCATCACCTGCTGCTTGAATAGGTTTGAATAAACTAATCGCTAGAAAATGGTCAGTGAAAACAATATGCACATGTGCACATCTGATGACAGTGTTCTTTCAGTCTCATCAGATCTAGTTCCTAGTCCACTATGGGTGGATTTTTCCAATTCAACTGGCTATGTGTTAACATTTACATGTACATATATACAAGTTGTCAATTGAAATTTTAGACACAATTTCTTTTAATTGAAGATAATCTGTCATGACAAGCTCAGTAAAGCACCGTCCCTCATGTTGAGGGACAGTGAGTAAAGTAACCAATTTATCTAGGGGCATTCCCTGCCCAGTCCAGTGATTGGCTATCATAGATCACCAGCTGTTCTGCATGATTCTTGCTGGCAAACAAAATGTAGTCAATAGTCAATAGCAGGGTTCTCCCCAGGGCTTTTTAGCGCCGAGGTCCGCGGCGCTATACCTGTGAATCTCGGCGCTTCACTTGGGACCTCGGCGCTATGTGTTCCCACCTCGGCGCTTGATTTCATATTTGACATGCCAATATCAGATGTGAAAAATCTTTGTTCGCCACGTCGGTCGGCCCCGACCGTCACTCAAAATTAGTGACCACCACGGAAATGCGAGGACTATTGTCTGATTGTTAGTATAATTACGTACCGACCGACACGCATCCTGTCAGTCGTGGATTATAATTTATAAACACTAGACCTAGTCGCACGATACGTAGCGGCTAGTCAAATTTGTGGAATTAGCACCTCTTTGTTTGTAAGTAAATACTTTCTGCGATAGACACAGTCTTTAGATTGAAAGCTAAAATTATTTCAAAATCAATTCCACCTCGATATAACATGGTCAAATCGGAGTTCACGATCAGTTCACGCTACTCAAGAAAAAAACAACGTGTTTATTGCGTTATTTGGTAAAATACATTTGAACTGTTATCATTGCGAATCATGTAAAAACTCTTCTTTCAAGACCTAATTTACCTTTTAAAAATTGCAAATCACCTATTTCGAAAGCTATCATGCAGTTGTCAATTGAAATCGATGCCAACACATTGTGCTACGACATCGCTTTACTTCCGCAATGTAATCTTTATGATCACTACCATTCGGAAAACTTCGGGTTCTACCGGCATTACCATGCGGCATTTTGATTGGTTAATGGTATTCTTGACCCATCGGGTCAAAGGACACATGCTAATGTTTTACAAACATCATGGCGGGTCTGGGTTTTTTTACCGAAGCGATCAAGTGATCAAAAATAATCGCTCCCGATAAAAATAAGTTGGATTTTACTTACATTTCATATCAAAAAAAAAAAAGTTAAATTTGTTGAGGAATTGTTGCTATAACTGGTGTATAACATGGCCAAGTAAGTTATGTCACGTCGTAACTTTGATGATCGTTTTGAAGCTTTATTTGTTCGCTCATTACTGTAATTGTAAACGTTTTAGAAGTTGATGGTACGAATAATAAATTACAACAATACGTCAATTAATTACGTGATCGATTTTTTGAAGGAGAATGTTTTTGGAGTGAATAAAATTATGAGATTCGTGAACATAAATCTGGCTTAACGTTTTGAATGCGTTTCCTTCAACGTTTTACAAAACAATTAAATTGCAACAATAATTTATTTGTGTTTGTTTTTAGTCTGCAGCATTTGTATTTCGAGAATGTTTCAAACTCTTCTAAATTGTGAAACATAATGTGTTGATTCCATTAAAAAAAATATTTGCCCTGTGACTGAGCTCACTAATATTCATAATTGTAAATAAGTTCTGTTAATCAATGAAGGAAAGATATGTAAATGATATGCAAATTATATGCAAATTAGCCCCGGCGCTATGCATGTTTTCTGGGGAGAACCCTGAATAGTGCTTCTCGTTACCTATTCTCAGATGTCCACAAGCTTGTTTTCTTATGTGTATCTTCCCTTCCAGAATCTCTTTAAAAATTCACCTCTCCTCCAGAATAAACATAACTTTCTTATCACGAATGTAGATATACATCTAGAGTTAGAAGACAGACTAGCCAAGTATATGAAGACTGAGGAAGCTATTTTATATGCTTATGGATTTTCCACCATAGCTAGTGCTATACCTGCATACTCTAAACGTGGTGATGTCATATTTTGGTATGTATGTACCGTAGTTCATATAATTGCATGCTACTTATATTGGAGGTACAGTACTGGCTATAACCACTTCTCGGATGCATCAATTATAAGGATGCAGCAGTATATCATGATATGTATTGAATTCAGCCCAAATTGTTTTATCATAAAAATTATGAGTACTTTTGGGGCAAAGTCACCATAAGCAATAACAAAAAAGTTGAATTTTGCCCCAAAAAATACCTGTAATTCTGATAAGTTTGCCTGAATTCTCTAAAAGGGCTATTGAAAATATGTGAACTATAAGATAAGATAAGATAATTCTTTATTACAACCTTATAGAATGAATTACATATCTATTTTGGTTTATAAAATGTAATAAAGGTGTTATCTTAGAACAGCTAGAACGTGAACATTTACATTGTGTTAGACTGTACAATCATCTGTTTATATTAATATACTGGTTTCTGTCTTTGAATTACAGCGATGCTGGTGTTTGTTTTTCCATTCAGATGGGTGTGTTGGCATCCAGGAGCAATGTGAAATTCTTCAAACATAATGACATGGAAGATTTGGAAAGATTACTGATGGAACAAGCAGAGGAAGATAAAAGGGTTTGTCTATTTTGAAGATTATTTTCTAGAACATTAATTTGTGGTAGAGAATTGAAACTAGTGAACTCTATGAACCCTGGAAATGCATGCTTGGTCAAAGAAACTCTTTTTCACAATGTGTTTATCAGTCGGGCCACCATTGTAAAATTGTTGGAAAGTTGTCACTGATATATTGTTGAAGACTTTGGTTTAGTTGGAATATAGTTCAGACATTTTGTTATGCATGGTAAGCTCTTGGTAAACGCACACACAAAGATGGATGCCTGTTGTGTCGCTTTACAGATGATTCTTCTGACTCGTTGCTTTATCAATTTAATGATTAGAGCACTTGACAGCATCCAAGGGATATAAAGACTTGATGTGTATGTGTGTGGACATCAAAATCATTTTATTTTATCCTGATATGTTCTCTTTTTGAATTTTCTTGAAAAATTCATTTACCTGCTTATTTATACCATCCCACTACCGACACCCCACCACCCCACCCAACACCCCACCACTGCCACCCAACACCCCACCACTGCCACCCAACACCCCACCACTGCCACCCAACACCCCACCACCACCACCCAACATACCACCACTGCCACCCAACACCCTACCACCACCATACAGCCACCACCCAACACTCCACCACCGCCACCCAACATCCCACCGCCACCCAACACCCGAACTGATTTCAGACACAATCAAATATATGAACATAGTTGTGCTCGTACAAATAGCTCTCAAAATGATTCTTGACTTGAAGTCCTGTAATAAATTATTAAATTGGCAATGTATGTGCCATATTTATTTTAAATTATATTATTATACAGTATACATTTATCAGTATTTTGACAACGTTGTGATTATTCAATTGATCTCTTGTGCTTGTCAATGAAATTTTTATTCAGGCCTGAAATATGATTAGCCAATTATAAATACTAAATCATTGACTTTTGAAAAGTTAAATAGAAAGAAAAACATAATTATCAGCATTATTATATACTGACCTTTGTAGATAAAAAATATAGGATCATATTCAGAACCTCTAACCCTAACCCTAACCCTAACCCTAACCCCAACCCTAACCCTAACCAGTTATTTGACTTTTGTCTACACTTGTTTGAATCTGTGTATATACAGGTATGATTCAGAAATTCTCACTTCTCATCTTCAAATATATTGGCATTTATTGGCCACATTTCTCACGAATGTTTTTATGTTTTTCTGCGTTTTGTAATTGTTAACGCTTTATATCATATGTCCTTGCATGATATGTTGACTTCAGTAATGACGTGATTTCCACTCTTCTTTTATATCATATTTTATTATCATGTTCATTTCAGAATCCCAAGAAAGCTAAAGTAACAAGACGATTTCTGGTAATTGAAGGACTGTACATAAACTATGGGGATATTGCTCCATTGAAAAAAATGGTAAGTCAGACCACCTGTGAACTTTATTGCTGACAGGCTGTAAAACCTATACATCTTTTACTTCAACCAGTTGTTTATTTGTGACATGGCCCGGGCATGGCATTTCTTTTTATCTGTACAATTACAGTGTCAGCCTTACTATATTATTGTAGAGGTAGATCAGCTCTATTTGCTGAATATTGTTTGAACTTTGCCAAATTTTAGTCTGCGCTTAACTTTTTCTGGAAATTAAGACAGTGAAAGGTGACTGTAACTAAATGTGGGATGGTACATAAGATGGTGGAAATTCTGGGGTTAGTCCGTAAAAGTGAATCATGGGATTACTAGTCTTGTATAATGTCTCCACACACTGTTAATCTTACCAGTGGTTATGAATCTGTCTTGGCTTCTCTCTACTGTTCTGAAGAGAAGCACAGTTATTTCTGTGAAATAGTCAACGGATTTCCATCATAAATAATTATAAAAAAGTAGAGATACACAATTAGAGGGTGTGGTCCAAACACAAAGTAATCATCGTTTTCCCGCCAGATGTGCTTGCATTTTGTTCTAAATTTGCTACTAAATCATAAATCAGGTCCACTCCCATCTAAAAACAAAAGCTTGTGTATCAAATTTCAGCCTCTATAGTTATGTGTATCAACTTTCCTATTGCTAGAAATTTCTGTTATTTCATCACGTGATCAATGATCAAGTTTTATTCAGTAGTCGAATGAATAATATTAAAACTACAGGTGATTTTTGTTTTCATTTCTCAGATTGAATTGAAGTACAAATATAAGGTGCGGATATTTTTAGACGAGACCATATCTTTTGGTGTGCTAGGTGCACATGGTAAGGGTATTACAGAGTACTTTGATATCCCAGTAAGTACATCAATGCATTATCTTTACTATATATATATATATATATATATATAATCTATTAATGTACACACTGTGTTGACCCAGTGGAGAATTGTCGACCTAATAAAAAAAAAAAAACTTTCATCATATTTTCATCGCCTGCTGGTAATCATCATTCTCAAATAAATCTATTGAGGGCGCCTGTTTATCACCGTTATCCTTAATTCCCTCTATTCAGCTGCTTGACTTAATTTTTAAAGTAGCAGTGCTTAACTGTTATTGTACTTCTGCACCATTTTGTCCTTGTGTACTTCCTGCACATTACATGCTGTTTGCAGTTCAAAAACATTGCTCATTGACGTACATGTAACTATAGTAACGGTACTTTATTGTCGCAAAAACATTATTCTTTGAATTTATTTGCCTCTCTGTAAACTCACAACTGACTTTTAGCAGATCTCTCTACACATATTCAGTTATGTCACTTGAAATTTATACAATACAATTTTCATTCTAGATTGAAGAGGTTGATATGATATCTTCATCCATGGAGAATTCCTTGGCCAGTATTGGTGGATTTTGTTGTGGTACTACGTTTGTCATTGATCACCAGGTAACAAGTTTCTGCATGGTGTAAATATCTGCATATTAATTAAATAATTTGCAGTTTTGTAAAACAAGTGAACTAGAAATGAAATAAAATAAAATCTAGCACAGCTATTTACTGTATTTATTTCTTGCCCAAATTATTTTTCATTTCTTATATTCTGCAATATTTCTTTCTGAAAATGAACCCTATTTTTTAGCAGACAAAATTTGAATCAATTTTTACTCAAAGTTTAGCTTTTTTGTCCAAATCTTTGAAGGAAAGTGCAGACCATAAACAGGACTACCAGTATTTTGCGATGAAAAGAAGTAACTTGTGGTGGAAAACTGCTTAACAAGTGGGCTTCCTCTCAGATCCAGTATTTTTGTTAGGGTTTATCAGCTGTGCGTGTGTCCGTATTTGCATGCATTCATGCCAGGACCAATCATATTCTATCTTCACATATACATCCTGCATCTTTGAATATATTTACATGTCTATTTATTTCACAATCCGATTCAAGGTGGCCCAATAGAGCTCACTATCAAGCATTTCTGTTCCTGATCCAATCTCTGCAATGTAGGAACTGATTTCATTCAAACCTAGTAGATAAATTAGACATTATGGGACCATGACACAAGACAAAATGGCAGCCAGTTAAATGTTTAAAATTCATCAAAATTAAGCATTTCTGCAATTCAGTCCCTGCATCTCAATCATATACCGGTATAGACAGATATCATTCAGACTCAGTACTTACCATATTTTCCCCAGTCATAAATCTAGGGGCCTTAACATATAGAATCAGGAAAACATCTCTTTTGGTTTAACATTGTAACCATGTTGCCATCCTCGAAAATTTATCCAAATTACATTTTTGTTCACCATGCAGTGGTCGGGAACACAGTCAGCTGGGGCACGCGTGATAATAAAATAAATACAATATTTACTATATGGGGGCCGCCATCTCGAAGGTGGCATAAAATTAAATAAAGAGACAAGTTGTGAAACATGTTTTTCAGATTCATATAAATCAGGACAAAAATACCAATCATTCACAGCCAAACAATCCATTGGGATAACAAAATTTGGCCAAATGCGTTGTTCTGGTGTGGAAAAATCTCTTGCGTACGAATACCTAATTACACAAAGAGAAACAAAATATTATGATTTGCATTGTCATTGATTTCCACAAAAACTTAACCAATGAAGAAAAAAATATGCACATTCTATTACAATACTGTTTATGGTGGGAAAAGTTGAGGCAACATCTTCATCATTATTTTAGTTGTGGAATCTTTGATCGTACGCAAACTCTTGATGCATGATGTTTTTCTGCATGATTCTCCTGAAACAATGTCCTCTGACCTAACATTTCAATTCTGTCATTAACCAATCAAAATACTGTGTTGTACTGATGAAATTTTCCAGAATCTGTAAGTTCTGTTAACACTGATTTTAACAAAAAAAACAGCGATTTTTTTTTTTCTTCTAAAAACTGTTGATTAAAAATGTTTACGTAGTCAACAAGTCATGTTGAAGCATAGTTCACTCGTTCACACCAATTCACAATAGTCTTAAAGGATACTGTGATTATTCGGAATAGTAAAACTATGTCCAATGACCAGGTTTCATGATTTGATGTCACATTTTTTGGCATTTTGAAAGCTACCACTGCAAAAAGATATGGATTACTTCAGTATTGAAACCTTTGGTTTATGGCAAATACTAACAGAAGAGAAAGAGTGTAAACCATGCTGCATTGTGAGTTTTCTCTTTAGCCAAACAGCCCTTGTCAGTGCCACCACACACTTCATCTAAAAAGAGAACTACTGTTAGTACCATTTACGATTATTATGAAATAAAACAAGTAATTTACATATATTTCAATAAATGTTACCCCATCTTCGACGCCCGGTAAAAATACCTGTGGCTAATAACCAGGAATGCCCTCAACTTGTTAAATGTCTAAAAATAGAGGGATGCCACACCATTTGGTTTTTCAGATGAAATACAATTTTGCAACTGGTGAACATTTTGTATAAATGAATGCTGCTACCAAGTCATTATATCTATATGTCTTGCCAGTTTACATTTCAACTTTACATCTTCATATATATGTACAATGCATTATACATTAAACATGCATATTGTTTTAAATTCTGATAAAAAAAAAATGGCAGTTTTGTTTAATAATAATCATGTCATGTCATGTATTCATTTATACATCAAATAGCATTGATTCAGTAAATGTTCGACAGATCTGAGCGACAGAAGCATTGAACTAAACAAGTCAAATATTTAGGTTCTGACTCCTTAGTTAATATTTGTTCTATTTATCCCCATTTACTATATTTCTCATGTTATTCATGTACAGAGATTAGCTGGCCTTGGTTATTGTTTCTCCGCATCGCTGCCACCACTTCTGGCTTCGGCCGCCATTGAATCACTCAATCTGATGGAAGCTAACCCGGAAATGTTTGCGGAACTTATCAGAAAGTGTCACATTGTTCATGATTTGTTATTAAGGTTTGTACACACGTATATGTCTTTGAGGGTGAACTCAAAAGTTATATATTTTTAATTTTCTTAATATTCTTTGCTCTCCCAAAGCTTTTTATGTACGACAATTCTACTTACTAGGTTTCATGCTTGGACTGAAGGTTTTTGATGTGATTATTTATACTATAGCGTAGTAATAATATGCAAATTAGCCATTATTAAAATGTACAGCCTCGCAAACAGTTTGTTTTTCAAAAATGATTGCTAAAATATTTGAGAGTGCATAAATTTTTAGGTTTCAACATTTCAGCTTTCGATGATAGGGCACTGCAGTAGTGAAGTACTTACATGCTGACTAGAAACATTATTATTTTAACGTAAACCAAAAATTGTATATTTGTGTGCTAGGTCTAAAAGTATTTATTGTAAATTGCGGTGGTCGTCGCGACGCATCCTATTCGATATGGGACTCACAGCGACGTATACAACACGTGTTAAAATACATTGTTTATTTACATGAAATTCGAACGCGCGCTGCGCGACGACCACCGCGCTTTAATCATAGCAGGCATTCTGTTGCCTTAAAATTAGCTCGGGATTTCCTGTCCAAAGTGTCAACTAGTGTTCATGACACATTTTTAATTATTTGCAATATTTTAGATGTAAAATAGTAAATTTAACTGAAAATACTTAGCCCTTTGTCTAAAACGATATTCTGTAAAATCTGTATTAGAAGCTGCGGCTTCTATTAAAATGCTACAATGCTACAAAGGGGATGCGGCTTCTATTAGAGCATCTACACATATGAGAAATGATGAATTTTATTATATTAGAGATGCGGCTTCTAATACAGATTTTACAGTAGGACATTTTGAAAAAATAACAGCAAATTGCTAATGTCTGGGTGAGCATCTGAATCACTGCATAGTTGAATGTTATCTTATTTTTGTTAATTCATCTTCATCATAGTCTTCCTCATCTTCAAGTTGTTGGTGTACCTGAATCTCCAGTCAAACATATACGATTGATTGAATCCATGTCAACAAAAGAAGACCAGATAGCATTAGAGTCAATAGTCTCTCAGGTAAGTCATTGTAAAAAATGTTATTTCTGACTTCTTCTTGAAAACTACCAGCTCATTTGCTTTTGATACTTAGTATGTAGGTACTCCAGAGGGGGCTATTTTGACCATCAGGTCATTTGTTATGTAACAAATTGTCGCTATGCATTATGGGATTTGTACTCTTCACTGTACGAATCTCAGTATTTGTACACAACATGGTTTTTGTATGCGTCTTGGAATTTGTATACATTATAGTGTTTGTACGCATCACAATATGCAATTCTGTATGCACCAGATATTTACGCTTATTATTCATGGAGGCCATGCCGGAAATAAGATGCTCCACGTAAATAATTTAAAGGGCAGTGGTCGGCGCACCGCGCATGTGCGACATTTGTGTTGATATAATAAACATGACCTCATTGATACCTACCACTTACAAAAAAAATTAGATACCGGTAGTTAAAGCTTAGTGACTTCTCAGTTTGTACAAAGTTTCCTTTTTTGTTCATACATGTATGAGTCCCATATCTCCCGCATCCGTGGCGCGACAACCCCTGCCCTTTAACAATTTCAGACTTGAAATTGTGTCCCTGTTTGTTAAACACTGGAATTCAAGCCCTAATATTTTTTATTTTTGAAAACTTATATGACAATAAATAACAATTACTGACAATAATGACAACCGAGGATTTCTGCCAAATGCATTTGGATGTCACGGACAATCGTCAAAATCTAGCACACGATTTGTAAGCATAGTTCAGTTCACTCTGAAATGGTGAAGTGATAAAAATCTTATCCCCTAATATCACTTATACATAAAGCCGGTTGATACTCATAATGTGATGCCTGTATATACAAACTAAAGCTAAGGATATCTCTCTTAACCTGAAATCATGTGACAGCCTCATAATATTAATCTTCTTTTACAGGCATTGGATAAGAATGTTGCAATCACGTGTGCTAGGTATTTACCTGAAGAGAAATTCTGCCCACCACCTAGGTAAGTAAATACAGGTGTGAAAATCTACAAGCAACATTTCTTTTCTCTTTATGCTACGGTATTTGGTCTAAATTTACAGTTGACAGGTTTTTAGTCAGCCACCCGTCTTCTAGACAGACGTTCCACATTTTAGACACAGGTATGTCAGTCACTCTCTGCATCCTAACAATATTTAAATTCTTCCTTAACATTCTTTTTTCTCCTTTTGTTTTGACAGTATTCGTATCACTGTGAGCACTGAAATTAGTGATGAAGATTACAAAGTTGCAATTGACGTTATCAAGGAGGCTGCAAACACTGTGCTCACTGAGGTGTCATGATACTTTTGTACCAAACTTTTATTCCAATTTCTCAGCTCAGATTTCAACACTATTGATGTTTTCTTTGTTTATTTGTTTCCTTATTTCACTTTAAATTGATATAATGCAGAACACTGGTAATCTGCTTCCCTGCTTCATCAAAAAGTGACAATGAATAATGTGACACGAGGAAAATGCTGAAAGTATTCATTCATCTTGAGGCACAAAAGACGGTGGTCATTGTACCGTGCATGAGCGAGATACAGTATGTGTTGATGAACAGTGATATTTCCCACAATTCATAGCACACTCCCAGTGGCAAGCACTCAATACTTGATTTGATCCAGTTGCAATGGGCACTGAATACAAATTTTGACTCGTTAGACTTCTTTGATGTATGCAAAACATCTCTTGAAGCACTAGAGAATACAGGAATATGCACCTGCGGTCTTTTCTTTGATGTAATGTTTCCTGGGATTTAAATGAGATTTTGAATTTTCACTGTGCATGATTGCGTTCATATATCCTTGTCAAGTTGCATCACACAGGTATATAATCTTTGAAAATATAAATTATATTTTTCGATGGCAAATTCAGAACAAAAACATGCCCACGCATTATAAACAGTATGACATAAACTAGGAGAATTTAAAAAATTTGTATACCGTGTTTTAGAAAAAGGGGTAAAAAAAAATGGTTTGATGTTAACTTTGCTATACGATGCAAGTAAACGATAATACAATAAATTTATTCTACCAAAAACTAGTCTGTGCCATAATACATGATTAGCAGCACACAAACTACATGTAGTTTGTTGTAAATATATTCGATACAGCGTATTTTAAAAATTAGGTTTCATAAACCTCTTGAAAAAAATCTGATAGGGCTGCCATGGAGCTATTGATTGCACACATAGATACTCACGTAATAAAACATGCACCAAGAGATGTCTTTATATGGAAATTCATTCTATACTCTTTGATGTTTGTTGCAGTTGTCGGTAGCGTACGCGTCTTCTTTGTACACATTCCATTCATCTGCACATAAGGTTAAGTGACCCATATCTCGCACATCCACGGCAAGGCCATCTTTTAAATAAAATTTCATGAAAGATTGTTGAATTACTGTGATTTAAATTAAGAGCAAGTTATAATTAATACATAGCAACTTTCATATAGTCCCACAATTGTAGTCCCTAACTATCAGTAAACTACTAAAGTATACCAGATAAGATATACCGGTAGGGTTATCAAATGATAATCTGCATAAGTGAAAGTGCTCTAATATTTAAATTATGTTCTTAACAATAATAATAACCTGTGTAGTTTTTAGTTTGAGGGTCCTTGTGTAAATTTTATTTTGAGGGGGTTTGCAAATAAAAATTATGCAATTATCATTGTAACAACAAAATTAGAGGGCGGGAGAGGCACAACAATATAGTGCCCTCTATACTCTGTGGAAGCATTGATCTTCATCGTGATTTAATTTTAAAGTATTTCATCAACAACCAGTGAATGAACTTGATCTTCTTTATATGCAAATGATATTTTGATAGGTGTTATATTTTTTCCACTTTTTTTACTATTTGTTTGAAAGAGGTTCTTGCACATTTCATTGTCTATATTTGTTCATTTCATGATTACAAACATAATATTGAGATTAGATGCAGCATGTGCGTTTTCATCATATTTGTATCTCAATAAAAATCGATTGCTTTAAGTGATGACGCTGGTTGTCATGGTTTAAGATGAGTCCCACTCAACAACTTTAATATACTGCACATGTATGTATGCAAATGTTTAATGTACAAAATTCAAGTGCTTGCAGTTGCGACAATCTTCAAAAAGCAACTCTACCGTACTACCTCTAATAAAAATGACCTGTGCCATGAAAATGACAATTTGATGATAAATTTGAAAGTAATGTTGTCTTCACTGTTTTAGACAGATTGTACAAGGCAATAATTGCACAGGTTTTTGAGGTAATGGTGACTTATCCTTTTTCAGTTGACTTATTTTGTTTCTGTCATTGGTAAATCATGCCTCTAATGGGCTTTCACTAACATGGTTTTAGTTCTGGTGTTGAACATTTTTCCTGAGCTATTTATTTTATCCACACACAAATAGGGAGAAGATACATGTATATGCAGTTTTATGTTTTATGTGGTTGATGACATGTTTTCAAATGAATAAATCATGTTTGCAATTAGCTTTGCCTGATACTTGCGAAAGTTGCATCATTTATTGCAATCAAATCTTTGTGTCATTTGACGTTGGTAAAGAGTTAGTGACAATATGTATATCACCCACTACACCCACTGTTTGTACTGCTTTGTTATTTATTCACTGTGGAGCTGAGCTTATTATTCTATTATTTGAAATTGATTTATTTCATCTTACTTTAATCATATACTTTTATACCTTGTTGATTAGCTTTACAATGGGTTGTGGACATGGGGGGGGGGAGTTTAGAAAGGTTTGTGCTTTACAATGCACTGAAGATGTGGTGCTTGCAATCTGTATTGTGTGCTTGTACTTTGATATATTAAACAATTTATTTGAAAAAAGACAATTTCTTGTGGTTGTTTAATACTCAGCATAGGTGCATGTGTGTGTTAGCTTAATATTTCTTGCTATCACCAGGATTTGTGACCTGTATGTCTTCTGCTAGTACCAGGATTTGTGACCTGTATGTCTTCTGCTAGTACCAGGATGTGTGACCTGTATGTCTTCTGCTAGTACCAGGATGTGTGACCTGTATGGCTTCTGCTCATACCAGGATGTGTGACCTGTATGTCTTCTGCTAGTACCAGGATGTGTGTCCTGTATGGCTTCTGCTAGTACCAGGATGTGTGACCTGTATGTCTTCTGCTAGTACCAGGATGTGTGACCTGTATGTCTTCTGCTAGTACCAGGATGTGTGACCTGTATGTCTTCTGCTTGTACCAGGATGTGTGACCTGTATGTCTTCTGCTCGTACCAGGATGTGTGACCTGTATGTCTTCTGCTAGTACCAGGATGTGTGACCTGTATGTCTTCTGCTTGTACCAGGATGTGTGACCTGTATGTCTTCTGCTCGTACCAGGATGTGTGACATGTATGTCTTCTGCTAGTACCAGGATGTGTGACCTGTATGGCTTCTGCTCGTACCAGGATGTGTGACCTGTATGTCTTCTGCTAGTACCAGGATGTGTGACCTGTATGGCTTCTGCTAGTACCAGGATGTGTGACCTGTATGTCTTCTGCTAGTACCAGGATGTGTGACCTGTATGTCTTCTGCTAGTACCAGGATGTGTGACTTGTATGTCGTCTGCTAGTACCAGGATGTGTGACCTGTATGTCTTCTGCTAGTACCAGGATGTGTGACCTATATGGCTTCTGCTAGTACCAGGATGTGTGACCTGTATGGCTTCTGCTAGTACCAGGATGTGTGACCTGTATGGCTTCTGCAAGTACCACGGTGGCGAGGCAAACAACATAATGTAAGAGCTCTACAAATGTAAGGGAATGCAATCAACACGTTTTTATATCACTTTTCATTCTCTAGATATTTAACTTTTAATCAGAATTATGTAGTCCGCCATCTTGTTTCTCCAACAAAGGATTGTGGGTACAGTGTGACATCATATCTACTGTTGTGAAATATTGAGAAAATGCTTTCATCTATAACGTGAGAAATACTGATGCAAATTGGTTCAAATTTTCGGTGTGCATATAACTCATTTGAAATTAGAATGTTACAAATACACAAAAAGTAATGATATTGCCAAAAACGTAAAATAAATAAACATTATTTTGGTTGTTAAAAATAGAATGACACTTTTTTTCATCCTCTTTGTGGTCAACAGCTTATGTATCACCTGTACAACCTACTTGCATCGATAAATTGTATACAATATACAAAAAAAATTGAGCATCTGGTAGAAAAACACAAAAATGAATATTTTCAGTTGTGTTGCCATGACAACTATTTTATATGCATTTTCGACACTGGTACATTGTATGCTAGCATACAATTTCTAGCTAATTTGAAGTTCAACTTTTGAAGTTATAGATGAAATCTTTTTCTCAATTTCTCACAACAGTGGAAGTGATGTCACACTTTACCCATAATCCTTTGCTTTTAGAATCAAGACAGGGCGGTGGTCGTCGCGCAGTACGTGTTCGAATATTTGTTACTTACGTTGTATTGGTCACTATTAATCTCACATCGAACACGACTACCACCTTTAACATTTACAGTGCAGATGACATACAATTTACTTGTTTGTTTGTTTGTTTGTTTATTTCGATAAACAACTGCAGTACAAAAAATAAAAGCAAGTGTTTTTAAATTGATATAACTAATTATATAATAGTTATGTTGACTGTGGTATACTTAACCAAAAGACGAATGTCAGAATTCGTATTATCCCATCTTTCTATTGTGGAGAGGGCTCAGACGAAGACAACCAGGCTAAGAATTTGATGTCCCGGTTACACAATAAAGGGTTTATTATAACTGCTACACAGTTCTACTAATCTACGAAATACGAAGCCACGCATTTATTACATCAATTCTGGCATCTTTGTGGGTTTTACACATAACAGTTTTATTCTACATTCCCCGGTATCAAGAAAGGAAATTGTATTTTAATTTCTCCACAGCCTCATTTCACTCTTGAATATTTGGCAGTCACGTATCCAAGGTAACATCTAAAAATAATTAGTGTGATTTATGGAGTTTAATAAAATATTTAGTTTAAAACAATTCTTAATTAGTGTGAATGCCACTCCTTGTAAACCTCTGCTACATCCTTATATAACAATTGACAAGAAAAAACGAAGTCAACTTGTTTTGTTGGTAGAGGGCGCTCATTGTAAATCGAACCACCTGAAATGCTTTTGAAAATATATTAATTGAAATAACCATTCAACACAGTTCTCAGTTATGGCACAGTTTCCCCCATAGTCTGTGAATTCATTTCTTCGCCATCACGATTTCTTTCTAATTGAGTGAGGCCCTACATTCATAAACATAAATCGGAGGAAATCTATTAAACATATTTAAACATATGTCTGGCGTATTCAACAAAACACTTTCTAGCGTGTCTGCCAGCTTCGAATGATATTGGTCCTCCGCCTAAAGGAAACATGCCATGGAACCCATCATGAACGTGCTCCCACTTAACGGTAATGTTATTTTCTTCCAATCGTTTAACGAACAGTATCCCGTCATCCCGGAGCATATCGAACCCCGCGGTGAGGATAAACGCCGGTGGCACAGCATTCAGTAGCTGGTGGTCCTCCGCCATCAACGGCGCAAAGAACGGGTTGGTGACAAGCTTATAAAGTTTATCAGAAATGTCGCCATCGTTCCTCATCTCTGAAGACTCGTGCCAATCCTTTGTAAATAACGTCGGCACTTCGCTGTGGTTGATATGATCCAACATATGTACTTTCTCAGACCGCCGTATTTTGTTGTATGCGCGGCCATCGAGCAATGACTCGGTCGCCGAATCGTTCCCGAGAGCGTACATCGAATAAAATAGGGCTACATTGTCCCTGCCGTTGACGAACCCAGTCGCCACGTTCTCATGTTGAATGTACGAAGGCAGTGTGAAATCAATGGCCTGTAAGGTGGGATTTAGCATAGCTTGGAATGCTAGCGATTGTAAACTCATGTCCTGTGATAACTTCATTGCGACGGCAGCAGCAAGGTTACCACCGGTGCTATCTCCAGCAACCGCTATCTTCAATGGATTTACGTGAAATAGTTCAGCGTTTCTCATCATGTATCTAGTTGCTCGGCAACAGTCTTTAAACGGGATGGGGAACTTATACTGTGGAGATTGTCGGTAGCTACGAACAAAACCAAAATTGAATACCATTAGATCATGCGAACGCGCTACGCCGACGTATGGGTTAATTAAAATAGACGAGTAAACAGAAAACGGGGATAAAACTCTATTATTCGGCGACGAGACGCTAATAATTTGTAATTACAGTGACAATGTCAACTAGATTAACTAGTTTACCTTCATTTCAAAATTAATTGCTCACAATGCGCAGTTTTCCTGTAATATATTACAACCGTGATAACATGTAAACATTGGACTTGAGCGGTTGTATTAAATGGCGGCGGTCGTCGCGCCTCACATGTGCGCCATTACGTGTTGATAAACATGGATTTTCCCACAATCCGATGCGGTATTTTAACTTAAAAATCACGTGTACGATTTTTGACCTGAGCGCGAATAATTACCACCGGTGACTCCCTCGACACCGTCAAATCACCAAAGAAATTACTTAGTTAAAAATTGATAACGTCTTAGTTAGTACTCGCCATCTTTGTTTATATGAGACCCCATATATTTCGCGCATGCGTGGCGCGACGACCACCGCCCTTTAATGTGACTAATATGACCAAACGTCAACAATTATGGTCCGATTACATCAAAAACATAAAATGAAATAAAAGTATACAAAATACAGAAATATATGGTCAGCCAAGTCCTTCCTTAAATAGGAACTCGAGTTGATTTTAATAACTTTAACAAATCCGTTTCAAAATGTCCAAAAAATGGAATTTATTTTTTAGTTACTTACTCCACCGACACGACAACCATCTTCAGTTTCCGTGCGATGTTTAGCATCGCCTCGTCATACATTTCTGTAGAACAAATAGCAAAACAAGTGGAGAAACGTCAAGAAAAACAATGATTGACTAACACAGATGATCAGAATTGTTTAATTGTTAAAAAATGGTTTTATTGTGTACTGTTGCTTACAAAGTACTGCAACAAAATATACTACAGCGGGACTACTTTTCGGTTCCTATTCATCATATCTAAAATGTTCAATTATACATGGTGAACAAGTCTACACTACAAGTTTAACTGTAGGTGTCCAGACTCAAGGCGTTGAACCCTAAAAACAGCAATAATAGTGTCAACAATGCATCACATATTAACAGTGATCAATATTTAACCTACAAAGTTCATGGTCGGAAAACCGTAACACATATATATTGCTACGCACACACAATACATACCAATGGAATTGGCGATAAATCCACCGCCATGGAAGTAAACAAGTGCTGGAATGTACTCTTCCTTTCTTTTAGCTGGTTCATATACCCGTACCCGAACACTGTCGAAGTTATGGTAGTAAGCTCGCATGTTTTTCGGCACATCTTGGAGGTACAACGCGGTATCTAACATACGAAGTGTGTCTGATTCTGACTGGATTCCGAGCGCGTCCCCTGCTTTGGCCTGCGTTTTTTAAAAAACACAAATATTATAAAAACACAAATAATATAACTAAAGAAAAAAATATCGTTACTTATTAAAGTATAATTATGCAAGAATAATCATAATTTAATCCATAGAAGCAAAATGCGAATTGTATATGTGTTTTATACTAAGGTCATTATTGACAGAAATGTCATAAATTTATTTTTGACTATGATGAGCTTTAAACACTAACTTGTAAACAAGCTTCAGAATTGTTATGGACAATTAAATTTTTATTTATTCATAATGACCGTTGCCCACGTGCCACAGAGGAAATGACGTCATTATGTATAATTTGAAAGATGTTTGAACGAATGGCATGCCTACATTGTTTTGTAGTTAATGTTTAACTTGTAAATGATCTACTACGATTTGTAATGCATACATGGCGTGGAGCTTCATCATTGGACGAACAGAGATCCCACGCTTTTCTGAAAATAATTGAAAGTTCTCAAACAAATCCTATGACGATTACGGCTACATTTGAATCGCAAACAAGATGATAGTATTATATTATACTGCTAAATTGCCGTATTCGTTCGATGAATGTGGTTTGATGAAATGTCTTTCAACTTTCCGATGTTTGAATATTTTGTCAACAACACTACAAGGTTGCAAAAAAAATCAAGTTTACAGGAAATATAAAAGGTATCTGATAAGTAAAGGCGTCAGTTGCAACAAACCACTAACTACAGTTGATTATGACACACATGTGCGTAATGTGCTGGGTCGTTGCACAGTCGTGATGAATACGATGTGGTAATCGTGTAAAACACCCAAGCAATTGTCCATTGGATGTCAAACATATTACATGCGACATAGAGATGAATGGTCATTGTCGATAAAACATAAGCGCAGCTCAAATCCTTAATAATAAACGTCATCCTTACCAAATGTCGCACTGTTCGAAATGCGGCGTCAACAAACATCAATTTTGTGGGCTCTGCTATCCCATACGGCATTGGGGAATATACATAGTATGAAAAGAGTAGAATGAAGGCACTGAGAAACACCACGCCACGGATCATCTTGATTCTAATTCAACTATATTGTAACATGTGTCAGGTAGTAATGGGGCATCAGAGCGAGTTCAAAGTCCAGTTATGATTGCGCCCTCTAGTTTTGTTTTGAGAAATGGGTGCGGCGCCGGACAAGTTGAGTCGTAACTGCAAATCGTCAACAATAATGCTATAACCCAGTCTATAACATCCCATCCCATAATTCCGTGTCCGATACGATTGGGAAATTTAGTGGAATTATTAAACATGAACTTTAAAGGGCGGCATACAACGCGTGTCCGTTCATTCCTCTTTCAACGAACAAGTGGGGCAATACCCTAGAACAATATACCGCTTCGAATTGCCCAAGACAAACGGATCGATAACAGCAACACAATTCTCCATATATTGTGTTGAATTGTGGGTTGAAAGGAGATTGTTGTCGCGCATGCGCTTTCCCAGTGGTAAGCTGGAGTGCGAGTTTTGGTCTGATGGCGATGTGTACTAATTACCGACTAGACTCCATAGCTTAGATACCTTAGGTGGATTTCAATTAACCCAGGAACTACTAAGTTAAATTTTGGTAGTTACTCTCTTTTTTTTTGGTACGCGTTGATAGAGCCAAAAATGAAAGTTGCCATCTTTTGTTAATATTAGACCCACATCTTTTGTGGCGCAACGACCTTTGAAATTTATCTTCTGCTCGTGTTTGTTCAGTAGACGAGTTTCAAGTACATAGCGCAACCAGTCGGATATGTGTGACAATGGGGGCATGCGCGCTCGAAGGTCTGTTTTCATGCCCGTAGACCCCCCCAAAAAAAACTCACGCCCTTGGCGCTCGTTGATCCCTCAGAGAGTACACAGAACCCCAGGCAAAATCCAGGCGCTCGTTGGTCCCTCGAAGAATATAACGACCCCCCCCCCCCCACCAAGCAAAATCCTGGCTACGGGTATAGGGGTGTTTTCTTGCTCGTGCAATGTATTCACTGGTTTCCCTGGTTCCCGGCGTTCTTATGAGCTATCGAACAGACAGAATTGTAATGTTTTTACACCAGAGTGCGCAAGTTTCTATGGTAACGACGGAACCCGAAAC
This sequence comes from Saccoglossus kowalevskii, assembly GCF_978046115.1. Lineage (NCBI taxonomy): Eukaryota > Metazoa > Hemichordata > Enteropneusta > Harrimaniidae > Saccoglossus > Saccoglossus kowalevskii. The sequence continues at coordinate 21,728,158 of NC_140649.1, read as the reverse complement.
TTGTCCATCAATTGTGCATTAAAACATATCTTGCGACACATCATCAATAGGGCTACAGATATATAATCATAGAACTTCACAATATAAGTAACTCTTGACAAAAAACAAGCATCAACGATCGTTATTTATATAAAACTACTCTTTAAATTCATGTTGAATATTATGAAAACGAAGTCTTAAATTTTACCAGAAAAATCACGTGACCACTCGCTCACGATAAGTGTTCTTATTACATTTTTTGTAAAATACAGTGGATTTAATTTCAATTATTTTATATGTCATGGGCATTTCAATAAGCCTATTGCCAACTTTTGAATATTGGCGAATGAGAAACACTCTACATTCATAAACTTTGGCATTAGTTAAGTTGATGCTGTCGGAATCTGAGAGCGATTGCAGGGCTAGGTCCTCGACTGTGTCTTACTTCACAATACTGGCACAGTTATTAAATTAAACTTCTTTTGAATGTATTCTCGCACTTTCTCGCGACACTCTTTCCCCGCATCGTAGTGTCCAAAATTAATCATTCCGTGGAAGCCGGACTCAATGTGGTCCAGAGTGACGTCAACACCTGCATTTTCAAGTCTCTTCGCATACAGGATTCCTTCGTCTCTGAGTACATCGAACTCTGCAGTGACCATATAGGTGTCGCTGAGTCCACGTAAATCTTTACGCATGAGGGGCGAGAAAGATGGGTTGGTGAAAACTCGGAAAACTTTCTGTGGGATTGTTATTTTCTCGCTAACCGATGCGTTGACCCTGTTCTCCCGTTGCTTGTATTTATCGGGTACGTTGGAATCGTCAACAAAATTCGCCAAGAATGCCTTGTCTGATTGTTTAACTTTCTCCAGCAACTGACCCCTTAGTATGGCATCGTGTATCTCAGGGTCGATCACCCCGAAAGCGTAGGTGAGGCGAAAATTGATAGTTGTGTTTCGATCATTAAATGTCGGGAGAATACGATCGTTTTGTAGATGCGATGGCAAGTCGAACGTCAACGATTGTAACGCAGGGTAAATTAATGCTTGGAATTTTAGCGCAGGGATTTCTTCCTCTCCGTTTACGCTTGCCAAGTGTAACTTTTGCGCAACGGCAGCAGCTAAGTTCCCTCCAGCACTGTCGCCCATCACCGCCACATTATCGATATCAACGTAGTAATCGTCTGCATTCTGTAACACGCGTTTAGTAACGGCCAAACAGTCGCGGTATGCGGCTGGGTACGTATACTCGGGAGCTAAACGATATCTAAGAAACAAACAAACAAACGAAAGCAATTGAAAAATATATATATCAGTAATTTTAATGGAAATGAAGTACATTTTTCTTAGTAAGATTGACGCCTGTTGTTGAGTATGATGGACTCCCCATGGGTATAGAAGTTTAAAATTAAAATTGTTATCCATCGAAACCATCAAACGTGGTCTTATAAACAACCATTTAATTCATAGTGGAGTGAGCGGAGTAGGGGAGTGTGTTTGTTTTTAATAATGTTGACAAGTGTGATCACCCACATTGCCGTTCAGCATTCCATATAAACAAAAGCTGCAGCCAATGTCAGATTTGACCACCCGTTCGAATTTGATTAAAGCAAAAGAATCTGCATCTACGTATATAAATACACACGGACAGAAAACATGTTCTTGGAGCACAAAATGCGACAATTGCCTCACTCCCTGTGCTGATTTGGATGGTTAAACCAACAGGCATATAATTACTAACTTTCTAGTAGGATCTTTATTTGCTCCGGGTAATCCACAGTAGAACGAGATGAATCAACGCCATCTTTATTTTAATATTATTTTATTATTATTTCAATATTTATATAATGTAACCATTATCTTATAGGGGCCACAGTTCATAACATGAAGTAAGTTAACACCAATAATTTTAAAAATACCAAATGCATTTGACAGGGTGCTATAAAAAACCACAACAATTAAAACAGCTTGCTGCATTATACGTATCACTTCCCTGTCAAATTAGTGGTTCATGCTTATTTGAATCTGAACAGGCCAATTCTATCACACCTTGCTAGGCTCAAACTTCCATCCAATCAGAGCATTCCACACACATGATAGAGGACGCTATAGCCAAACATTTTCTGTTATTAATATTATTCAAAGTAATACAATCATGATATAATGAAATACTGACGACTTTTCTTACCCAACAGAGATAATCTTGATGTCAAATGATGTCATAATGCTTCGTACTGTCTCGTCATAAGAATCTTAGAAAGGAAAAAAAATGATCATGAACATAATTAATAAACTTGTATAAAACTATCAGAAAAACAGTCAACACCCAAATCGACTATTCGATAAGCCGCACTAGTTTATGTTTTAGACGGGTGCACAGTGTCTGACAAGAACCGGTTGTTCGCACCAAAACGTAAAATATTGGATGTGCTCGCTCAGTGCTGTTGTCTTAAGTAATTTTAACCCATGATCAAGTGGCGGTTATCGCACATAATGGCTGCGTGCTCGTAGTTATATAACCGAGGAAATGGCGGATGTTAAATCTGATATTTGTGCCAAATATGAAAATTGTGTGAATTTTTACATAATTGACAATGTCACTCTTTTACAGTAAGTAGACATTCCTATCCAGGAGCTTGTTCCACGAATCATGCTAAAACTGGATTTTTAAATCCGCTATTTCTTTTAGATTTTGAGCAGTCGCTGTAGGGTAGAACCCGGAAAGAATCGCACCAAGCATAGTTAGGCTGTATCAGTGATTTGTGATTTGTTTTGGAGTGCCTGGCACCAGTACCAAAAAAAGCCTTAAGATGCACAGGATACGTAACCAGGTATAAGATAAAGCCTGACTACGAGGACTCATCGAAATATAAAGCCCTGCCCGAGATAAATTGTCGAGGTATTTTAAGTCCCAGGCTGTTAACAAAAAAGCTGCTCTCTAATTGGCTAGACTGTTAGGGTTGGGTAGCCAATCAGGCAAATTCTTGCAAGTAGCTTTGCATTGCCTCTAAGCATGTTAACAAAAGACGTTACAGTGCGACGGCCTATAGTGACGAGAATTGTTTAATGTGCCAAGAAATCATTGTTTTTCTTGCATACTTTTGGCGCCAGTGATATAATTAATAATATTGACTATTAGCGGTGTCAGTGTAACATATTACCTTTGTTCAACTACTTCATGAAAAGCTCCGTTTTCAGCCTCGTACGTAGCTAATCGTATTATAATAACACTCTCGGATCCATAAATTCAGTAAGGGGGCGCGCGCTCCTATTGACGTGGCCAAAGGGCTGGACTTGTCAATTGATTGTCAATTTTTGGCGGGTTGAAGGGGGCGCCTCTCCCTAAATCCACGCGTGAATAACTGAGATTTAGTAAATCCTCCATATATCATCTACCTAATAATTACACAACTTCGAACGAGGCTACAAATTGCCGACGTAATCGGACAAATATCACGCGCATTTATTTGCCGTGTAGTTTATTTGAAAAGAGAAGAACATTCCTTACCTAAACCCCCTAACATGAAACCTCCGCCGTGGAAGTAAATAATCGTCGGCAAAGTGTCCCCGACTCTTGCAATCGGTTGATACACACGAATTGGTACTTCACTGATTTCAGTATCACGTGACACAATCCCATCATTGTCATTTTTTCTGGAGGATGCAAAGTCAACCAAGGCGCGAAGTACTTCATGTTCCTCTCTGATCCCAAGGTACGATGCCAGTGATGCCTGTAATGAAGTTTTTTTTTAAATAGATCAATTTTACGTGATTGCATGCCTGGTCGTATTTGTATAACAAATATTATACAATTATACTCCTTCGTATCCGTTCATTCTTCTCAATGGACACAGATTTTTTTTTAAAGCGGTTGTGGCTTACACACTTTTTTACAAACATCTCAACTAGTGTTATCCTATAGTCCACCCTGTGTTAGTTTTGCGAGCGTGCACGCGTGGCGCTGTGACTGTTTGGCAAGAACCGGTTATTTGTACCCCAAAATGTCGTTGTTCGGTGATAATGTAATCAAATATTCATGTACATGCCCCTGTTATAGGGCAATGGTCGGCGCGCTACGCATGCGCGGGATATGGGTCTCATATAGACAAAGATGGCGGCTTTGACTATTGCGCAGACCAACGAGTAATAACTGAGACGTTACCGAGCTTTAATTAGGTAATTTTTTAGGTGATTAGAGTATATCGAACTTGGAGTCAGCGGCGGTAATTAGTGCAAGTCCCCAAGTCAATCCTCATACTTGTGATTTCTATTGGAAGAACGTATTGGATTGTGAGAAATCTATGTTTATCAACACAAATGTCGCACATGCTCAGTGCGAGGATCACACCCTTCAATAAAACAACTTATGGGCAATGTTGTTACTGCAGATCGCGATCCTATGTTGATCAGTGAGCGACATTTGTTTTCTGACATTCTATTGCTGGTTTGTAAAAATGTAAACAAATGATGTCACAGTGTGACGCCCGGGGGGGGGGGGTCTTCAAATAAAATATGGTACGCAAGCTGAAGGTGTTATTAAGTTATTTGACGCGTATATGCGTGTACCGGATGTAGTAATAATGTGTGAAAAAAAGAATCTCATGAATTCATGTTACCTCAACTTGGTAACAATATAATTTTAGTATGTAAGTAGGGTATCTGCACTTGAAAAGGAGTATAATTTTTACAAAAATAAGTATGTGTTCAGAGGCTTTTTTGAAAAGCTATACTTCAGAATGGGTACCAGGCCGACTTGGACGGCCTATTCCAAACTAATACCCGCACCCCCTGTTACAACGGTTCAGCATGGGTACCAGGCTAACTTGGACGGCCTATTCAAAACTAATACCCGCATCCCCTGTTACAACGGTTCAGCATGGGTGCCAGGCCGACTTGGACGGCCTATTCCAAACTAATACCCGCACCCCCTGTTACAACGGTTCAGCATCGGTACCAGGCCGACTTGGACGGCCTATTCCAAACTAATACCTGCATCCCCTGTTACAACGGTTCAGCATGGGTACCAGGCCGAATTGGACGGCCTATTCCAAACTAATACCCGCATCCCCTGTTACAACGGTTCAGCATGAATACATGACACGACGAGCAAAGAATTGCACCTTTGAACTGCATGTAACTAGTATTTGGGATTTGCGTCGGTGAATGACCTTTTCCAAACATCGACGGAACGCCATTAACTACAGTAATCAGTCGAGGCCTAGAGAATGGGTAAATGATTGACATCAAATAACACTCAAGGATAGATCATTATATTGATTGTTGTTGTTGTTGTTGTTTTTTGTATATAATAATATTCATTTCTTATGACTGGGTCTTTTCTCTTCTCAGAGCCGACAGTATGATAACCAGTACCCGGAAATGTATGGAAATTGGAGATTCAATTCATGATCAAAATCTAAAAGAGGCAATCACTAGTTGCCTGACGATTCGCGCTGACCATATACTAGTACTCACCACGTGTCTTCCAACTCTAGACGAAGCGACTAGCAACGTTAATCGGTATGGATTCGATATTCCCGGCGGCATCGGAATATACGTATACACACATATCCATACCAAAGCAACTTTCCAACTCACGTTAATAATATATCCCATTATTTGAATAAACTTAGAAATAGCAGTAACGGATCTACACGGTGTCACACCTCTCTACCTTTGTACCCATTGACGCTGCAGGTCGGCGTTCTTTCAACACTGGGACAGCGCTTCCTGTGACGACACAACGCCTTTGCACCTTCTGATATGCATCAGGTGGTTCAACACGTGACTGGTCAAACGTAACGTTTTCACACTAATTATAAAGTGAAAAGACGTATAACGGGAACAAACTGTTGTTAATTGATCATTACTTTGTGAACTAAATAAATACTTTCAACTCGCCCGTAGAGTGCGCGTCTTAAGTTGTTATGGGGCGGCGATCGTCGTGCAGCGAACAATGAAACAAACAATATATTTACATGCGTTGTATACGTCGCTATGAGTCCCATATAAAACGCGACATAGCTCGACGAATACCACCCGTTAAGCTTCCATAAAATGTATAAGCTTGTCTTGCCGAGAGACACTACAGTAAAACTAGAAATGATTCAAGGACGGATTGTACGTTGAATGACATCATATAACAATATGTGTTGTATTTAAAGAAAAATCACATTGAATACACCATTAATATAGTAACTGAATTTCCCACATTTCCCGTTCCCTTTGATTCCAGACCCTCCCGACATAGCGGAGCATACCGTAGATGTCATTATTCTAATTGAGTCGAAGTGTTGATACGTTGGAAAACAACTGTCAGCAAATTACACAAGTTGCGTTTTGATTGGTCTGATTGGCGCAACCTGGAAGCAGCTTCACATTGACTTCCATATTGTGACTAACGTGTTGTAATGCGTGCGCCCTCACAGTCAAACTGAGACGAAATCGTATGATGGCGCACTAGTATTCATCTTAAAAAAATACAACAGCATGGAAATCGAAATGTCACAAGCATGTGTTAAAAGTGGTATATATTGTATTATAACGGGGCCACAGGCGTCCATTCAATCGTAAATTTAAATATAGAGGCAATAGAGTATACTGTAAATTCTTTAAACATCGCGGTCAAGTAAAATGCGATTAAAATACGTCTGACTCCTTAGCTTTGTACCTTTTACTGTATTCAGAGTGTTGTAAGTAAAAAAATCAGCAAATGTGAAAAATAGCTACAGAATGTTGCAAACACAAAAAGTAGGCCTGCTCTTGAGTATGAATGACGGGGAAGAAGCAGTGCCCGCATAACCAAGGCCGACCATTATAGTGACCCACACACGATACGATCATTCTGTCGACACAACAAACCCATCACTTTTAATGGTAGTTAAATCCAACCTGCTAACCAACGAGTGCAGTGCGTAATGACGTCATTTGAAAACGTTCCAATGATAAACCATCGACCAACATCATGCTTCTGTTTGAATTGTGAAATTCATAAAAATGAAGGGAATGGGTTTGTTGTGACGATAGTACAATTCAAGTAAAATAAAACTTGTTTTTCTCATGTTTGCTTTCGCTAAAAAAAATAAAACGATAGCGTTTCCAGGGTACACCCAACAACCAAATTTACAGTACACTTACATGAAATTAGAATAACTGCCAATTTCCAACACATTTTTATCCTTGTTCTCGTAAGAAGCTGTGGCCTCACATGGTAGCTCTAAATTTTGACCATTTTGTCGTGCATCCAAAATGGCGTCCAAACCACGTGACTGATTCAAATTATTTTATTTTTATTTATGTTGAAACCGTGCCCCTGCTCTCTGATATCTAACATGACTGGTCGGGTTCTTGACAGATTGCTGATAACTTTGAGTGGATCTAAGAACTTGAACTTGATGAGTACATTGCTGATAACTTTGAGTGGATCTAAGAACTTGAACTTGATGAGTACATTGCTGATAACTTTGAGTGGATCTAAGGACTTGAACTTGATGAGTACATTGCTGATAACTTTGAGTGGATCTAAGGACTTGAACTTGATGAGTCCATTGCTGATAACTTTGAGTGTGCGCTATACACTTTGCCTTTGGATCTAAGGACTTTGGATGAGATAGGAAGAATGACTCACTGTAAATATATATTCAAGCTCAAGCTTCCAACTTCAAATAGTATTACACACTCAAAAGCGAGTAGCTAAGGTTCTCCTCATAGATAAATAATGTTGCATTCCAAACACTAAACACATCAACTATTGCTACCTCTCAAACAAGATTTGGTCACGTTACGACCTCGGGTTACTGAAATTGCGTGTTATGATTCAGCGATCCGCGAGATATGTGGTACTGGCCTGTCACATAATTGAATATTGTTATGTAGCATGCCAATGTCAGGTTCGAAACGAATTGGTCACTTCAAACATTTAGCATCAGTCTTTGATTCACTTTACAAGAAATATTATCCTTGTGTTAAATTATAATGTGTTGAACTACAATACAACACATCTCATCTTTAGGATAAACCTAACCTGTCTCGCGACTGTATACTCTCTATTTGTATTAACGCTCAATCATATTAGTAATATCGAGCAAATTTGTAATAAGGATTAAACATATTATTATTATTATTATTTGATGACCATACTACGGTATATGTCTTTGTATTCATAAATTGTTCCCTAACTTTATATGTCTTTGTTTTCATAAATTGTTCCCTAACTTTATATGCCTTTGTTTTCATAAATTGTTCCCTAACTTTATATGCCTTTGTTTTCATAAATTGTTCCCTAACTTTATATGTCGTTGTTTTCATAAATTGTTCCCTAACTTTATATGTCTTTGTTTTCATAAATTGTTCCCTAACTTTATATGTCTTTGTTTTCATAAATTGTTCCCTAACTTTATATGTCTTTGTTTTCATAAATTGTTCCCTAACTTTATATGCCTTTGTTTTCATAAATTGTTCCCTAACTTTATATGTCTTTGTTTTCATAAATTGTTCCCTAACTTTATATGTCTTTGTTTTCATAAATTCTTCCCTAACTTTATATGTCTTTGTTTTCATAAATTCTTCCCTAACTTTATGTCTTTGTTTTCATAAATTGTTCCCTAACTTTATATGTCTTTGTTTTCATAAATTGTTCCCTAACTTTATATGTCTTTGTTTTCATAAATTGTTCCCGAACTTTATATGTCTTTGTTTTAATGATTCGGTCCTGGACTATATATGTCTTTGTTCTCATAAATTGTTCCCCAACTTTATATGCCTTTGTTTCAATAAATTGTTCTGGAACTTTATACTTCTTTGTTCTCATAATTTATTCTAGAACTGTGAACGCATTTGTTCTTATACATTTTTATTGGTCTTTACATGCCCCTCTTCTTATACAGGTGCCACCTGTTACATTAAAGGTCCATTGTTCCATGTTATCAACCTTTCTCTTGTTAGTGGAGATTTTCCAGAAGAAACGAAAGCTGCAATCCAATCTGAAAACAACGCCTCTCGACAATTTCTATAGTTTCTTGAAAAATCAAATATTTCAGGAATATTTCATGCTTAACATTTTTCTTGATCGTCGTATCAAAGCCTTTGATACCATCATATTTTTTTTACAAAATTGCAATTATATTGTGTTTGCGGTACTCTTCTGCACTGATTTAAAAGTAACCTATCAAACCGTATTTAACTTGTTCAAGCTGATGGATATAGTTCTGACACACATCCATTCACCAATGATGTACCCTATGGATCTGTATTGGGACAGTTTCTTTTCCTGATATATATCTTAATTAACGTTCCCTCTTCTTCGCCATTCTTTAATTTCAAACTATTTTCCGATGATTGGAACTCTTTTTTACTCACTCAAGACAATGAGGCTAATCACAGAGGAGAAAGTAATTGCTACATTACTAATATACTCAAAATTAACAATGTAGTATCTTTATATTGCTATCATATCCCACATCTAAGCAATAACTAGATATATCTCGTGGTATACCCGCCTCCGGTGGTGGTTTATTGCTATTATATTATACCAACTTCATTTCTGTAGCATTTTCGACATTCTCGGCCTTTTTACAAAATAAGAAAGAGTCATTTTCGAACGACGTGTAATGAGCATCGGCTGGTCGACACGGTGATCAGATGAAATGAGCCCTGGAACCAGTATTTAATCTTTTATCATACACTCGCGCTCAGTACACAGAAACGCACAGAACATCAAGTTTAGATATCATCACAATCAAAGGAAGTTTATTTCTACGACGCAATAAACTAGCAAATAAATAAACTGAACAAACTCAAAGCTTATTTTACATATGAATAGTTGTGAATAAATTATCATCAGCAGAATATTACCGGCAGCGCGCACTGTGCGCCTATTTTGAAAACATGTGTTGTGGACTTATTATCGTTGTCGAATTTTCTATTTTGTGTTTGTTATGCTGACATTAATTGGTCCACTAAAGGTGCAGTTATGGAACAAAGCAGATGCTGCATGTGTACTTTGATTGTGGGCATTAGAAATAGAAGCGGTGCCAGATCCTGCGGGAGTTGGTCCAGACGTTACTATGCCGGTGTTTTAAGGGGTACGGATAACGTTGTCGGAAACACCCGCTTCGATCGCTACGGTCACTTTTCTATCAGATGATTTGTGTCTATACCCACAACTGCGAGACTGGACATTCCTTGACTCTGATTAATTGTGAGTTTGTTGGTGTACGACCGAACACTAGCGTCGTTTTTATGTGCCGTGAAATACATAATGTGTCTGGGTTCAACTCCTGCCGAATCTAACACACCGCACGCATTTGCCTAGACTGGCGCAGTCGATGCGATTAATTTGTTTTTTGTAGTTTAAATAAAATTAAAAAATTCGCGAAATGGAGGTGTTAGCGCGAAATCACCCCGACTGGTTTATTCTGCAGGAAATTCATTGCTATTAAATTTTCATGAATTGCACGTATTATAATGAGGTGGACGCGGAAATAAGTGCATAATGAGGTCAACATGGTAAATGTCACACTGCAGACCCAACATGGCGGCACGTTGAAATTCGAGTTTTTCGTAGTCGTAGTTTTTGATTCATCAAAATGTGTAAAAAAATAATTCGTACTAGTTGTAGAATAAAAAAAATCGGCTGCTACAATCAGCCGACGTATTTCGGTCAGAGGTCAGTTGAAGAGACGCTGTGATTGGCCTAGATGATTGTCAATTAAAACACTCATTATCATAATTACCCGTTGAAAAATCGACGGGTTCCTGCAGTGTCGATAGAGGGCCATGCAGAATAAACCAGTCGGGGTGATTTCGCAGTTACAGGTGATTTCACGCTAACACCATTTCGCGATTTTTTTTATTGTATATAAACTACAAAAACAAATTAATCGCCCCGACTGCGCCAGTCTAGCATTTGCCCTAACATAATGATTTGTATGAATTGTCAAAAAATTTGCTGCTATCAAAATCTCTTTCATCATAGATCCCAATTTATTTGGACGAATACCAGACTGTGTCAGTTGGTGTTACATTTACACGGGGCCTCTGAAACAACGCATTTTGCAATTTGGACAAAAACATTTTGAAATGTTGCAACGTGACAATTTTCGCCGCCGGTAGCATACATTTTAGCCTGTGTTTCGAAATCGTCAAGGTCAATTTCATTAAAATTAGCAAAGCGTTTCTCTCTCTCCGTCTGCACGAATTCTTCGGTTTCTGCAAGAAAATCTTGCTCTGACAGCTCCCGAACACGATACTCGGCCATGTCTGTTGCAGACAACAAAAATATGTCGCAAAGAATAGCATGCACAAATTGTAGGTTGTACATTTTTTTTTATTTAACCACTGCCAAAATAAAATATGTATATAATATCTTCATGCTATCAATATTACACCAAAATTTCCCTAAAATTTAAATGCCCTTCCCTTTATTTATTTACGAATTGAACTTGTATTCATATTCTGGGGCTTTATTTGGAACACCATAACTGTGCATTACGCTCTATTTAAACATGGCTTGCATAAATTAAACAATGATGCATTGATGACAGTGATACACTGGTATAATATAATTGAGGTTTTGAGGAAAAGTATAATAAACTAATACATTCTGAAGAAATGAAAAATAAAACTAACAATTCAGGAAAAAATCGATATGGCATAACTAAACACAATCTTGGAAATTTGGAAGGTGATATGGCATAACTGAATGCCATCATGGAAATTTGGAAGGTGATATGGCATAACTAAACACCATCATGGCAATTTGGGAGGTGATATGACATAACTAAACACCATCATAGCAATTTGGGAGGTGATATTGCATAACTAAACACCATCATGGCACTTTGGGAGGTGATATGGCATAACTAAACACCATCATGGCAATTTAAAAGGAGATATGGTATAACTAAACACCATCAAGGCAATTTGGGAGGTCAGCAAAGCCATGAAACATAAAACAAAACCTGATACATGAACAACCGCCAAAAATGATCTTATTTCAAGCATATTGTTATTAACAATACGTGCATTGAAATTTAAACGGTTGGTACTTTAACGCAAAGTACGTCTTGACAAAGGGAAATTCTATTGGCACAGCGCCATTTACTGTTCCACACACGAGCAAGATGACGTCAGTGTAAAGATGGATAACACTACGAGGCGTAAGTGACATTATTCACCCTGTCAGACTCAGTAAACACACGTATATTGCAAATTGTCTCAGTTTGGATCGCAATGAAACAACAAAAAATCGGTAAGTATACACTTTGGTCATAAAACCTTATACATTTAGTTGACACCACCATAATATTACTGCATTGATGCAGATTAAGAACTTCCTTAACCGGAACTAACTTTGCTGCCATTATCCAATCCTCTTGACGTCTAAACTACTGCGTAATTGTGTTCAATATGTAACAATACAAACAACTAGTGCTTGCCCTTGAGTAATGAAACAATATCCCACCGAAATCAATAATATGCGCAATTCTGAGACGGTAACATGGTTAATTCCTAGTATTAGTAAGATAAAATGTACATACGCTCCCAAATGCCTTCGGACATCCAATAGTGATTAAGTACGAGTTTTACTCAGAAAAGCAAAATGCAGAGATAAAGCAATGTACACACATCGAGAACAGCAAACAATGTTTTGCAGTTCAAATTTGTCGTGAGGAAGTTTCCATTTGTAAATTTAAATACATATTTGATTAAAACTTGATAAAGTACTTATAATTGTAAAAAAAATAATCTAGTTCATTCCAACTTGTTACTTTAGGCCACAGTAACATGCTATGTTGTGATGACTTACATCAAGTGATATGATACAACCATTCTAAATGAACGACAACCTCACAGCAGGGTAAATTTATCGATCAATTGTGAATAAAATGTTTATTTGAAAAAGAAAATGAACAATACATGGGGTCAATCATACGTCATTTGAGGCACGTAAAAAAACAACGTTCATAGTCTTTGTCCACCGCATTGTATTTGTAAACACCGTCACTTATTGATTCTGCACAATTAGATGCAATCATTTATTTGGCACACGAACATGAATTGCATAATTCCATTTGGCCCAGTTACCCCGACCTACCTGTTATTTCTTCTTGTGAGTCTTTCAGTCCTCTCCATACATGTCTGGAAACATTGTTTTAAAATTAAAATTATGCCATGGTTTATTTTATTTTTAGTCACAAAGAAAAGGCAGTCACACTTTTGTAACAATTGCCACCAAACATACATAGAATCATACAACTTTCAGCATATTCATATTAGTAGCGTGATACTTGTATCAACCTATCAACGTCACGCCACACCAACTGACTGTACGATAATTGTAAAGGCATCGTTTCCGGACTTGCATGGAGTACTTGCTCAATAATAGGAAAGTAATCAAGCTAAATTTGATAATGTATGGATATATCAAACTGAATACTAATGATGCAAACTAGCAAATATATAGATATGAATCTAAAACATCATCTCCCTTTCAATTACACAGTTTCTGGCAATGACTGCTCTCTCTCAATGTCAATGTCATTTTGAAACTGATTTTGCTCAGCTTCAACGCGTGACCCAAGGAGTGCGGTATCAAATTTGAATCAATACATTACGGCAAATGGTTCAATAATGAACCCTAACTCTTTACTGTTTTTACACGAAATATCATCATTTGCCATCATACTATTGCGTGTTTGACAATATCACCTTCTAAATTGCCATGATGGTGTTTAGTTATGCCATATCACCTCCCAAATTGCTATGATGGTATTTAGTTATGCCATATCACTTTCTAAATTGCCATGATGGCGTTTAGTTATACCATATCACCTCCCAAATTACCATGATGGTGTTTAGTTATGCCATATCACCTCCCAAATTGCTATGATGGTGTTTAGTTATGCCATATCACTTTCTAAATTGCCATGATGGCGTTTAGTTATGCCATATCACCTCCCAAATTGCCATGATGGCGTTTAGTTATACCATATCACCTCCCAAATTACCATGATGGTGTTTAGTTATGCCATATCACCTCCCAAATTGATTGCCATGATGGTGTCTAGTTATGCTATATCACTTTCCAAATTGCCATGATGGTGTTTAGTTATGCCATATCACCTCCCAAATGGCCATGATGGCGTTTAGTTATGTCATATCACCTTCCAAATGGCCATGATGGCGTTTAGTTATGTCATATCACCTTTCAAATTGTCATTGTGGTATTTAGTTAAGTCATATCACCTTCCAAATTGCCATGATGGCGTTTAGTTATGTCATATCACCTCCCAAATTGCCATGATGGTGTTTAGTTATGTCATATCACCTTCCAAATTGCCATGATGGTGTTTAGTTATGCCATATCATCTCCCAAATTGCCATGATGGTGTTTAGTTATGCCAAATCACCTCCTAAATTGCCATGATGGCGTTTAGTTATGCTAAATCACCTCCCAAATTGCCATGATGGCGTTTAGTTATGCCATATCACCTTCCAAATTGCCATGATGGTGTTTAGTTATGCCAAATCACCTCCTAAATTGCCATGATGGCGTTTAGTTATGCCAAATCACCTCCTAAATTGCCATGATGGCGTTTAGTTATGCTAAATCACCTCCCAAATTGCCATGATGGCGTTTAGTTATGCCATATCACCTTCCAAATTGCCATGATGGTGTTTAATTATGCCATATCACCTTCCAAATTGCCATGATGGTGTTTAGTTATGCCATATCACCTTCCAAATTGCCATGATAGTGTTTAGTTATGCCATATCACCTCCTAAGTTACCATGATGGTGTTTAGTTACACCATATCACCTCCTAAGTTGCCATGATGGTGTTTAGTTACACCATATCACCTCCCAAATTGCCATGATGGTGTTAAGTTATGCCATATCACCTTCCAAATTGCCATGGTGGTGTTTAGTTATACCATATAACCTCCCAAATTGCCATGATGGTGTTTAGTTATGCCATATCACCTTCCAAATTGTCATAGACTATATTCTAATACAAACCGATGTGAAGTGAAAACAAGTAATCAGTAATCAACATAATCAGTGTAACATAATACTGAACTTCATGTACACTTTGACATTACCAAGTACAATTCATCAATCCCTCGTAAATGTATAGAATGATAACGTTTTGTTTTGTTCTCAGATATGAATCGATTCCCAAATGATTTGCCGCCATCGTATGACGAGCTGGTTAGCCAACAGCTGAATCAATCATATACACAGAAGCTGTACCCGATACAGCTTTACAAAGCTCAGCCAAACCCGGTGCCAGTTTTTCAGCCAAATGTTGTGGTAAGCAAATCAAGTAATACAATTCTTCATTTCAAGTCACCACAATATTTATACGAAAACACTTGTAAAACACAGGTCCTTTTTGTTTAACATCAACATGGTGAACGATTAAATTTAAAACCTTCTTGTTATATGTCAATTATATATCGTGTCGAGCTAGTTGACATCAAGTGCGCTCGTATATCATCGGAAAGACACTGGTCACAAAAACTGATATGTAAGCTGTCTTCCGAATTTAATTTTGAGTATGTTTCTCCTTTCAGATAACGCCATGCCAGACTGCTTTAAATGAACAGCAGAGTGTTGAAGTGAGTATTCTGAATCAAACTGGGATGTTTCATTCCACTGGTCAAAAATATTTCATATGTCACCAACACAAAACTGTAACTTTTAGAGGAAACAATTCAATGATCATTATTGCCTGTATGTGTTTCGGTGCTATAACTGTAAATATAATTCAGTAGAAAAATTGAGACGACAAATTTGGCACAAATGTTCCTTGCATAACTCACAGCAACATTTCAGGTCAAATATTAAACCAAAATACCCAATAATAATCAGTCCAATACAATTGCCTGTAAAAATAGAAACAAGAATGCACATGTTTCAATATTACACATACGGCGTCACACGTGTACTGTGGTTACGATGGCATGGTTGCTATGGTATGGTTTTCTACCGTTACTCGTTTCCAGCAATATTGCTTGCCCCTGCGATAATCCAGTTCTAAACGTGACATGGCGGCTTCGATAAATTGCTCTACATACACCACAACAAAGTCTGTGACGATGCAGCAAGAAGGCAGAGAACGTTAGGTACTATGCTTTTATACATTCGTAAAATATCACATAAATAAACTGGCCGAAAAATTGATAAAATTTACATTTTAACAAGCTTTCACAATATCTGGAATCCCTAGACTAACTAGAGTGACTGTATGAATGTTAGGTACGTGAATTTGTCAATGAAGTCACGATTTGAAGTACCAAAAACCTAGCTTCGCAACTGTCTATCTCTAGGTTTCCTTTGCTGTTGGACTTCAGACAGATTTTAACATTAAATGTCGGTTTTGGCTATAGTACGTGGATCTGCTCACTGGAGATGCCCCAAAAAAGAGTTTGAGCATGAAACTCATGGAAAGACGCATTTGAACCTTGAATACCAGCGATGGAATCACACGGTCTATTGTGTTAATCATTAATTAATTAGCTTGCAATCCTGTACATTTTTACGTTTTAACAAGCCATCTTCTGTTGATTTTCCCCATTTGAAATTTGTGTTTGCTTGCATACCAAGTTGAGCTCATATTCATGGATGTTTTTGGGTTCAATATCGTTCAACATTCTGGTTTTAAGAAAGGACAACACGCACATACACAAACATTGCGACTTTACAATCAAATTCAATTTTATTAAATTATAGTCATTCAATTTATCTCTTAATTAAGCTTAATTGACTTAAATGAAGAATATTAACATGCACACTGCACCTTTAATCTATATGTATCCAACTACATAACCGAACTTTAACTTAAAGCGCGGTGGTCGTCGTCGAATTTCATGTAAATAAACAATGTGTTTAACACGCATTGTATACGTCGCTATGAGTCCCATGTCGAACAGGACGCGGCACGACGACTATCGCCCTTTAATGTATAGCGTTTGGATAGTTTAGGGTCAAATAAAATGGATATATAGTTTCACGGTATAGCAATGTAACTCAAAGTTGAATAATTAAATAGACAATTAAACTTAAAACAATATTTTGTTATTGTTCCAGGCACACATAACACGAACTGGTGTAAATTCTAGCACGACGAAGATGATCAAACTCCATATTGTCTTTGGCTTGCTTATATGCCTAGTTGCTGTAGTCATCCTCTGTGTATTTATTTGGGTGATTACAGAATGATGATGATGGAAACAAATAAGGATCTGTAATTAAAGAAGTGTACTCTTCAATTTCTTGCAGTCTTATTATTTGTTGCGTCTTTATTTGAGCTGACATATAGGAGGTATCAATGACTGCGGAAATTGTATTGTACTTCCACTTGCATTAGAAGTGGAATAAATGAAGTCCAGTGGAATCCATTTTTCTCAATATTTCATACTCACATAGCATATATCGATGACAATGTAATTATGTTACGAGAAATAAACTCATTACTGATTTACTGTTTTATATTATCTTCCTCTCTGTCACACGCAACGTAATATTACCGTAATTGGTATAGTACAGGTGTGATGGTTCAAATACCAAAATTGCAACAGTAACATAAAGACTTCCATGGCGGCGATGATAACATACGAACACGGAGCCAACAGATGAGGTTTCAACTGGAACTGGTATTATTATACTCTGCAAACATCAAGTACAATAACGCGGTAAAACTCCAAACCTCCAATAACTAGATACTTAAACTCCAACACATTTCAACAAGATCTCCGATCTGACTCAGTGCTGAACATCTCCCCTATATACACCCATACTGTCTATAAATAGACCATTACATCAGCATACATAATTTCCAGAATGTTCCGTTACCTTTTATTGCCTCCTACAGTGTTCTATTACCTATTCAACCAGTTTCTAAAAAAAATCTAGAATATTCCACCCAGACATAGTATGGTTCTAGAACATTCTCAGTGACACGGAAGTGGTAAATAAGTCGTATGCGACACTCTCTTCAATTTTTCGTGAATAAAAAAACAGGATAGAGTTTACGAAAAATAGAATAAACAATGGTTTAGAACAGAATTATGGAAGAATGTATGTGTTAGTAATATATGTTATTGGGCTGTGTGAGGGAAGATGATGTGTGCATTCTGCTGTCAGTGTAACGCTATTTCTGTATATCTGTAGATTACTCCCATGATTATCATGTATTTCTCCATACTAAAGCATCTAAACTTATTAAGCAATATGTGCTCAAAAGACAATACCCAGAGGTATCGGAAATCAACAATTATAATAAAACGAAGTTCTTTCGAGTTGATCAACGAGTAAACATGAAAGATTCAAATGAATGTGGAAAGGACGTTTTTCGTGAATTAGACCTAGAAACTTCCAGGAGTAAGCATTGGGTAATACAAAATACGTAGCGTATGTTACGTCCCTATCGGTGAATACCAATTTTCTACCTTCTATTTTCAGCTTGAAATACAACCATGTTGATACTGTACTGTTCAGGCCCGTACAAATCACAGATCTTTTTTTATGTTTTAACAATAAAACTTATAGTGACTGGAAAGTAAGCATCTTATGTATTTAATAATCAATTTCCTAATTATTAGCTATTTCATTAAAGTATAGGAGAAAATAAGTATAGTGGTTGGTTAAAATTGTCGATTGTTTTTACCAAGCCATGCTACAAAACACATTAACAATTGACAAGTCATTTTGGGTTTCTTCATGTCCGTAAAATTGCAATCATTAGCCCCCGTGTGTGCGAAGAACAAATAGAATGTGTGTATTAGCGTCTGTGTGTCTCTGAAACTACTAACTTATGGGCAGATTTTTGATCAAATTTTGTGCATATTAAGTAGCTAATTTGCCTATTGTATGATTTCAGCCTGTATGGGCAAAATATCGAAAAAATCAGAACAGCTATTGTTCAAATTTGCTAAATATTGGTGCCGAACATCTCCTGGTTCATGTTTATAAACTCCAAAGTTATTGCTCATTTAGTGACTGTTAGATGTTTTTTAAGCAACAATTGTCGCATATATTCTGTACTCTTACGGGAGATTTGCAGGATTTTCTTTTTTTGGTGACAACCAATGTTCTGTACCCCAATATTAGGAACGGTAATAATGATTATCTGTCACCGTAACCGCAAGTTACAGCGTGCCATATTAGGAAATTCGAATTCCAAATATGGAATGATTACGAACTTAAGCGACCTTTAATAATAAAAACAAACATGGCTGCCACAAGGGTTTGACCGGACTCTAAACAAAGGTTCGCTGATTCTGTTCTAAACTTTTTGTATTTTCGACATAATAATAAAGTTATTACGAGGATACTGCAAAATATTCACTCAGACAGTACGCCATCGCATCGACCTCTGCTTTGCGGCGGTCGATACTACCGCTGTACTGTCTTCGTGCACACTTTGAGGTATCCTCGTAATAACCTCATAGTATAAAGAAAATGACATGTAATTTTTTTTAATTCTGTCCGAACTTCTTACACGTTAAACCTTGTACCCTTACAAGAGCTTCTCACTATACTTACTTTCAGTTTTCAAAAATTATGTTTTATATAACCACTATGAGACGTTAAACTCCGATTTGAGCCACAGTCCTATGACTAGTAATTCACAAACTAGTAAAAAGAATTGATCAACTACTACGAGCTTTTACGTTATTCAGTGCATGGCACTGTCACGGCTTCCTCTTTTAATATTACGTTCGGTGGCGCAGTTTTATTTCAAAAGAAGTCGAAGAAACAGGAATAGTCGACAAGATATAAACAATACCCAGAAATTATCACAGAAAATTACAATTTACAGTTTCAAAGTTTATTGTGTCGTAGCTGCTACTAATCATATTTAACATGTTTTACCTATTTTTTTTTTTTTATACTTGAGAAGAACACTTCCTAGCATGTCCAGAAAATGTTTTTCACATGATTGATTGATTCAGCAAATTAGCAGACACGATGTCTGTTCCATGGTTACTACTTTAATATACAGTCAGAATGTTTCACGATGCAAATAATCTGATAAGACAAAGATATGCTCGTATGCAGCAAGTTCATTACCCTGTGAATCATGCGAACTTATGAATACTACACTAGTATTTAAGCATTCGGAATATTAATACAGTGAAAGTCACTCAGCTAGTGCTTTGATAATAACAACACATCCTATAGTTTACTCGCGGGGACATTAATAACAAATCATCAGTGGACATCGGCAACAAATCCGATAGTTTACATACATTGACATTCACAACAAATCGTATAGTTTACATACATTGACATTCGCAACAAATCATATAGTTTATATACATTGACATTTCCAACAAATCCTACAGTTTACATACATTGACATTTGCAACAAATCCTATAGTTTACATACATTGACATTCCCAACAAATCATATAGTTTACATACATTGACATTCGCAACAAATCATATAGTTTACATTCATTGACATTTGCAACAAATCATATAGTTTACATTCATTGACATTTGCAACAAATCATATAGTTTACATACATTGACATTCGCAACAAATCATATAGTTTACATACATTGACATTTGCAACAAATCATATAGTTTACATACATTGACATTTGCAACAAATCATATAGTTTACATACATTGACATTCGCAACAAATCATATAGTTTACATACATTAACATTTGCAACAAATCATATAGTTTACATACATTGACATTCGCAACAAATCATATTGTTTACATACATTGACATGTGCAACAAATCATATAATTTACATACATTGACATTTGCACAAAATCATATAGTTTACATACATTGATATTTGCAACAAATCATATAGTTTACATACATTGACATTTGCAACAAATCATATAGTTTACATACATTGACATTTGCAACAAATCATATAGTTTACATACATTGACATTCGCAACAAATCATATAGTTTACATACATTGACATTTGCAACAAATCATATAGTTTACATACATTGACATTTGCAACAAATCATATAATTTGCATACATTGACATTCGCAACAAATCATATAGTTTACATACATTGACATTTGCAACAAATCATATAGTTTACATACATTGACATTCGCAACAAATCATATTGTTTACATACATTGACATGTGCAATAAATCATATAGTTTACATACATTGACATTTGCACCAAATCATATAGTTTACATACATTGATATTTGCAACAAATCATATAGTTTACATACATTGACATTTGCAACAAATCATATTGTTCACATACATTGACATTCGCAACAAATCATATAGTTTACATACATTGACATTCGCAATAAATCATATAGTTTACATACATTGACATTTGCAACAAATCATATAGTTTACATACATTGACATTCGCAATAAATAATATAGTTTACATACATTGACATTTGCAACAAATCACATAGTTTACATACATTGATATTTGCAACAAATCATATAGTTTACATACTTTGACATTTGCAACAAATCATATAGTTTACATACATTGACATTCGCAAGAAATCACATTGTTTACATACATTGACATGTGCAACAAATCATATAATTTACATACATTGACATTTGCACAAAATCATATAGTTTACATACATTGATATTTGCAACAAATAATATAGTTTACATACATTGACATTTGCAACAAATCATATAGTTTACATACATTGACATTTGCAACAAATCATATAGTTTACATACATTGACATTTGCAACAAATCATATAGTTTACATACATTGACATTTGCAACAAATCATATAGTTTACATACATTGACATTTGCAACAAATCATATAGTTTACATACATTGACATTCGCAACAAATCATATAGTTTACATACATTGACATTCGGAACAAATCATATAGTTTACATACATTGACATTTGCAACAAATCATATAGTTTACATACATTGACATTCGCAACAAATCATATTGTTTACATACATTGACATGTGCAATAAATCATATAGTTTACATACATTGACATTTGCAAAAAATCATATAGTTTACATACATTGACATTTGCAACAAATCATATAGTTTACATACATTGACATTTGCAACAAATCATATAGTTTACATACATTGACATTCGCAACAAATCATATAGTTTACATACATTGACATTCGCAATAAAGCATATAGTTTACATACATTGACATTTGCAACAAATCATATAGTTTACATACATTGACATTCGCAATAAATAATATAGTTTACATACATTGACATTTGCAATTAATCACATAGTTTACATACATTGATATTTGCAACAAATCATATAGTTTACATACTTTGACATTTGCAACAAATCATATAGTTTACATACATTGACATTTGCAACAAATCATATAGTTTACATACATTGACATTCGCAACAAATCATATAGTTTACATACATTGACATTTGCAACAAATCATACAGTTTACATACTTTGACATTTGCAACAAATCACATAGTTTACATACATTGACATTTGCAACAAATCATATAGTTTACATACATTGACATTTGCAACAAATCATATAGTTTACATACATTGACATTTGCAACAAATCATATAGTTTGCATACATTGACATTTGCAACAAATCATATAGTTTACATACATTGACATTTGCAACAAATCATATAGTTTACACACATTGACATTCGCAACAAATCATATTGTTTACATACATTGACATGTGCAACAAATCATATAGTTTACATACATTGACATTCGCAACAAATCATATAGTTTACATACATTTACATTTGCAACAAATCATATAGTTTACATACATTGACATTTGCAACAAATCATATAGTTTACATACACTGACGTTCGCAACAAATCATGTAGTTTACATACATTGACATTTGCAACGAATCATATAGTTTACATACATTGACATTTGCAACAAATCATATAGTTTAAATACCTTGACATTCGCAACAAATCATATAGTTTACTTACATTGACAATTGCAACAAATCATATAGTTTACATACATTGACATTTGCAACAAATCATTTAGTTTGCATACATTGACATTCGCAACAAATCATATAGTTTAAATACATTGACATTCGCAACAAATCATATAGTTTACATACATTGACATTTGCAACAAATCATATAGTTTACATACATTGACATTTGC
The DNA here is from genome assembly GCF_978046115.1 of Saccoglossus kowalevskii. Lineage (NCBI taxonomy): Eukaryota > Metazoa > Hemichordata > Enteropneusta > Harrimaniidae > Saccoglossus > Saccoglossus kowalevskii. The sequence continues at coordinate 21,705,005 of NC_140649.1, read as the reverse complement.
AACAAATCATATAGTTTAAATACATTGACATTCGCAACAAATCATATAGTTTACATACATTGACATTTGCAACAAATTATATAGTTTACATACATTGACATTTGCAACAAATCATATAGTTTACATACATTGACATTTGCAACAAATCATATAGTTTACATACATTGACATTCGCAATAAATCATATAGTTTACATACATTGACATTTGCAACAAATCATATAGTTTACATACATTGCCATTTGCAACAAATCATATAGTTTACATACATTGGCATTTGCAACAAATCATATAGTTTACATACATTGACATGTGCAACAAATCATATAGTTTACATACATTGACATGTGCAACAAATCATATAGTTTACATACATTGACATTTGCAACAAATCATATAGTTTACATACATTGATATTTGCAACAAATCATATAGTTTACATACATTGACATTTGCAACAAATCATATAGTTTACATACATTGACATTTGCAACAAATCATATAGTTTACATACATTGACATTCGCAACAAATTATATAGTTTACATACATTGACATTTGCACCAAATCATATAGTTTACATACATTGACATTCGCAACAAATCATATAGTTTACATACATTGACATTCGCAACAAATCATATAGTTTACATACATTGACATTTGCAACAAATCATATAGTTTACACACATTGACATTTGCACCAAATCATATAGTTTACATACATTGATATTTGCAACAAATCATATAGTTTACATACATTGACATTTGCAACAAATCATATAGTTTACATACATTGACATTCGCAACAAATCATATAGTTTACATACATTGACATTTGCAACAAATCATATAGTTTACATACATTGACATTCGCAACAAATCATATAGTTTACATACATTGGCATTTGCAACAAATCATATAGTTTACATACATTGACATGTGCAACAAATCATATAGTTTACATACATTGACATGTGCAACAAATCATATAGTTTACATACATTGACATTTGCAACAAATCATATAGTTTACATACATTGATATTTGCAACAAATCATATAGTTTACATACATTGACATTTGCAACAAATCATATAGTTTACATACATTGACATTTGCAACAAATCATTTAGTTTACATACATTGACATTCGCAACAAATCATATAGTTTAAATACATTGACATTCGCAACAAATCATATAGTTTACATACATTGACATTTGCAACAAATCATATAGTTTACATACATTGACATTTGCAACAAATCATATAGTTTACATACATTGATATTTGCAACAAATCATATAGTTTACATACATTGACATTTGCAACAAATCATATAGTTTACATACATTGACATTTGCAACAAATCATATAGTTTACATACATTGACATTCGCAACAAATTATATAGTTTACATACATTGACATTTGCACCAAATCATATAGTTTACATACATTGACATTCGCAACAAATCATATAGTTTACATACATTGACATTCGCAACAAATCATATAGTTTACATACATTGACATTTGCAACAAATTATATAGTTTACACACATTGACATTTGCACCAAATCATATAGTTTACATACATTGATATTTGCAACAAATCATATAGTTTACATACATTGACATTTGCAACAAATCATATAGTTTACATACATTGACATTCGCAACAAATCATATAGTTTATATACATTGACATTCGCAACAAATCATATAGTTTACATACATTGACATTTGCAACAAATCATATAGTTTACATACATTGACATGTGCAACAAATCATATAGTTTACATACATTGACATGTGCAACAAATCATATAGTTTACATACATTGACATTTGCAACAAATCATATAGTTTACATACATTGATATTTGCAACAAATCATATAGTTTACATACATTGACATTTGCAACAAATCATATAGTTTACATACATTGACATTTGCAACAAATCATTTAGTTTACATACATTGACATTCGCAACAAATCATATAGTTTAAATACATTGACATTCGCAACAAATCATATAGTTTACATACATTGACATTTGCAACAAATCATATAGTTTACACACATTGACATTTGCAACAAATCATATAGTTTACATACATTGATATTTGCAACAAATCATATAGTTTACATACATTGACATTTGCAACAAATCATATAGTTTACATACATTGACATTTGCAACAAATCATATAGTTTACATACATTGACATTCGCAACAAATTATATAGTTTACATACATTGACATTTGCACCAAATCATATAGTTTACATACATTGACATTCGCAACAAATCATATAGTTTACATACATTGACATTCGCAACAAATCATATAGTTTACATACATTGACATTTGCAACAAATCATATAGTTTACACACATTGACATTTGCACCAAATCATATAGTTTACATACATTGATATTTGCAACAAATCATATAGTTTACATACATTGACATTTGCAACAAATCATATAGTTTACATACATTGACATTCGCAACAAATCATATAGTTTACATACATTGACATTTGCAACAAATCATATAGTTTACATACATTGACATTCGCAACAAATCATATAGTTTACATACATTGGCATTTGCAACAAATCATATAGTTTACATACATTGACATGTGCAACAAATCATATAGTTTACATACATTGACATGTGCAACAAATCATATAGTTTACATACATTGACATTTGCAACAAATCATATAGTTTACATACATTGATATTTGCAACAAATCATATAGTTTACATACATTGACATTTGCAACAAATCATATAGTTTACATACATTGACATTTGCAACAAATCATTTAGTTTACATACATTGACATTCGCAACAAATCATATAGTTTAAATACATTGACATTCGCAACAAATCATATAGTTTACATACATTGACATTTGCAACAAATCATATAGTTTACATACATTGACATTTGCAACAAATCATATAGTTTAAATACATTGACATTCGCAACAAATCATATTGTTTACATACATTGACATTTGCAACAAATCATATAGTTTACATACATTGACATTTGCAACAAATCATATAGTTTACATACATTGACATTTGCAACAAATCATATAGTTTAAATACATTGACATTCGCAACAAATCATATAGTTTACATACATTGACATTTGCAACAAATCATATAGTTTACATACATTGGCATTAGCAACAAATCATATAGTTTACATACATTGACATTCGCAATAAATCATATAGTTTGCATATATTGACATTTGCAACAAATCATATAGTTTACATACATTGACATTCGCAACAAATCATATAGTTTACATACATTGGCATTTGCAACAAATCATATAGTTTACATACATTGACATGTGCAACAAATCATATAGTTTACATACATTGACATGTGCAACAAATCATATAGTTTACATACATTGACATTCGCAACAAATCATATAGTTTACATACATTGACATTCGCAACAAATCATATAGTTTACATACATTGACATTTGCAACAAATCATATAGTTTACACACATAGACATTTGCACCAAATCATATAGTTTATATACATTGATATTTGCAACAAATCATATAGTTTGCATACATTGACATTTGCAACAAATCATATAGTTTACATACATTGACATTCGCAACAAATCATATAGTTTACATACATTGACATTTGCAACAAATCATATAGTTTACATACATTGACATGTGCAACAAATCATATAGTTTACATACATTGACATTTGCAACAAATCATATAGTTTACATACATTGACATTCGCAACAACTCATATAGTTTACATACATTGACATTTGCAACAAATCATATAGTTTACATACATTGACATTTGCAACAAATCATATAGTTTACATACATTGACATTCGCAATAAATCATATAGTTTACATACATTGACATTTGCAACAAATCATATAGTTTACATACATTGACATTTGCAACAAATCATATAGTTTACATACATTGGCATTTGCAACAAATCATATAGTTTACATACATTGACATGTGCAACAAATCATATAGTTTACATACATTGACATGTGCAACAAATCATATAGTTTACATACATTGACATTTGCAACAAATCATATAGTTTACATACATTGACATTTGCAACAAATCATATAGTTTACATACATTGACATTTGCAACAAATCATATAGTTTACACACATTGACATTTGCACCAAATCATATAGTTTATATACATTGATATTTGCAACAAATCATATAGTTTACATACATTGACATTTGCAACAAATCATATAGTTTACATACATTGACATTCGCAACAAATCATATAGTTTACATACATTGACATTTGCAACAAATCATATAGTTTACATACATTGACATGTGCAACAAATCATATAGTTTACATACATTGACATTTGCAGCAAATCATATAGTTTACATACATTGACATTCGCAACAACTCATATAGTTTACATACATTGACATTTGCAACAAGTCAGATAGTTTACATACATTGACATTTGCAACAAATCATATAGTTTACATACATTGACATTTGCAACAAATCATATAGTTTACATACATTGACATGTGCAACAAATCATATAGTTTACATACATTGACATTTGCAACAAATCATATAGTTTACATACATTGACATTCGCAACAACTCATATAGTTTACATACATTGACATTTGCAACAAATCATATAGTTTACATACATTGACATTTGCAACAAATCATATAGTTTACATACATTGACATTCGCAATAAATCATATAGTTTACATACATTGACATTTGCAACAAATCATATAGTTTACATACATTGACATTTGCAACAAATCATATAGTTTACATACATTGGCATTTGCAACAAATCATATAGTTTACATACATTGACATGTGCAACAAATCATATAGTTTACATACATTGACATGTGCAACAAATCATATAGTTTACATACATTGACATTTGCAACAAATCATATAGTTTACATACATTGACATTTGCAACAAATCATATAGTTTACATACATTGACATTTGCAACAAATCATATAGTTTACACACATTGACATTTGGACCAAATCATATAGTTTATATACATTGATATTTGCAACAAATCATATAGTTTACATACATTGACATTTGCAACAAATCATATAGTTTACATACATTGACATTCGCAACAAATCATATAGTTTACATACATTGACATTTGCAACAAATCATATAGTTTACATACATTGACATGTGCAACAAATCATATAGTTTACATACATTGACATTTGCAACAAATCATATAGTTTACATACATTGACATTCGCAACAACTCATATAGTTTACATACATTGACATTTGCAACAAATCATATAGTTTACATACATTGACATTTGCAACAAATCATATAGTTTACATACATTGACATTCGCAATAAATCATATAGTTTACATACATTGACATTTGCAACAAATCATATAGTTTACATACATTGACATTTGCAGCAAATCATATAGTTTACATACATTGGCATTTGCAACAAATCATATAGTTTACATACATTGACATGTGCAACAAATCATATAGTTTACATACATTGACATGTGCAACAAATCATATAGTTTACATACATTGACATTTGCAACAAATCATATAGTTTACATACATTGACATTTGCAACAAATCATATAGTTTACATACATTGACATTTGCAACAAATCATATAGTTTACACACATTGACATTTGCACCAAATCATATAGTTTATATACATTGATATTTGCAACAAATCATATAGTTTACATACATTGACATTTGCAACAAATCATATAGTTTACATACATTGACATTCGCAACAAATCATATAGTTTACATACATTGACATTTGCAACAAATCATATAGTTTACATACATTGACATGTGCAACAAATCATATAGTTTACATACATTGACATTTGCAGCAAATCATATAGTTTACATACATTGACATTCGCAACAACTCATATAGTTTACATACATTGACATTTGCAACAAGTCAGATAGTTTACATACATTGACATTTGCAACAAATCATATAGTTTACATACATTGACATTTGCAACAAATCATATAGTTTACATACATTGACATGTGCAACAAATCATATAGTTTACATACATTGACATTTGCAACAAATCATATAGTTTACATACATTGACATTTGCAACAAATCATATAGTTTACATACATTGACATTTGCAACAAATCATATAGTTTACATACATTGACATTTGCAACAAATCATATAGTTTACATACATTGACATGTGCAACAAATCATATAGTTTACATACATTGACATTTGCAACAAATCATATAGTTTACATACATTGACATTCGCAACAACTCATATAGTTTACATACATTGACATTTGCAACAAATCATATAGTTTACATACATTGACATTTGCAACAAATCATATAGTTTACATACATTGACATTCGCAATAAATCATATAGTTTACATACATTGACATTTGCAACAAATCATATAGTTTACATACATTGACATTTGCAACAAATCATATAGTTTACATACATTGGCATGTGCAACAAATCATATAGTTTACATACATTGACATGTGCAACAAATCATATAGTTTACATACATTGACATGTGCAACAAATCATATAGTTTACATACATTGACATTTGCAACAAATCATATAGTTTACATACATTGACATTTGCAACAAATCATATAGTTTACATACATTGACATTTGCAACAAATCATATAGTTTACACACATTGACATTTGGACCAAATCATATAGTTTATATACATTGATATTTGCAACAAATCATATAGTTTACATACATTGACATTTGCAACAAATCATATAGTTTACATACATTGACATTCGCAACAAATCATATAGTTTACATACATTGACATTTGCAACAAATCATATAGTTTACATACATTGACATGTGCAACAAATCATATAGTTTACATACATTGACATTTGCAACAAATCATATAGTTTACATACATTGACATTCGCAACAACTCATATAGTTTACATACATTGACATTTGCAACAAATCATATAGTTTACATACATTGACATTTGCAACAAATCATATAGTTTACATACATTGACATTCGCAATAAATCATATAGTTTACATACATTGACATTTGCAACAAATCATATAGTTTACATACATTGACATTTGCAGCAATTCATATAGTTTACATACATTGGCATTTGCAACAAATCATATAGTTTACATACATTGACATGTGCAACAAATCATATAGTTTACATACATTGACATGTGCAACAAATCATATAGTTTACATACATTGACATTTGCAACAAATCATATAGTTTACATACATTGACATTTGCAACAAATCATATAGTTTACATACATTGACATTTGCAACAAATCATATAGTTTACACACATTGACATTTGCACCAAATCATATAGTTTATATACATTGATACTTGCAACAAATCATATAGTTTACATACATTGACATTTGCAACAAATCATATAGTTTACATACATTGACATTCGCAACAAATCATATAGTTTACATACATTGACATTTGCAACAAATCATATAGTTTACATACATTGACATGTGCAACAAATCATATAGTTTACATACATTGACATTTGCAGCAAATCATATAGTTTACATACATTGACATTCGCAACAACTCATATAGTTTACATACATTGACATTTGCAACAAGTCAGATAGTTTACATACATTGACATTTGCAACAAATCATATAGTTTACATACATTGACATTTGCAACAAATCATATAGTTTACATACATTGACATGTGCAACAAATCATATAGTTTACATACATTGACATTTGCAACAAATCATATAGTTTACATACATTGACATTCGCAACAACTCATATAGTTTACATACATTGACATTTGCAACAAATCATATAGTTTACATACATTGACATTTGCAACAAATCATATAGTTTACATACATTGACATTCGCAATAAATCATATAGTTTACATACATTGACATTTGCAACAAATCATATAGTTTACATACATTGACATTTGCAACAAATCATATAGTTTACATACATTGGCATTTGCAACAAATCATATAGTTTACATACATTGACATGTGCAACAAATCATATAGTTTACTTACATTGACATGTGCAACAAATCATATAGTTTACATACATTGACATTTGCAACAAATCATATAGTTTACATACATTGACATTTGCAACAAATCATATAGTTTACATACATTGACATTTGCAACAAATCATATAGTTTACACACATTGACATTTGCACCAAATCATATAGTTTATATACATTGATATTTGCAACAAATCATATAGTTTACATACATTGACATTTGCAACAAATCATATAGTTTACATACTTTGACATTCGCAACAAATCATATAGTTTACATACAATGACATTTGCAACAAATCATATAGTTTACATACATTGACATGTGCAACAAATCATATAGTTTACATACATTGACATTTGCAACAAATCATATAGTTTACATACATTGACATTCGCAACAACTCATATAGTTTACATACATTGACATTTGCAACAAGTCAGATAGTTTACATACATTGACATTTGCAACAAATCATATAGTTTACATACATTGACATTTGCAACAAATCATATAGTTTACATACATTGACATTTGCAACAAATCATATAGTTTACATACATTGACATTCGCAACAAATCATATAGATTACATACATTGACATTCGCAATAAATCATATAGTTTACATACATTGACATTTGCAACAAATCATATAGTTTACATACATTGACATTCGCAGTAAATAATATAGTTTACATACATTGACATTTGCAACAAATCATATAGATTAAATACATTGACATTCCCAATAAATCATATAGTTTACATACATTCACATTTGCAACAAATCATATAGTTTACATACATTGACATTTGCAACAAATCATATAGTTTACATACATTGACATTTGCAACAAATCATATAGTTTACATACATTGACATTCGCAACAAATCATATAGTTTACATACATTGACATTTGCAACAAATCATATAGTTTACATACATTGACATTCGCAACAAATCATATAGTTTACATACATTGACATTTGCAACAAATCATATAGTTTACATACATTGACATTCGCAACAAATCATATAGTTTACATACATTGACATTCGCAATAAATCATATAGTTTACATACATTGACATTTGGAACAAATCATATAGTTTACATACATTGACATTCGCAATAAATAATATAGTTTACATACATTGACATTTGCAACAAATCATATAGATTAAATACATTGACATTCGCAATAAATCATATAGTTTACATACATTGACATTTGCAACAAATCATATAGTTTACATACATTGACATTTGCAACAAATCATATAGTTTACATACATTGACATTCGCAACATATCATATAGTTTACATACATTGACATGCGCAACAAATCATATGGTTTACATACATTGACATGCGCATCAAATCATATAGTTTACATACATTGACATTTGCAACAAATCATATAGTTTACATACATTGACATTTGCAACAAATCATATAGTTTACATACATTGACATTTGCAACAAATCATATAGTTTACATACATTGACATTTGCAATAAATCATATAGTTTACATACATTGACATTTGCAACAAATCATATAGTTTACATACATTGACATTTGCAACAAATCATATTGTTTACATACATTGACATTCGCAATAAATCATATAGATTACATACATTGACATTTGCAACAAATCATATAGTTTACATACATTGACAATCGCAATAAATAATATAGTTTACATACATTGACATTTGAAACAAATCACATAGTTTACATACATTGACATTTGCAACAAATCATATAGTTTGCATACATTGACATTCGCAACAAATCATATAGTTCACGTACATGGACATTTGAAACAAATCTTATAGTTTACATACATTGACATTTGCACCAAATCATATAGTTTACATACATTGATATTTGCAACAAATCATATAGTTTACATACATTGACATTTGCAACAAATCATATAGTTTACATACATTGACATTCGCAACAAATCATATAGTTTACATACATTGACATTTGCAACAAATCATATAGTTTACATACATTGACATTCGCAACAAATCATATAGTTTACATACATTGGCATTTGCAACAAATCATATAGTTTACATACATTGACATGTGCAACAAATCATATAGTTTACATACATTGACATGTGCAACAAATCATATAGTTTACATACATTGACATTTGCAACAAATCATATAGTTTACATACATTGATATTTGCAACAAATCATATAGTTTACATACATTGACATTTGCAACAAATCATATAGTTTACATACATTGACATTTGCAACAAATCATTTAGTTTACATACATTGACATTCGCAACAAATCATATAGTTTAAATACATTGACATTCGCAACAAATCATATAGTTTACATACATTGACATTTGCAACAAATCATATAGTTTACATACATTGACATTTGCAACAAATCATATAGTTTACATACATTGATATTTGCAACAAATCATATAGTTTACATACATTGACATTTGCAACAAATCATATAGTTTACATACATTGACATTTGCAACAAATCATATAGTTTACATACATTGACATTCGCAACAAATTATATAGTTTACATACATTGACATTTGCACCAAATCATATAGTTTACATACATTGACATTCGCAACAAATCATATAGTTTACATACATTGACATTTGCAACAAATCATATAGTTTACATACATTGACATTTGCAACAAATCATATAGTTTACATACATTGACATTTGCAACAAATCATATAGTTTACATACATTGACATTTGCAATAAATCATATAGTTTACATACATTGACATTTGCAACAAATCATATAGTTTACATACATTGACATTTGCAACAAATCATATTGTTTACATACATTGACATTCGCAATAAATCATATAGATTACATACATTGACATTTGCAACAAATCATATAGTTTACATACATTGACAATCGCAATAAATAATATAGTTTACATACATTGACATTTGAAACAAATCACATAGTTTACATACATTGACATTTGCAACAAATCATATAGTTTGCATACATTGACATTCGCAACAAATCATATAGTTCACGTACATGGACATTTGAAACAAATCTTATAGTTTACATACATTGACATTTGCACCAAATCATATAGTTTACATACATTGATATTTGCAACAAATCATATAGTTTACATACATTGACATTTGCAACAAATCATATAGTTTACATACATTGACATTCGCAACAAATCATATAGTTTACATACATTGACATTTGCAACAAATCATATAGTTTACATACATTGACATTCGCAACAAATCATATAGTTTACATACATTGGCATTTGCAACAAATCATATAGTTTACATACATTGACATGTGCAACAAATCATATAGTTTACATACATTGACATGTGCAACAAATCATATAGTTTACATACATTGACATTTGCAACAAATCATATAGTTTACATACATTGATATTTGCAACAAATCATATAGTTTACATACATTGACATTTGCAACAAATCATATAGTTTACATACATTGACATTTGCAACAAATCATTTAGTTTACATACATTGACATTCGCAACAAATCATATAGTTTAAATACATTGACATTCGCAACAAATCATATAGTTTACATACATTGACATTTGCAACAAATCATATAGTTTACATACATTGACATTTGCAACAAATCATATAGTTTACATACATTGATATTTGCAACAAATCATATAGTTTACATACATTGACATTTGCAACAAATCATATAGTTTACATACATTGACATTTGCAACAAATCATATAGTTTACATACATTGACATTCGCAACAAATTATATAGTTTACATACATTGACATTTGCACCAAATCATATAGTTTACATACATTGACATTCGCAACAAATCATATAGTTTACATACATTGACATTCGCAACAAATCATATAGTTTACATACATTGACATTTGCAACAAATCATATAGTTTACACACATTGACATTTGCACCAAATCATATAGTTTACATACATTGATATTTGCAACAAATCATATAGTTTACATACATTGACATTTGCAACAAATCATATAGTTTACATACATTGACATTCGCAACAAATCATATAGTTTATATACATTGACATTCGCAACAAATCATATAGTTTACATACATTGACATTTGCAACAAATCATATAGTTTACATACATTGACATGTGCAACAAATCATATAGTTTACATACATTGACATGTGCAACAAATCATATAGTTTACATACATTGACATTTGCAACAAATCATATAGTTTACATACATTGATATTTGCAACAAATCATATAGTTTACATACATTGACATTTGCAACAAATCATATAGTTTACATACATTGACATTTGCAACAAATCATTTAGTTTACATACATTGACATTCGCAACAAATCATATAGTTTAAATACATTGACATTCGCAACAAATCATATAGTTTACATACATTGACATTTGCAACAAATCATATAGTTTACATACATTGACATTTGCAACAAATCATATAGTTTACATACATTGATATTTGCAACAAATCATATAGTTTACATACATTGACATTTGCAACAAATCATATAGTTTACATACATTGACATTTGCAACAAATCATATAGTTTACATACATTGACATTCGCAACAAATTATATAGTTTACATACATTGACATTTGCACCAAATCATATAGTTTACATACATTGACATTCGCAACAAATCATATAGTTTACATACATTGACATTCGCAACAAATCATATAGTTTACATACATTGACATTTGCAACAAATCATATAGTTTACACACATTGACATTTGCACCAAATCATATAGTTTACATACATTGATATTTGCAACAAATCATATAGTTTACATACATTGACATTTGCAACAAATCATATAGTTTACATACATTGACATTCGCAACAAATCATATAGTTTACATACATTGACATTTGCAACAAATCATATAGTTTACATACATTGACATTCGCAACAAATCATATAGTTTACATACATTGGCATTTGCAACAAATCATATAGTTTACATACATTGACATGTGCAACAAATCATATAGTTTACATACGTTGACATGTGCAACAAATCATATAGTTTACATACATTGAAATTTGCAACAAATCATATAGTTTACATACATTGATATTTGCAACAAATCATATAGTTTACATACATTGACATTTGCAACAAATCATATAGTTTACATACATTGACATTTGCAACAAATCATTTAGTTTACATACATTGACATTCGCAACAAATCATATAGTTTAAATACATTGACATTCGCAACAAATCATATAGTTTACATACATTGACATTTGCAACAAATCATATAGTTTACATACATTGACATTTGCAACAAATCATATAGTTTAAATACATTGACATTCGCAACAAATCATATTGTTTACATACATTGACATTTGCAACAAATCATATAGTTTACATACATTGACATTTGCAACAAATCATATAGTTTACATACATTGACATTTGCAACAAATCATATAGTTTAAATACATTGACATTCGCAACAAATCATATAGTTTACATACATTGACATTTGCAACAAATCATATAGTTTACATACATTGGCATTAGCAACAAATCATATAGTTTACATACATTGACATTCGCAATAAATCATATAGTTTGCATACATTGACATTTGCAACAAATCATATAGTTTACATACATTGACATTCGCAACAAATCATATAGTTTACATACATTGGCATTTGCAACAAATCATATAGTTTACATACATTGACATGTGCAACAAATCATATAGTTTACATACATTGACATGTGCAACAAATCATATAGTTTACATACATTGACATTCGCAACAAATCATATAGTTTACATACATTGACATTCGCAACAAATCATATAGTTTACATACATTGACATTTGCAACAAATCATATAGTTTACACACATAGACATTTGCACCAAATCATATAGTTTATATACATTGATATTTGCAACAAATCATATAGTTTGCATACATTGACATTTGCAACAAATCATATAGTTTACATACATTGACATTCGCAACAAATCATATAGTTTACATACATTGACATTTGCAACAAATCATATAGTTTACATACATTGACATGTGCAACAAATCATATAGTTTACATACATTGACATTTGCAACAAATCATATAGTTTACATACATTGACATTCGCAACAACTCATATAGTTTACATACATTGACATTTGCAACAAATCATATAGTTTACATACATTGACATTTGCAACAAATCATATAGTTTACATACATTGACATTCGCAATAAATCATATAGTTTACATACATTGACATTTGCAACAAATCATATAGTTTACATACATTGACATTTGCAACAAATCATATAGTTTACATACATTGGCATTTGCAACAAATCATATAGTTTACATACATTGACATGTGCAACAAATCATATAGTTTACATACATTGACATGTGCAACAAATCATATAGTTTACATACATTGACATTTGCAACAAATCATATAGTTTACATACATTGACATTTGCAACAAATCATATAGTTTACATACATTGACATTTGCAACAAATCATATAGTTTACACACATTGACATTTGCACCAAATCATATAGTTTATATACATTGATATTTGCAACAAATCATATAGTTTACATACATTGACATTTGCAACAAATCATATAGTTTACATACATTGACATTCGCAACAAATCATATAGTTTACATACATTGACATTTGCAACAAATCATATAGTTTACATACATTGACATGTGCAACAAATCATATAGTTTACATACATTGACATTTGCAGCAAATCATATAGTTTACATACATTGACATTCGCAACAACTCATATAGTTTACATACATTGACATTTGCAACAAGTCAGATAGTTTACATACATTGACATTTGCAACAAATCATATAGTTTACATACATTGACATTTGCAACAAATCATATAGTTTACATACATTGACATGTGCAACAAATCATATAGTTTACATACATTGACATTTGCAACAAATCATATAGTTTACATACATTGACATTCGCAACAACTCATATAGTTTACATACATTGACATTTGCAACAAATCATATAGTTTACATACATTGACATTTGCAACAAATCATATAGTTTACATACATTGACATTCGCAATAAATCATATAGTTTACATACATTGACATTTGCAACAAATCATATAGTTTACATACATTGACATTTGCAACAAATCATATAGTTTACATACATTGGCATTTGCAACAAATCATATAGTTTACATACATTGACATGTGCAACAAATCATATAGTTTACATACATTGACATGTGCAACAAATCATATAGTTTACATACATTGACATTTGCAACAAATCATATAGTTTACATACATTGACATTTGCAACAAATCATATAGTTTACATACATTGACATTTGCAACAAATCATATAGTTTACACACATTGACATTTGGACCAAATCATATAGTTTATATACATTGATATTTGCAACAAATCATATAGTTTACATACATTGACATTTGCAACAAATCATATAGTTTACATACATTGACATTCGCAACAAATCATATAGTTTACATACATTGACATTTGCAACAAATCATATAGTTTACATACATTGACATGTGCAACAAATCATATAGTTTACATACATTGACATTTGCAACAAATCATATAGTTTACATACATTGACATTCGCAACAACTCATATAGTTTACATACATTGACATTTGCAACAAATCATATAGTTTACATACATTGACATTTGCAACAAATCATATAGTTTACATACATTGACATTCGCAATAAATCATATAGTTTACATACATTGACATTTGCAACAAATCATATAGTTTACATACATTGACATTTGCAGCAAATCATATAGTTTACATACATTGGCATTTGCAACAAATCATATAGTTTACATACATTGACATGTGCAACAAATCATATAGTTTACATACATTGACATGTGCAACAAATCATATAGTTTACATACATTGACATTTGCAACAAATCATATAGTTTACATACATTGACATTTGCAACAAATCATATAGTTTACATACATTGACATTTGCAACAAATCATATAGTTTACACACATTGACATTTGCACCAAATCATATAGTTTATATACATTGATATTTGCAACAAATCATATAGTTTACATACATTGACATTTGCAACAAATCATATAGTTTACATACATTGACATTCGCAACAAATCATATAGTTTACATACATTGACATTTGCAACAAATCATATAGTTTACATACATTGACATGTGCAACAAATCATATAGTTTACATACATTGACATTTGCAGCAAATCATATAGTTTACATACATTGACATTCGCAACAACTCATATAGTTTACATACATTGACATTTGCAACAAGTCAGATAGTTTACATACATTGACATTTGCAACAAATCATATAGTTTACATACATTGACATTTGCAACAAATCATATAGTTTACATACATTGACATGTGCAACAAATCATATAGTTTACATACATTGACATTTGCAACAAATCATATAGTTTACATACATTGACATTCGCAACAACTCATATAGTTTACATACATTGACATTTGCAACAAATCATATAGTTTACATACATTGACATTTGCAACAAATCATATAGTTTACATACATTGACATTCGCAATAAATCATATAGTTTACATACATTGACATTTGCAACAAATCATATAGTTTACATACATTGACATTTGCAACAAATCATATAGTTTACATACATTGGCATTTGCAACAAATCATATAGTTTACATACATTGACATGTGCAACAAATCATATAGTTTACTTACATTGACATGTGCAACAAATCATATAGTTTACATACATTGACATTTGCAACAAATCATATAGTTTACATACATTGACATTTGCAACAAATCATATAGTTTACATACATTGACATTTGCAACAAATCATATAGTTTACACACATTGACATTTGCACCAAATCATATAGTTTATATACATTGATATTTGCAACAAATCATATAGTTTACATACATTGACATTTGCAACAAATCATATAGTTTACATACATTGACATTCGCAACAAATCATATAGTTTACATACATTGACATTTGCAACAAATCATATAGTTTACATACATTGACATGTGCAACAAATCATATAGTTTACATACATTGACATTTGCAACAAATCATATAGTTTACATACATTGACATTCGCAACAACTCATATAGTTTACATACATTGACATTTGCAACAAGTCAGATAGTTTACATACATTGACATTTGCAACAAATCATATAGTTTACATACATTGACATTTGCAACAAATCATATAGTTTACATACATTGACATTTGCAACAAATCATATAGTTTACATACATTGACATTCGCAACAAATCATATAGATTACATACATTGACATTCGCAATAAATCATATAGTTTACATACATTGACATTTGCAACAAATCATATAGTTTACATACATTGACATTCGCAGTAAATAATATAGTTTACATACATTGACATTTGCAACAAATCATATAGATTAAATACATTGACATTCCCAATAAATCATATAGTTTACATACATTCACATTTGCAACAAATCATATAGTTTACATACATTGACATTTGCAACAAATCATATAGTTTACATACATTGACATTTGCAACAAATCATATAGTTTACATACATTGACATTCGCAACAAATCATATAGTTTACATACATTGACATTTGCAACAAATCATATAGTTTACATACATTGACATTCGCAACAAATCATATAGTTTACATACATTGACATTTGCAACAAATCATATAGTTTACATACATTGACATTCGCAACAAATCATATAGTTTACATACATTGACATTCGCAATAAATCATATAGTTTACATACATTGACATTTGGAACAAATCATATAGTTTACATACATTGACATTCGCAATAAATAATATAGTTTACATACATTGACATTTGCAACAAATCATATAGATTAAATACATTGACATTCGCAATAAATCATATAGTTTACATACATTGACATTTGCAACAAATCATATAGTTTACATACATTGACATTTGCAACAAATCATATAGTTTACATACATTGACATTCGCAACATATCATATAGTTTACATACATTGACATGCGCAACAAATCATATGGTTTACATACATTGACATGCGCATCAAATCATATAGTTTACATACATTGACATTTGCAACAAATCATATAGTTTACATACATTGACATTTGCAACAAATCATATAGTTTACATACATTGACATTTGCAACAAATCATATAGTTTACATACATTGACATTTGCAACAAATCATATAGTTTACATACATTGACATTTGCAACAAATCATATAGTTTACATACATTGACATTTGCAACAAATCATATTGTTTACATACATTGACATTCGCAATAAATCATATAGATTACATACATTGACATTTGCAACAAATCATATAGTTTACATACATTGACAATCGCAATAAATAATATAGTTTACATACATTGACATTTGAAACAAATCACATAGTTTACATACATTGACATTTGCAACAAATCATATAGTTTACATACATTGACATTTGCAACAAATCATATAGTTTACATACATTGACATTTGCAACAAATCATATAGTTTACATACATTGACATTTGCAACAAATCATATAGTTTACATACATTGACATTTGCAACAAATCATATAGTTTACATACATTGACATTTGCAACAAATCATATAGTTTACATACATTGACATTTGCAACAAATCATATAGTTTACATACATTGACATTCGCAATAAATCATATAGTTTACATACATTGACATTTGCATCAAATCATATAGTTTACATACATTGACATTCGCAATAAATAATATAGTTTACATACATTGACATTTGCAACAAATCATATAGATTACATACATTGACATTCGCAATAAATCATATAGTTTACATACATTGACATTTGCAACAAATCATATAGTTTACATACATTGACATTTGCAACAAATCATATAGTTTACATACATTGACATTCGCAACAAATCATATAGTTTACATACATTGACATTTGCAACAAATCATATAGTTTACATACATTGACATTCGCAACAAATCATATTGTTTACATACATTGACATGTGCATTAAATCATATAGATTACATACATTGACATTTGCACCAAATCATATAGTTTACATACATTGACATTTGCAACAAATCATAGTTTACATACATTGACATTTGCAACAAATCATATAGTTTACATTCATTGACATTCGCAGTAAATCATATAGTTTACATACATTGACATTTGCAACAAATCATATAGTTTACATACATTGACATTTGCAACAAATCATATAGTTTACATACATTGACATTTGCAACAAATCATATAGTTTACATACATTGACATTCGCAACAAATCATATAGTTTACATACATTGGCATTTGCAACAAATCATATAGTTTACATACATTGACATGTGCAACAAATCATATAGTTTACATACATTGACATGTGCAACAAATCATATAGTTTACACCTCCTGGATGTCTTCTCTATTCCAAACCAGGCTTCTAAACAGTACACTAAACTACTTGACATTTATTTACCGACCCACCTGAAAAAAATCCCAGGCTATTCTGGTAAATGAGGAGAAGGAAGCGTTTGTGGATATCAAACGCCTGACTGGAGAAGAACATCAGGCTCTGACTGTTAACAAACTAAGGCAATTCCTCAAACAATCGAGGAAACGAATGCAGGACCCCCGAGAAGGCAGGAAACGCACTTCTAGCCTCAAAGCGCGGTGGTCGTCGCGCAGCGCGTGTTCGAATATTATGTAAATAAACAATGTATTTTACACGCGTTGTATACGTCGCTATGAGTCGTAAGAAACACGTTGCAAGATGCAAACGAATAAAGAAATACAGTGCAAAACTGGCTAAAAATAAACGGCTGGCTGATCAAGCTCAGTTGGTCTAAAATTTTATTCGGAATTTTTCGAGTAAAATTGTAACCCCAACAGAGGTCATTGCCCTTGGCAACGGTCTCAAATTTAAACCAACCCCCACCCAAGCCAACCTATCACACTTTGCTCAGAGACATGTCTATGGTATCTAGGAGAATGCGTATTAAATATTTAATGCGCAATAAACAATCTCAACAACATCCTTTCAAAATGAAATAAACATGGAACCCACCAGACTCACATCACAGTAGCCTTGAAAATTACATTGAGGCAACCAAAGTTGAGATATCCAAAATTACTACCAATAAACCCAAACAAAACAGGAATTCTGCCGAAATAGACTTCACCATGATAACACAATTGTAATAAAACCATTCGACAAAGGTCGTGGCATTGCAATCATGAACACAACTGTCTATATATATGAAAGCCTTCGTCAACCATGGAATAATACATCTGTTATGTATTCAGTTAGCTAATGCAATACTGCCCTCAGTCGGTGGGATGTTCGTCAATCCACCACCACCCCCATCGATAATAAATGCATTGTTTATGATAGTTTATACAGAAATACAGCAGAAAGTCATTGTGAAAGAAATGTTAAACAACTTAGTTGATGAAATTGTTGAGGGAAAGGATAAATAAAATTCATTTTTTAAAAATTTTATTTTTTGTCCTGTCTTGTCTTGATTTTTTTTCAGGGGGTCTAAACTGAAAGTTTCACATTTTGTTCACATGCATATAGTGTATGATATTTTTTTCAAGCATTGTCATAGAATTTTTTTCTCACAAAATCTTCCTGGCCCCCAGGATATCAAATAGTCCGCCCCTTAGCATCGGAGTGGAACGCGTAGAAATGCTCACAGCGTAGAACGCACCGCAGCGATCCTGGCTACGACGTTTCAGTGGCGGCTTTGCCGTACATTTTTGCTTGATATAAAAATATATAGTTTACATACATTGACATGTGCAACAAATCATATAGTTTACACCTCCTGGATGTCTTCTCTATTCCAAACCAGGCTTCTAAACAGTACACTAAACTACTTGACATTTATTTACCGACCCACCTGAAAAAAATCCCAGGCTATTCTGGTAAATGAGGAGAAGGAAGCGTTTGTGGATATCAAACGCCTGACTGGAGAAGAACATCAGGCTCTGACTGTTAACAAACTAAGGCAATTCCTCAAACAATCGAGGAAACGAATGCAGGACCCCCGAGAAGGCAGGAAACACACTTCTAGCCTCAAAGCGCGGTGGTCGTCGCGCAGCGCGTGTTCGAATATTATGTAAATAAACAATGTATTTTACACGCGTTGTATACGTCGCTATGAGTCGTAAGAAACACGTTGCAAGATGCAAACGAATAAAGAAATACAGTGCAAAACTGGCTAAAAATAAACGGCTGGCTGATCAAGCTCAGTTGGTCTAAAATTTTATTCGGAATTTTTCGAGTAAAATTGTAACCCCAACAGAGGTCATTGCCCTTGGCAACGGTCTCAAATTTAAACCAACCCCCACCCAAGCCAACCTATCACACTTTGCTCAGAGACATGTCTATGGTATCTAGGAGAATGCGTATTAAATATTTAATGCGCAATAAACAATCTCAACAACATCCTTTCAAAATGAAATAAACATGGAACCCACCAGACTCACATCACAGTAGCCTTGAAAATTACATTGAGGCAACCAAAGTTGAGATATCCAAAATTACTACCAATAAACCCAAACAAAACAGGAATTCTGCCGAAATAGACTTCACCATGATAACACAATTGTAATAAAACCATTCGACAAAGGTCGTGGCATTGCAATCATGAACACAACTGTCTATATATATGAAAGCCTTCGTCAACCATGGAATAATACATCTGTTATGTATTCAGTTAGCTAATGCAATACTGCCCTCAGTCGGTGGGATGTTCGTCAATCCACCACCACCCCCATCGATAATAAATGCATTGTTTATGATAGTTTATACAGAAATACAGCAGAAAGTCATTGTGAAAGAAATGTTAAACAACTTAGTTGATGAAATTGTTGAGGGAAAGGATAAATAAAATTCATTTTTTAAACATTTTATTTTTTGTCCTGTCTTGTCTTGATTTTTTTTCAGGGGGTCTAAACTGAAAGTTTCACATTTTGTTCACATGCATATAGTGTATGATATTTTTTTCAAGCATTGTCATAGAATTTTTTTCTCACAAAATCTTCCTGGACCCCAGGATATCAAATAGTCCGCCCCTTAGCATCGGAGTGGAACGCGTAGAAATGCTCACAGCGTAGAACGCACCGCAGCGATCCTGGCTACGACGTTTCAGTGGCGGCTTTGCCGTACATTTTTGCTTGATATAAAAATATATAGTTTACATACATTGACATGTGCAACAAATCATATAGTTTACACCTCCTGGATGTCTTCTCTATTCCAAACCAGGCTTCTAAACAGTACACTAAACTACTTGACATTTATTTACCGACCCACCTGAAAAAAATCCCAGGCTATTCTGGTAAATGAGGAGAAGGAAGCGTTTGTGGATATCAAACGCCTGACTGGAGAAGAACATCAGGCTCTGACTGTTAACAAACTAAGGCAATTCCTCAAACAATCGAGGAAACGAATGCAGGACCCCCGAGAAGGCAGGAAACACACTTCTAGCCTCAAAGCGCGGTGGTCGTCGCGCAGCGCGTGTTCGAATATTATGTAAATAAACAATGTATTTTACACGCGTTGTATACGTCGCTATGAGTCGTAAGAAACACGTTGCAAGATGCAAACGAATAAAGAAATACAGTGCAAAACTGGCTAAAAATAAACGGCTGGCTGATCAAGCTCAGTTGGTCTAAAATTTTATTCGGAATTTTTCGAGTAAAATTGTAACCCCAACAGAGGTCATTGCCCTTGGCAACGGTCTCAAATTTAAACCAACCCCCACCCAAGCCAACCTATCACACTTTGCTCAGAGACATGTCTATGGTATCTAGGAGAATGCGTATTAAATATTTAATGCGCAATAAACAATCTCAACAACATCCTTTCAAAATGAAATAAACATGGAACCCACCAGACTCACATCACAGTAGCCTTGAAAATTACATTGAGGCAACCAAAGTTGAGATATCCAAAATTACTACCAATAAACCCAAACAAAACAGGAATTCTGCCGAAATAGACTTCACCATGATAACACAATTGTAATAAAACCATTCGACAAAGGTCGTGGCATTGCAATCATGAACACAACTGTCTATATATATGAAAGCCTTCGTCAACCATGGAATAATACATCTGTTATGTATTCAGTTAGCTAATGCAATACTGCCCTCAGTCGGTGGGATGTTCGTCAATCCACCACCACCCCCATCGATAATAAATGCATTGTTTATGATAGTTTATACAGAAATACAGCAGAAAGTCATTGTGAAAGAAATGTTAAACAACTTAGTTGATGAAATTGTTGAGGGAAAGGATAAATAAAATTCATTTTTTAAACATTTTATTTTTTGTCCTGTCTTGTCTTGATTTTTTTTCAGGGGGTCTAAACTGAAAGTTTCACATTTTGTTCACATGCATATAGTGTATGATATTTTTTTCAAGCATTGTCATAGAATTTTTTTCTCACAAAATCAGCATTGTCATAGAATTTTTTTCTCACAAAATCTTCCTGGCCCCCAGGATATCAAATAGTCCGCCCCTTAGCATCGGAGTGGAACGCGTAGAAATGCTCACAGCGTAGAACGCACCGCAGCGGTCCTGGCTACGACGTTTCAGTGGCAGCTTTGCCGTACATTTTTGCTTCATATAAAAATACCCTAAACATCAAAATAGAGTATCTTACTTAATATCTATTCGGGCACCACGTTCACTGTCTTTTTCGGATGGCTAAAGTTCCTTCAAATTTATATATATATATATAT
Source organism: Saccoglossus kowalevskii (assembly GCF_978046115.1). Classification (NCBI taxonomy): domain Eukaryota; kingdom Metazoa; phylum Hemichordata; class Enteropneusta; family Harrimaniidae; genus Saccoglossus; species Saccoglossus kowalevskii. The sequence continues at coordinate 21,680,759 of NC_140649.1, read as the reverse complement.
ATATATATATATATATATATATATATATATATATGGTCTCTCCAAAGAGTGGATGTTCAAAGAAGACCGAGTTAGACCCCGGAAAAAAAATAAAATTGAGGAAGAAGTTGCATTTTGTATATATGTCACATATAAATGACACGCCTCCAACAATTTTGCCATACCCCCGACCGAGAAACCCACCTCGTATACACGGAAATCGAAATTTGTATATTCCCTGTACTAGATAAAACGAGCAATCTTACTGGTGTCCATTTCTCTATTCCAACTGAGGCGGCGCAACTAACGTATGCCACTTTCTTATAAGATACATCAAGGTAACATGTGCAGGCAGTCGACTGGAACATTATATTTTGAAAATTCAAGATGTATCAATGTTTCGTCCTAGATTTTTAAGTATTTCATCGTAAAGTCATAAAAACTGAAAAGAATATCAACATTTGACAACAATTTTGTTTGTAGGTAGCTTGCTTAGATTCAGTACGACTATAATACGTCCAAATCTTCTCTATGTTAACGACACGTACTTGCCCTCCGACCATAATTACAACATCACTGTGTATTAACATAAACGTGGTAAAGTAGAATATTGGTATTAACTGACAGAGGGCGTACTATTTGTTACCTATCTTGTTCCACTCCGAGAAGCATCACCCACATTTAAGGGCCACCAATTAGTCTATCGGCGTTTGTACCATCATATGGGCGTTGTTAGCCAATTAGACCTTTCCACGCGAAGTGCGAGAGCGTACTTCAATGATATCAGCTGTGTGTGAAGCCTATTGCTATTGAACTCTACGCAGGCCATTATCGATCAGACATAACAAAACTGGCCGTATAAAAAAGTTTGAGCTGGATAACGAATACTTCTGGTGAGAACTGGTTTTAGTAAATTATATTATTTATATTTTGTACCTGTTATTTAAAAAAAAAATCACCCAAACGCGACCAATGTCGTCTATTTTATTAATGGTAGGACACCTTACTGGAACATGCACTGCGCCCTCTAGACCTGTTTTCATTTCTATCATATACTTGCATTATTGTGACCTTTATACACTGAAGAGCTTCATGTTTATTTTATTATTGCGTCTCCACATGTTCCATTCAATAATTATCTGCTTCCTATGGATATCAACTTTAGAACGAAAAAATAACTTGAAAAAAAAACTATTTAATTGAGCGTAGATTAAAAAATACAATACTTCATAATAAGTATTATTTATCAGAACACATTCCATTTTGATTTCCTGACACTGACACTATCAGCAACTCTTGTATCGTGAATATGTCCAATGCAACCTTCATCTGTGTATAATTAGTTTAAACTTTGCGTTTCCAATGAATCTGGATATAAATGTAAGTTTTTGAAATGTACTAGATGCAAGAGATCAGTCATTAAAGAAATAAAACAAGTGTTCCTCTCAGCGTTATATCGAGTAATGAATGGTAGGTAATTTGCGGATTAAAATCTAATTCTTTCATTAAAACAGCTGTAATTAGTATTCAGTAAATAACATAAATATAGTCCATCCATTCTTAAACAAAATATGGAGAAACATAGAAGGCAGCAGCATGTGAGAATTCCTATTCCAAAATATCAAACAAAAAGTGGTACGTTGGAATGGTGATTGGTCTTTGCAGCGAGGTGGTTACTGTACACCCAGCGACAGAACATACAGTTCATATTGTTCAAACATCATTATTTAGTATCCATCGTAATCGTCAAGACCAGAAATCTGCATTTCTTTTCAGTTCGAGAATAATATGTATAAAACCACCAATGGAGAGACCGATTGAAAAAGTAGTTAACTTGTCTGCTATATTATGATTTCCATCAGATCGGAATACAAATGCCTGGAAGAAAGAAAAAAATAGTGTGTTTAGTTATGTTCATATATTCCGTTCAGTAATGTACATACCATATACGCAGATTTCTAATCATAAAGTTCTTGATTATCATTGTCATAGTTTAACAGGGTACACATGATAGGATTTTCATTACGGAATTTCCAAAACCTTATTCAAAAGTGCTTTGCTACCAAATAGCAATCGTGCAGCATAATGAATACTTTTCACTCATTGTGGGTGAGTGATTGTTCATAGATTTGTAATCTAAAAGCATCGTAACCAATTTGTGATTTGTGATCTAGTAACAGTGAAGTCGTTAATGTATGCATATACAATAGAATCAAATGAATTTTCATTAAAACTCTGAAAACAACTCAGCAGTAAAAAGCTGTTCCTTTGAATATAAAAATCAATAAGGAGTATTATCTGATTTAAATCAAGTGGAATGACAATTTCACAATTAGCGTGGACAATCAAATACTTACACATGCAGACACAACAATAGCTGCAACACCTAATATAAAGAAAACACAGAATGTATGCCAAACGCCTATAACCATAGCGACAATGTCAAGACCACTCAGTTCGTTCCGGCGTCCAATCACAGTGGTCTGTATTGTATACGGAGCTTTAGATATCTGCAATGAGAAACATTCTTAAAAACAAACTGTAAATCTAGTAACATGAGCAAAACATAGCTATATGACATGATACAGTATCATAGTCATAACATGAATTTCCCATCTCATGCCCCTTCTACAATAGTAGATTGGGAAGTGAAAAATAGAATGCCAACACTCAAACGTCAATCCACAAACATCAGAATCCACAAGTAGATTTACAATTTCGGAAACCATCGAAGAGGAGATGTGCTTCTAAAATTGTGAGCACATCTTGCAACAACCCGTCACACATTTTGCTTGCGATACACATATGTAAAATAAAGAAGCAAGTTATAAGTGGCCAAAGGGGGGAATTTATTAAACAGCAGTGGTAATAAATGTACACGTGAACACGTGAACAGTATGTAATAAGAGTTAATGGCATGCGATTAGTGAACGATCGAAGTTATAGTGTTCTAAGTTTTTGTACATAAATGACCATTCTAAAGAATCAAAAGCTTCAAAATAACAGTGCTCCATGTTTTCCAGTTACTTCACACCATTCAATAATGTCACTAATCAAACGAATTTGGTCAGTGATTAACGTGCCCTTAATGAAGGCAATGGCAACCGCGTCTAGCCAACTTATAATTAATGGATTCCAGTAAACAGTCGCTAAAGTCTCCCAAAATTCATGCAAGATGCTATCCCAACCAGGGTTCTTAATTAGAACTACTAAGTAAAATATATTTCAAATTCAACTTATTATAAAAGGTGAATCTATGTGTTGCCTATCAAATGATTGCTTGCCGAGTTTTGGTTCGTGACGTTCGGTCACGTGGTTGACCCTGAAAGTAGGCCATTTTTGCATTGTGAATTTTCAAAGTACGCTACATGACGAAATGAAGAAGAATTCTAATTCAACTTCTGATCAAATGTACATCAGGACAAATCAGGATTCTATCTCAACTTTTTCTTAAGGCACGTAATCGAACGTCATGACCCGAAACTCTGCAAGCATTCATTTGATAGGCAATACACCTTTGATAATAAGTTGAATTAGAAATATATTTTACTTCGTCATGTAGCGTACTTTGAACATGGCTAAAGTTCACAATTGCAGCCAAACACAAAAAGTGGCCTGCTTTAAGAGACAGTCACGTGACTACCAAACAAGGTACCACATTTTTCAACAATGCATTTGACAGATATTCTAGTGATCTATATATGGTAAAAGTTTAAAGCCCTAAAAAAATACCAGAGCGGCACTTATAGCGTTACAAAGTTGTGCCAAAAATAATTTTTTTTTGAAGCTTGAAACATTTAATTGTTTTCAGGCTGCCCAAGAACTTAATTGTACGTGTTTGGAAATTTCAGAACAATTTTGAAAAGCCAAAATGTTTGTCTATTCATATCTTGTTTTGTTTTTATGATAGGTTCAAATGTGTTGTTGAAACAGTGCCGTAAAATATGCTGATTTCCGTGTTTTTGAGATGCGAACATTTGGGGAAATGGCCAGAAAACTTTGTTTGTCCGTTACCATGGCAACAAGGAGTTGTGATCTAAAAGAAAGCTATTTTGACGGGTTGTGGACCAAGTACTACCACTGTGCAAAATACGAGCCAAATCTATTTTTGATCCCTGGCACCATTGTTTGATCCTTGACATTTGCTCTTCAATCAGCTCATCTCTTCTTTGCAGATATTTGATTGTTTTTAGCCGAGAGCTGGAATATGGGGTGCTCCAAGGAAACAGTTTAAACAATTAATTTCAGGATTTGGTTTGGAAGAGAACTGTATTTTAAAAGGGGACACTCTCTCTATACTTCCACAATCAAAATATTAATTAGGAAGCTATTGTTAAATTCAAAATCGCAGACCCTCTTCCAGAATCTGGATGTTCCAAACTCATGGTGATCATGATATGATCAGTGTGAATGCTTGGTGCGATTATACATTTTATTTTCACCGATTTAAGTAAACATTCTGGGAACAAAAAATAATCTAGTTTCGAACCTGAATTTTCACGCCTCCAAGGGAATCGAAACTTTGATAGGTAAAATTTTCTGTATAAGGGAACTAATTTTACAACATAAACCAAGTTCTAGCAGGATTTATTTATCAAGTCCACTCCCGCGTTTATCAATAATCGGGCCTAAAGAGGTGAGGTAAAGTCTCCATCGAAAATGCAGTTAGAGTAGGAGAATTGAAGATTGAGTTTGATAAATTGTTTATGTTCCATGGCTTTTAAAAAATCAAATAATTTGTGAACACATAATCAAAACTCAATTGTATAAACGATCGGTGTTCGCCACTGAACACGACGAGACACAATATTGGCAAATATATTGACACAATGTTGACGGCATGACGTCTATATTGCCATATAGAAATTTTGGCGTTCCAAGGTTGTTTTGGAAATTCAGTATAACCTGGGTTTCTTACCACCACACTTGAAACTGCAGTATTTTGCTGATATGGCGATGACGGATAAGGCTCCTGTAGCTGAATATATTGTTGAACATATTGTGGCTGTTTGTCAGTCAGTATTTGACTTGTCTCTGTAGAAAAAATATCACATTTACTAACATGTACACGTGGTAATTAAATTGTACTTGGCGATACCGGAAACATATTTAAGAGTGCCTCTGCCACTCAATCTCACATACCATGCCAACGTCTTCGAGCAACCACCTTTATATATACTAGTAGTTAAAATTCTTGAAATATTACTTTCATGTATGTATGTACACTATATTGGAAGAATGTTACACAAACAAGATCATGCACCACTTTACTGTACTTATGCAAGTGAACCCACAACGTGGTCTAAACAAATTAACTTTTTTCTCGCAATTCATATAAACACACGTCAAATGACAGCCAATCGCAGCCCGTGACGTATTACACACAAGTGAATACATTATATGAATGATGTCATTTTGAAAGATACGAGGACGCGGCGCGGCGCGGCGACCACCACACTTTAACCGCAGGGTTGCTGTTTTTATATTCATACAATACATCTCGGCGCTTGTATTTACAAATGTCGCCTGGAAAGTTCAGAACATAATAACAATGTCAATTTTAAAGTGAACAATCGCCAGTATTTATTCAACACAGTCTCCCTTGAGAACTACATATTCCTGCATGTGATGCTCATACATGGTTTAATCTGTTAAATAAATAGAGGGCTATTATTTGATGAGTGCACGGTCAACAACAAAAACAATGACAGCATAAAATTACTGATTCAAACAGACCATCAAAATTGAGGCATTACAATCAAAGTTGAGATACGGAGTGCAATGCAGGAATACATCCTGCAAACTCAAAATTCTGACTCGAAATGCCGACTTCTAACACCAAAAAAATGAAAAACAAAATGTGGAATTCTCTACAATTTCAGCCTTGGTGATGTAAAACACTTTGTCGTCTGTAGGTTTGAATTCGCTAATACCGAATTTACTCCTAAAGACTAGTCTTATTGAAATGTACATGGAATGCGTGATTTAGTATAGTGTATTTTAGAGTTGACCTTTCGGAATTAGCACAGTGAAATTGTGGACCCTAACTTGAAACGTCATACAACCAAAAATATAGTTCAGAAGACAGAATATCAATCACATTGCTGAGTTCGAACACACCCTTTTTTGTTTCTTCTTAGCACAGTGAGTGTTTCGCCTTTGATGTCTGGAGTTCTGTATAAAAGTGTAGTGTATATAAAGTCTTGTAACTGAGCAATCTGATTGGACGAGTATCACTAGTGTAGCTCCAAGTGTATATATAACTACTGTGGTATTGTGTGATCAGTATAATGTCATGCCACTTTCAGTGTTAAGTTCATAACAACATCATGTCCTTGGTTGATAATATAATCAAAGGAGTTGCAGTGGACTGTGTGTGGCCAATCCAACCGACCAATACCAGTGGGTGCCAGTATTTAAGGAGTATGCAACCTGCTACCCCAAATCAGAAATTGATAGCGAAGGCTCTGGTGATTATTCATAGTTGTGTTAGTATACCTGTACAGGTTGTCACTGATCAAGGTTGCCAGTTTGTTGGTAATGTTAAGTACAACTTCAAACACATGTGCCAAGAATGGGATTGCGACATTTATTGATTGCATACAGAGAAGCTCCGGAAGCCAACTTGGGATTCTTCCCATTCAAGCTGTTGTATGGGAGGATAGTTAGAGGTTCAGTGACCATTTTGAAGGAGCTATTGATGAGAGATATCACCTATCCTGAAATTAATGGTACATATGAATACGTCCCTGACCTACAAAATCGTACTGCGACTGACAGATCTGATGATCATTTTGATGTACAAAGCCTCATTCTTCTACTATGGGTAAATTGGTACAGTTGTTGATTTATATAGCCCACGATAAGCTGTGGATTGTATAGCAAGTACCCTACTATGTTAAGGAACGAATAAATATAATATAGAAAAGTACAGATAATCCGTGCCACGCCGATCTGTTGTATTGGCACAAGGTAGAAAAATACTGACGATAACGCAAACTTAATGTTCACTGACGCTACATCCATGCCACTGGGTACATCCACGTGTGTGTATACTGGCGTGATTGCAATCCTACCTACTGACCATGGCAAAAAGGTTCAAGAACACCTGAATGGTGACTTGACAGAATTACTCCTTTTGCAGCACTGGGAATCATTGAATGATTTGATTCACCCATTGTGTCTATTAAGGAACCTTAACATTGAAGAACCTAGGTTCGTCAGACCAAAATAGTAAGAGTGGTGGTGTTATAACATTATACTATGGATAGAGTACATAGTTTATACAGCGACATACCAGTATGTGTACTGCGTGATTTGAACTTTGACCTTTGAGTACAATCAAATAGAGAACATCTACGAAACGGTTTCGACCAATATGGATTTAAACAGTTAAACAGAGAACCAACACATCACACTATTCATGGTTCTTCACTAATCGGTGTAAGACTAACGAATAATCCATCCAATTGTAAACGTTCCTGAACTATAACAAACAAACTAAGTAAAAGTCATGATATTATATACGTCGTGATGGAGTTCAAGCGTGGGTTCTGTTACATTTCATAATTACAAGCTTTTTGGGATGATGATTATTTACGTTTTCAGAAAATTATTGGATACTACAGAGCATGTTGACAGAGGTCTTAATTACGCATGCTCCAATACAAACAATTAAAGCTAGCGCCTACGAAACTGCGTTCATGAATAAACCATTACAGAAAGCAGCAAGAGTCGAACAAACGTGTTTAACAAGTACAAATAACATCCAACGGAGTATAATTAAAAGTATCGTCGCCAGAGAATATTTTAACAACAAGTGTAAAAGAAGCCCACAAACTGTGATTTCTGGAAGACAATCAAACCTTTCCTTACAGATGAGTCTTCAAAAAATGAAAATAATATAAAAGATTAAAACTAATTACACTATTGAGATAAAGCCTAGCGATGTTGCAAATATAATGAATAATTACTATGTAAATTGAGATTTGAGGATATTTAGACTTATTTTAAGATCATGGTCAAAATTTTGCTACGGCAGCGTATGAACAATGTTTTACAGATCGTCCTAGTGTGCAAAATATAACTTAAAATTTCAAAACATGATTTCTCATTTAAAAAATTACCCATGCATTATACAGCTGAGAAATATATGAATGATGTGGACGTTAGAAAGACTACTGGGTACGAAAATGTATAAAAAAAGATGATGAAGAATTATAGATTCTGAAGCACTTAAATGTTTGTCTTCACTTCATGACAAATATGTTGTTGTCCCTGCAGACAGATCTGTCAACAATATAGTGTTTGTTTGTAAGAATTACTACTATGAATGCCTAAATAAAGAAGTCTGACTTCTAGTAGTTCTGCATACAGACACTCAACAAAGATGAAATTCTGGCTTACCACTCCGAAGGACACCAATACCTTACTCCAATACCTGAGCTGCATAAGACACCATATACAGCCAGATTCATAGCAGGATCACTCAAGTGCTCTACCAAAACATTGTCTAAAAAATAACATTTTTTTTCTACCATCAAAGAGGGTCTTCAAAAATACTGTGCTGTGGTGCAAAAAAACCAAAGAACCTTTTGAAAAATTGAAATTACAATAATTTTGAAACGTTAATGCAATTAAAACATTTGATTTTTCTACACTATACACTACAATACCACACGACAATTCACTTTATTTTAGTAAGGTGTCTTTATATAATAATGCCGATGATAATACTTTATCGGCTGTATGCAAAACGAAACAAGGAGTCAATCACATATATTAGGTGGCCTCGTGAAAACGGCGTGCATGTAAATCACATTAAATTTCAAGCTATTGTTTTGACATTGGTGGTAATACTATTGTTTCCAAAAATCAGGTTCAGCTTACTAGAGGTGAATATACACATAGTAAACTAGATTTCCATTACGATGGTATTATATAGAATTGGTAAATATCTTGATCAATCATCTAGAATGAGTGTTTTTCATAATTGTTTTATTTGAAAACATTTTAATTATTGTCCCCTGTTTTTGTGCAAGTGATGATATAAAAAAGATGGAGCGTATCCAATATAGAGCTTTGACATTTGTATGAAACAAATTTGATTCCAGTTATAGTGAATGGTCTAGAAAAAGTTGTATTGCAATCAAGGTTATTAAATCTAATTGTTAAACAGTTCAGTAACAACAGAAGAAGAGCCAGTTCTAACATTGTTATAATATGACAAGAACATAATGGCAATTCCTAAGTTTCCTATCGAACTGCATGATCCTGTTCATACCATATAAGCAATTATCATATAACCATGGCAAATAGTATTTTATTACGTGTCTTTTAACACGTTTATCACGGTAAACATCACAATATTCCAGGTGAGCGTCACAATATTCCGTGTCAATGTCACAATATTCCAGGTGAACGTCGCAATATTCTGTGTCAACGTCACACTATTCAAGGTGAAGGTCACAATATTTTGTGTCAACGTCATAACCGGAACTATGATCAATGGTTAATTGCAATAAATAGAGAAGCAGTTTGATAAATGGACGAAGGTGACCTGTCCTAGCGATATATGGCCCATACTACTTTCTGAAAGCACGGGTGGCGACTATGAGCCGGGCACGCAATGTAGGATTGGTCGTTTTTTCAAGGACAACTACTAAGCACACAAATTAATCCTCGACACAGTTTTTGCTCAGAGTCTATCGCGAAAATGTTTGGCAGCCAAGAGAGTTAACCTTAAGAAATAAGCAAAGTAAAATAAAATAAAACAGGTGCAGCAAAGAGTATGACACTGTAAGAAGAGAATGTTCTGGTAAGCTAGAGGATAATCTGGAGAGCGACACCACGAACCTTATTTTACGCTATTTGGCTCAACAATAGAACATTTGTATGTTTTAGAGGCGGCCAAGAGGGGGGTTGTGCAGCCAGAGGGTAAAGCAGAGAAGCTACCACCACAGGTGACACCAACACCTGGCTATGGGACCCGAGAAATTAGTAAAGCGGAACTGTTTACTGACAGCAGAATTACACCAGAAAAAAGATGTAAGCCAGCAGTAACAGAGAAACCAGATATACCATGAAGGCTGGATACAACCACACCATGGCGCCAATCAGCATTGACAGGGAGACCAGCTGACGTAGCAGATGATATACCATGGAGGCTGCATACAACCACACGATGGCACCAATCAGCATTGACAGGGAGACCAGCTGACGTAGCAGATGATATACCATGGAGGCTGGATACAATCACACCATGGCACCAATCAGCATTGACAGGGAGACCAGCTGACGTAGCAGATGATATACCATGGAGGCTGGATACAACCACACCATGGCGCCAATCAGCATTGACAGGGAGACCAGCTGACGGAGCAGATAATATACCATGGAGGCTGGATACAGCCACACCATGGCGCCTATCAGCTTTGACAGGGGGATCAGCTGATGGAGCAGATAATATACCATGGAGGCTGGATACAACCACACCATGGCACCAATCAGCATTGACAGGGGGACCAGCTGATGGAGCAGATAATATACCATGGAGGCTGGATACAATCACACCATGACACCAATCAGCATTGACAGGGAGACCAGCTGACGTAGCAGATGATATACCATGGAGGCTGGATACAACCACACCATGGCACCAATCAGCATTGACGGGGAGACCAGCTGACAGAGCAGATGATATACCATGGAGGCTGGATACAACCACACCATGGCACCAATCAGCATTGACAGGGAGACCAGCTGATGGAGCAGATAATATACCATGGAGGCTGGATACAACCACACCATGGGGCCAATCAGCATTGACAGGGAGACCAGCTGACGGAGCAGATAATATACCATGGAGGCTGGATACAATCACACCATGGCACCAATCAGCATTGACAGGGAGACCAGCTGACGTAGCAGATGATATACGATGGAGGCTGGATACAATCACACGATGGCACCAATCAGCATTGACAGGGAGACCAGCTGACGAAAAGATAATATACCATGGAGGCTGGATACAATCACACTATAGCACCAATCAGCATTGACAGGGAGACCAGCTGACGGAGCAGATGATATACCATGGAGGCTGGATACAACGACACCAAGAGACCAATCACCATTGACAGGGAGACCAGCTGACGTAGCAGATGATATACCATGGAGGCTGGATAGAGCAACACCATGGCACCAATCAGCATTGACAGGGAGACCAGCTGACGTAGCAGATAATATACCATGGAGACTGGATACAGCCACACCATGGCACCAATCAGCATTGACAGGGTGACCAGCTGTCGGAAAGATAATATACCATGGAGTCTGGATACAACCACACCATGGCACCAATCAGCATTGACAGGGAGACCAGCTGACGGAGCAGATAATATACCATGGAGGCTGGATACAACCACACCATGGCACCAATCAGCATTGACAGGGGGACCAGCTGATGGAGCAGATAATATACCATGGAGGCTGGATACAATCACACCATGACACCAATCAGCATTGACAGGGAGACCAGCTGACGTAGCAGATGATATACCATGGAGGCTGGATACAACCACACCATGGCACCAATCAGCATTGACGGGGAGACCAGCTGACAGAGCAGATGATATACCATGGAGGCTGGATACAACCACACCATGGCACCAATCAGCATTGACAGGGAGACCAGCTGATGGAGCAGATAATATACCATGGAGGCTGGATACAACCACACCATGGGGCCAATCAGCATTGACAGGGAGACCAGCTGACGGAGCAGATAATATACCATGGAGGCTGGATACAATCACACCATGGCACCAATCAGCATTGACAGGGAGACCAGCTGACGTAGCAGATGATATACAATGGAGGCTGGATACAATCACACGATGGCACCAATCAGCATTGACAGGGAGACCAGCTGTCGAAAAGATAATATACCATGGAGGCTGGATACAATCACACTATAGCACCAATCAGCATTGACAGGGAGACCAGCTGACGGAGCAGATGATATACCATGGAGGCTGGATACAACGACACCAAGAGACCAATCACCATTGACAGGGAGACCAGCTGACGTAGCAGATGATATACCATGGAGGCTGGATAGAGCAACACCATGGCACCAATCAGCATTGACAGGGAGACCAGCTGACGTAGCAGATAATATACCATGGAGACTGGATACAGCCACACCATGGCACCAATCAGCATTGACAGGGGGACCAGCTGATGGAGCAGATAATATACCATGGAGTCTGGATACAACCACACCATGGCACCAATCAGCATTGACAGGGAGACCAGCTGACGGAGCAGATAATATACCATGGAGGCTGGATACAATAACACCATGGAACCAATCAGCATTGACAGGGAGACCAGCTAACGTAGCAGATGATATACCATGGAGGCTGGATACAATCACACGATCGCACCAATCACCATTGACAGGGAGACCAGCTGATGGAAGGATAATATACCATGGAGGCTGGATACAATCACACGATGGCACCAATCAGCATTGACAGGGAGACCAGCTGACGGAGCAGATGATATACCGTGGGGGCAGGATACAACCACACCATGGCACCAATCAGCATTGACAGGGAGACCAGCTGACGTAGCAGATGATATACCATGGAGGCTGGATACAGCCACACCATGGCACCAATCAGCATTGACAGGGAGACCAGCTGACGTAGCAGATGATAAACCATGGAGGCTGGATACAGCCACACTATGGCACCAATCAGCATTGGCAGGGTGACCAGCTGACGGAGCAGATGATATACCATGGAGGCTGGATACAACCACACGATGGCACCAATCAGCATTGACAGGGAGACCAGCTGACGTAGCAGATGATATACCACGGAAGCTGGATACAGCCACACCATGGCACCAATCAGCATTGACAGAGTGACCAGCTGACGGAGCAGATGATATACCATTGAGGCTGGATACAACCACACCATGGCACTAATCAGCATTGACAGGGAGACCAGCTGACGGAGCAGATAATATACCATGGAGGCTGGATACAACCACACAATGGCACCAATCAGCATTGACAGGGAGACCAGCTGACGGAGCAGATGATATACTATGGGGCTGGATACAACCACACCATGGCACCAATCAGCATTGACAGGGAGACCAGCTGACGGAGCAGATGATATACCATGGAGGCTGGATACAACCACACCATGGCACCAATCAGCATTGACAGGGAGACCAGCTGACGGAGCAGATGATATACCATAGAGGCTGGATACAACCACACCAAGAGACCAATCAGCATTGACAGTGAGACCAGCTGACGTAGCAGACGATATACCATGGAGGCTGGATACAGCAACACCATGGCACCAATCAGCATTGACAGGGAGACCAGCTGACATAGCAGATAATATACCATGGAGACTGGATACAGCCACACCATGGCGCCAATCAGCATTGACGGGGAGACCAGCTGACGGAGCAGATAATATACCATGGAGGCTGGATACAACCACACCATGGCACCAATCAGCATTGACAGGGAGACCAGCTGATGGAGCAGATAATATACCATGGAGGCTGGATACAGCCACACCATGGCGCCAATCAGCATTGACAAGGAGACCAGCTGACGGAGCAGATAATATACCATGGAGGCTGGATACAACCACACCATGGCACCAATCAGCATTGTCAGGGAGACCAGCTGATGGAGCATATAATATACGATGGAGGCTGGATACAATCACACGATGGCACCAATCAGCATTGACAGGGAGACCAGCTGACGGAGCAGATAATATACCATGGAGGCTGGATACAATCACACCATGGCACCAATCAGCATTGACAGGGAGACCAGCTGACGTAGCAGATGATATACGATGGAGGCTGGATACAATCACACGATGGCACCAATCAGCATTGACAGGGAGACCAGCTGATGGAGCAGATGATATACCATGGAGGCTGGATACAACCACACCAAGAGACCAATCAGCATTGACAGGGAGACCAGCTGACGTAGCAGATGATATAACATGGAGGCTGGATACAGCAACACCATGGCACCAATCAGCATTGACAGAGAGACCAGCTGACGTAGCAGATAATATACCATGGAGACTGGATACAGCCACACCATGGCACTAATCAGCATTGACAGGGTGACCAGCTGACGGAAAGCTAATATACCATGGAGTCTGGATACAACCACACCATGGCACCAATCAGCATTGACAGGGAGACCAGCTGACATAGCAGATAATATACCATGGTGGCTGGATACAGTACAGCCACACCATGGCGCCTATCAGCATTGACAGGGAGACGAGCTGACGGAGCAGATAATATACCATGGAGGCTGGATACAGCCACACCATGGCGCCAATCAGCATTGACAGGGAGACCAGCTGACGGAGCAGATAATATACCATGGAGGCTGGATACAACCACACCATGGCACCAATCAGCATTGACAGGGAGACCAGCTGACGGAGCAGATAATATACCATGGTGGCTGGATACAGTACAGCCACACCATGGCGCCTATCAGCATTGACAGGGAGACGAGCTGACGGAGCAGATAATATACCATGGAGGCTGGATACAGCCACACCATGGCGCCAATCAGCATTGACAGGGAGACCAGCTGACGGAGCAGATAATATACCATGGAGGCTGGATACAACCACACCATGGCACCAATCAGCATTGACAGGGAGACCAGCTGATGGAGCAGATAATATACCATGGAGGCTGGATACAGCCACACCATGGCGCCAATCAGCATTGACAAGGAGACCAGCTGACGGAGCAGATAATATACCATGGAGGCTGGATACAATCACACTATAGCACCAATCAGCATTGACAGGGAGACCAGCTGACGGAGCAGATGATATACCATGGAGGCTGGATACAACGACACCAAGAGACCAATCACCATTGACAGGGAGACCAGCTGACGTAGCAGATGATATACCATGGAGGCTGGATAGAGCAACACCATGGCACCAATCAGCATTGACAGGGAGACCAGCTGACGTAGCAGATAATATACCATGGAGACTGGATACAGCCACACCATGGCACCAATCAGCATTGACAGGGTGACCAGCTGACGGAAAGATAATATACCATGGAGTCTGGATACAACCACACCATGGCACCAATCAGCATTGACAGGGAGACCAGCTGACGGAGCAGATAATATACCATGGAGGCTGGATACAATAACCCCATGGAACCAATCAGCATTGACAGGGAGACGAGCTGACGTAGTAGATGATATACCATGTAAGCTGGATACAACCACACGATGGCACCAATCAGCATTGACAGGGAGACCAGCTGACATAGCAGATAATATACCATGGAGGCTGGATACAATCACACCATGGCACCAATCAGCATTGACAGGGAGACCAGCTAACGTAGCAGATGATATACCATGGAGGCTGGATACAATCACACGATCGCACCAATCAGCATTGACAGGGAGACCAGCTGATGGAAGGATAATATACCATGGAGGCTGGATACAATCACACGATGGCACCAATCAGCATTGACAGGGAGACCAGCTGACGGAGCAGATGATATACCGTGGGGGCAGGATACAACCACACCATGGCACCAATCAGCATTGACAGGGAGACCAGCTGACGTAGCAGATGATATACCATGGAGGCTGGATACAGCCACACCATGGCACCAATCAGCATTGACAGGGAGACCAGCTGACGTAGCAGATGATAAACCATGGAGGCTGGATACAGCCACACTATGGCACCAATCAGCATTGGCAGGGAGACCAGCTGACGGAGCAGATGATATACCATGGAGGCTGGATACAACCACACGATGGCACCAATCAGCATTGACAGGGAGACCAGCTGACGTAGCAGATGATATACCACGGAAGCTGGATACAGCCACACCATGGCACCAATCAGCATTGACAGAGTGACCAGCTGCCGGAGCAGATGATATACCATTGAGGCTGGATACAACCACACCATGGCACTAATCAGCATTGACAGGGAGACCAGCTGACGGAGCAGATAATATACCATGGAGGCTGGATACAACCACACAATGGCACCAATCAGCATTGACAGGGAGACCAGCTGACGGAGCAGATGATATACTATGGGGCTGGATACAACCACACCATGGTACCAATCAGCATTGACAGGGAGACCAGCTGACGGAGCAGATGATATACCATGGAGGCTGGATACAACCACACCATGGCACCAATCAGCATTGACAGGGAGACCAGCTGACGGAGCAGATGATATAACATGGAGGCTGGATACAACCACACCAAGAGACCAATCAGCATTGACAGTGAGACCAGCTGACGTAGCAGACGATATACCATGGAGGCTGGATACAGCAACACCATGGCACCAATCAGCATTGACAGGGAGACCAGCTGACGTAGCAGATAATATACCATGGAGACTGGATACAGCCACACCATGGCGCCAATCAGCATTGACAGGGAGACCAGCTGACGGAGCAGATAATATACCATGGAGGCTGGATACAACCACACCATGGCACCAATCAGCATTGACAGGGAGACCAGCTGATGGAGCAAATAATATACCATGGAGGCTGGATACAGCCACACCATGGCGCCAATCAGCATTGACAAGGAGACCAGCTGACGGAGCAGATAATATACCATGGAGGCTGGATACAACCACACCATGGCACCAATCAGCATTGACAGGGAGACCAGCTGATGGAGCAGATAATATACGATGGAGGCTGGATACAATCACACGATGGCACCAATCAGCATTGACAGGGAGACCAGCTGACGGAGCAGATAATATACCATGGAGGCTGGATACAATCACACCATGGCACCAATCAGCATTGACAGGGAGACCAGCTGACGTAGCAGATGATATACGATGGAGGCTGGATACAATCACACGATGGCACCAATCAGCATTGACAGGGAGACCAGCTGACGGAAAGATAATATACCATGGAGGCTGGATACAATCACACGATAGCACCAATCAGCATTGACAGGGAGACCAGCTGACGGAGCAGATGATATACCATGGAGGCTGGATACAACCACACCAAGAGACCAATCAGCATTGACAGGGAGACCAGCTGACGTAGCAGATGATATAACATGGAGGCTGGATACAGCAACACCATGGCACCAATCAGCATTGACAGGGAGACCAGCTGACGTAGCAGATAATATACCATGGAGACTGGATACAGCCACACCATGGCACTAATCAGCATTGACAGGGTGACCAGCTGACGGAAAGATAATATACCATGGAGGCTGGATACAACCACACCATGGCACCAATCAGCATTGACAGGGAGACCAGCTGATGGAGCAGATAATATATGATGGAGGCTGGATACAATCACACGATGGCACCAATCAGCATTGACAGGGAGACCAGCTGACGGAGCAGATAATATACCATGGAGTCTGGATACAACCACACCATGGCACCAATCAGCATTGACAGGGAGACCAGCTGATGGAGCAGATAATATACGATGGAGGCTGGATACAATCACACGATGGCACCAATCAGCATTGACAAGGAGACCAGCTGACGGAGCAGATAATATACCATGGAGGCTGGATACAACCACACCATGGCACCAATCAGCATTGACAGGGAGACCAGCTGATGGAGCAGATAATATACGATGGAGGCTGGATACAATCACACGATGGCACCAATCAGCATTGACAAGGAGACCAGCTGACGGAGCAGATAATATACCATGGAGGCTGGATACAACCACACCATGGCACCAATCAGCATTGACAGGGAGACCAGCTGATGGAGCAGATAATATACGATGGAGGCTGGATACAATCACACGATGGCACCAATCAGCATTGACAGGGAGACCAGCTGACGGAGCAGATAATATACCATGGAGTCTGGATACAACCACACCATGGCACCAATCAGCATTGACAGGGAGACCAGCTGACGGAGCAGATAATATACCATGGAGGCTGGATACAATAACACCATGGAACCAATCAGCATTGACAGGGAGACCAGCTGACGTAGTAGATGATATACCATGGAGACTGGATACAACCACATGATGGCACCAATCAGCATTGACAGGGAGACCAGCTGACGTAGCAGATGATATACCATGGAGGCTGGATAAAATCACACGATGGCACCAATCAGCATTGACAGGGAGACCAGCTGACGGAGCAGATAATATACCATGGAGGCTGGATACAATCACACCATGACACCAATCAGCATTGACAGGGAGACCAGCTGGCGTAGCAGATGATATACCATGGAGGCCGGATACAGCCACACGATGGCACCAATCAGCATTGACAGGGAGACCAGCTGACGTAGCAGATGATATACCATGGAGGCTGGATACAACCACACCATGGCACCAATCAGCATTGACAGGGAGACCAGCTGACGGAGCAGATGATATAACATGGAGGCTGGATACAACCACACCAAGAGACCAATCAGCATTGACAGTGAGACCAGCTGACGTAGCAGACGATATACCATGGAGGCTGGATACAGCAACACCATGGCACCAATCAGCATTGACAGGGAGACCAGCTGACGTAGCAGATAATATACCATGGAGACTGGATACAGCCACACCATGGCGCCAATCAGCATTGACAGGGAGACCAGCTGACGGAGCAGATAATATACCATGGAGGCTGGATACAACCACACCATGGCACCAATCAGCATTGACAGGGAGACCAGCTGATGGAGCAAATAATATACCATGGAGGCTGGATACAGCCACACCATGGCGCCAATCAGCATTGACAAGGAGACCAGCTGACGGAGCAGATAATATACCATGGAGGCTGGATACAACCACACCATGGCACCAATCAGCATTGACAGGGAGACCAGCTGATGGAGCAGATAATATACGATGGAGGCTGGATACAATCACACGATGGCACCAATCAGCATTGACAGGGAGACCAGCTGACGGAGCAGATAATATACCATGGAGGCTGGATACAATCACACCATGGCACCAATCAGCATTGACAGGGAGACCAGCTGACGTAGCAGATGATATACGATGGAGGCTGGATACAATCACACGATGGCACCAATCAGCATTGACAGGGAGACCAGCTGACGGAAAGATAATATACCATGGAGGCTGGATACAATCACACGATAGCACCAATCAGCATTGACAGGGAGACCAGCTGACGGAGCAGATGATATACCATGGAGGCTGGATACAACCACACCAAGAGACCAATCAGCATTGACAGGGAGACCAGCTGACGTAGCAGATGATATAACATGGAGGCTGGATACAGCAACACCATGGCACCAATCAGCATTGACAGGGAGACCAGCTGACGTAGCAGATAATATACCATGGAGACTGGATACAGCCACACCATGGCACTAATCAGCATTGACAGGGTGACCAGCTGACGGAAAGATAATATACCATGGAGGCTGGATACAACCACACCATGGCACCAATCAGCATTGACAGGGAGACCAGCTGATGGAGCAGATAATATATGATGGAGGCTGGATACAATCACACGATGGCACCAATCAGCATTGACAGGGAGACCAGCTGACGGAGCAGATAATATACCATGGAGTCTGGATACAACCACACCATGGCACCAATCAGCATTGACAGGGAGACCAGCTGATGGAGCAGATAATATACGATGGAGGCTGGATACAATCACACGATGGCACCAATCAGCATTGACAAGGAGACCAGCTGACGGAGCAGATAATATACCATGGAGGCTGGATACAACCACACCATGGCACCAATCAGCATTGACAGGGAGACCAGCTGATGGAGCAGATAATATACGATGGAGGCTGGATACAATCACACGATGGCACCAATCAGCATTGACAGGGAGACCAGCTGACGGAGCAGATAATATACCATGGAGTCTGGATACAACCACACCATGGCACCAATCAGCATTGACAGGGTGACCAGCTGACGGAAAGATAATATACCATGGAGGCTGGATACAACCACACCATGGCACCAATCAGCATTGACAGGGAGACCAGCTGATGGAGCAGATAATATATGATGGAGGCTGGATACAATCACACGATGGCACCAATCAGCATTGACAGGGAGACCAGCTGACGGAGCAGATAATATACCATGGAGTCTGGATACAACCACACCATGGCACCAATCAGCATTGACAGGGAGACCAGCTGATGGAGCAGATAATATACGATGGAGGCTGGATACAATCACACGATGGCACCAATCAGCATTGACAAGGAGACCAGCTGACGGAGCAGATAATATACCATGGAGGCTGGATACAACCACACCATGGCACCAATCAGCATTGACAGGGAGACCAGCTGATGGAGCAGATAATATACGATGGAGGCTGGATACAATCACACGATGGCACCAATCAGCATTGACAGGGAGACCAGCTGACGGAGCAGATAATATACCATGGAGTCTGGATACAACCACACCATGGCACCAATCAGCATTGACAGGGAGACCAGCTGATGGAGCAGATAATATACGATGGAGGCTGGATACAATCACACGATGGCACCAATCAGCATTGACAAGGAGACCAGCTGACGGAGCAGATAATATACCATGGAGGCTGGATACAACCACACCATGGCACCAATCAGCATTGACAGGGAGACCAGCTGATGGAGCAGATAATATACGATGGAGGCTGGATACAATCACACGATGGCACCAATCAGCATTGACAGGGAGACCAGCTGACGGAGCAGATAATATACCATGGAGTCTGGATACAACCACACCATGGCACCAATCAGCATTGACAGGGAGACCAGCTGACGGAGCAGATAATATACCATGGAGGCTGGATACAATAACACCATGGAACCAATCAGCATTGACAGGGAGACCAGCTGACGTAGTAGATGATATACCATGGAGACTGGATACAACCACATGATGGCACCAATCAGCATTGACAGGGAGACCAGCTGACGTAGCAGATGATATACCATGGAGGCTGGATAAAATCACACGATGGCACCAATCAGCATTGACAGGGAGACCAGCTGACGGAGCAGATAATATACCATGGAGGCTGGATACAATCACACCATGACACCAATCAGCATTGACAGGGAGACCAGCTGGCGTAGCAGATGATATACCATGGAGGCCGGATACAGCCACACGATGGCACCAATCAGCATTGACAGGGAGACCAGCTGACGTAGCAGATGATATACCATGGAGGCTGGA
Organism: Saccoglossus kowalevskii; assembly: GCF_978046115.1. NCBI lineage: Eukaryota > Metazoa > Hemichordata > Enteropneusta > Harrimaniidae > Saccoglossus > Saccoglossus kowalevskii. Next base: position 21,659,459 of record NC_140649.1, on the reverse strand, counting down.
TACAATCACACCATGGCACCAATCAGCATTGACAGGGAGACCAGCTGACGTAGCAGATGATATACCATGGAGGCTGGATACAACCACACCAAGGCGCCAATCAGCATTGACAGGGAGACCAGCTGACGGAGCAGATAATATACCATGGTGGCTGGATACAGTACAGCCACACCATGGCGCCTATCAGCATTGACAGGGAGACGAGCTGACGGAGCAGATAATATACCATGTAGGCTGGATACAGCCACACCATGGCGCCAATCAGCATTGACAGTGAGACCAGCTGAAGGAGCAGATAATATACCATGGAGGCTGGATACAACCACGCCATGGCACCAATCAGCATTGACAGGGAGACCAGCTGATGGAGCAGATAATATACCATGGAGGCTGGATACAGCCACACCATGGCGCCAATCAGCATTGACAAGGAGACCAGCTGACGGAGCAGATAATATACCATGGAGGCTGGATACAACCACACCATGGCACCAATCAGCATTGACAGGGAGACCAGCTGATGGAGCAGATAATATACCATGGAGGCTGGATACAATCACACCATGGCACCAATCAGCACTGACAGGGAGACCAGCTGACATAGCAGATAATATACCATGGAGGCTGGATACAATCACACCATGGCACCAATCAGCATTGACAGGGAGACCAGCTGACGTAGCAGATGATATACCATGGAGGCTGGATACAATCACACCATGGCACCAATCAGCATTGACAGGGAGACCAGCTGACGTAGCAGATGATATACCATGGAGGCTGGATACAACCACACCATGGCGCCAATCAGCATTGACAGGGAGACCAGCTGACGGAGCAGATAATATACCATGGAGGCTGGATACAGCCACACCATGGCGCCTATCAGCATTGACAGGGAGACCAGCTGACGGAGCAGATAATATACCATGGAGGCTGGATACAACCACACCATGGCACCAATCAGCATTGACAGGGAGACCAGCTGATGGAGCAGATAATATACCATGGAGGCTGGATACAATCACACCATGACACCAATCAGCATTGACAGGGAGACCAGCTGACGTAGCAGATGATATACGATGGAGGCTAGATACAATCACACGATGGCACCAATCAGCATTGACAGGGAGACCAGCTGACGGAAAGATAATATACCATGGAGGCTGGATACAATCACACGATAGCACCAATCAGCATTGACAGGGAGACCAGCTGACGGAGCAGATGATATACCATGGAGGCTGGATACAACGACACCAAGAGACCAATCACCATTGACAGGGAGACCAGCTGACGTAGCAGATGATATACCATGGAGGCTGGATAGAGCAACACCATGGCACCAATCAGCATTGACAGGGAGACCAGCTGACGTAGCAGATAATATACCATGGAGACTGGATACAGCCACACCATGGCACCAATCAGCATTGACAGGGTGACCAGCTGACGGAGCAGATAATATACCATGGAGGCTGGATACAATAACACCATGGAACCAATCAGCATTGACAGGGAGACCAGCTGACGTAGTAGATGATATACCATGGAGGCTGGATACAACCACACGATGGCACCAATCAGCATTGACAGGGAGACCAGCTGACATAGCAGATAATATACCATGGAGGCTGGATACAATCACACCATGGCACCAATCAGCATTGACAGGGAGACCAGCTAACGTAGCAGATGATATACCATGGAGGCTGGATACAATCACACGATCGCACCTATCAGCATTGACAGGGAGACCAGCTGACGGAGCAGATGATATACAATGGAGGCTGGATACAACCACACCATGGCACCAATCAGCATTGACAGGGAGACCAGCTGACATAGTAGATGATATACCATGGAGGCTGGATACAGCAACACCATGGCACCAATCAGCATTGACAGGGTGACCAGCTGACGGAAAGATAATATACCATGGAGTCTGGATACAACCACACCATGGCACCAATCAGCATTGACAGGGAGACCAGCTGACGGAGCAGATAATATACCATGGAGGCTGGATACAATGACACCATGGAACCAATCAGCATTGACAGGGAGACCAGCTGACGTAGTAGATGATATACTATGGGGCTGGATACAACCACACCATGGCACCAATCAGCATTGACAGGGAGACCAGCTGACGGAGCAGATGATATACCATGGAGGCTGGATACAATCACACGATGGCGCCTATCAGCATTGACAGGGAGACCAGCTGACGGAGCAGATGATATACAATGGAGGCTGGATACAATCACACGATCGCACCAATCAGCATTGACAGGGAGACCAGCTGATGGAAGGATAATATACCATGGAGGCTGGATACAATCACACGATAGCACCAATCAGCATTGACAGGGAGACCAGCTGACGGAGCAGATGATATACCGTGGGGGCAGGATACAACCACACCATGGCACCAATCAGCATTGACAGGGAGACCAGCTGACATAGCAGATGATATACAATGGAGGCTGGATACAGCCACACCATGGCACCAATCAGCCTTGGCAGGGTGACCAGCTGACGGAGCAGATGATATACCATGGAGGCTGGATACAACCACACGATGGCACCAATCAGCATTGACAGGGTGACCAGCTGATGGAAAGATAATATACCATGGAGTCTGGATACAACCACACCATGGCACCAATCAGCATTGACAGGGAGACTAGCTGACGGAGCAGATAATATACCATGGAGGCTGGATACAATAACACCATGGAACCAATCAGCATTGACAGGGAGAGGCTGACGTAGTTAAACAATAACCCCCGCCGAAGGCGGGTATACCACGAGATATTGCACAATTCACGACATATATGCACGAGCCGCAGGCTCGTGCATATATGGAGTGAATTGTGCAATATCAAGTGGTATACCCAACTTCGGCGGGGGTTATTGCTATTATATTATACCAGTATATTGACAATTCGATAAAACTAGTAAAAAAAGAGTTTACTTTCATCTACTAAAAAATCATGATTATGGCCCTTGAACATGAATATATATAAGAATAGTATGTAGTTGTACGCTGAATGCATTCAAAAATTACATGCGCAACACAATTCAAATTGAATACAAACTAATTTTTATTCCACATGAAAAAGAAACATACCCACGTTGAATAGAGCAGCGTAAACACACAAATTAGCATAACAAAGGATGGCCTTTCTGACCTTTTACTGACGCACAACGCGATTTGAAATACAGGGTCGTGTACAGTTTGGATCATTTAAACAACGGATTTTCCACGTTTTCATTCCGGTTTTTGTACAATTTGGACTGTAATTTGCCCATTGAAAGTACAGTTGTGAAATAAACCGGTTTTGTGACCCATCATACTACTTGTAACTGTGGATATTTGACGTTCAGCGGTACTTGGTTCGACCGAAATTTGAGACGCGGCGGGACGCAGTGTATCATGTACGGCGACCGGCACAGCGACCTCAGTTCCAACATCTGACCTGGATACCTTTGGTATAACCAAAGTTTTGTGACAGTATGACTGACAAGTTTTGTCGTTGTTCTGGGGTAAGTTTGATGGTGTAAAATCGGATTTTCGCATCGTTTTTGTGACACGTACATGATATGCCTTGTCTCAACTCCGGCCGAAAGACTTTGCACGCCGTCGCTCTAATACAGTGGCAATCTGATTAAAATCTGATGTAGTGTATTTTGGCTATAAACTTATTTTAATTTTATTTTTTATTACTTTTGTTACATCAGATTTTAATCAGATTCATACAGTGGTTGGTGTACACGCGGCACAAATCTGTAGCTTTCGAAATTACCTTCATCATCTCCTGTAATTTATTTACCCATAGTGGAGAATTACAATACCATATATCGTCGTCGAATCCTGCGTTGTCCCGTGTTTTTTGAAACAGATGGCAATTACCCGGGTGCACTGCAATTTTGTCAGCTGCCGCTACCGGACACCGGTTGTTATTGGTGGCATATATTTTTGCCTGTAACTCATAGTTTTTTGCATTTTTATGTCATTAAATCCCTCAATTATATCTTGTACTTAAAGAACATGTTTTCTTTGTTGGAAGTTCGCAATCCATCTCAAAGTAACAACACTGAGAACATAGCGTTCTGGCGTTCGTGTAGGCACCTTACGGTGTTGGGGGACGGTGGTTTAGGTTTGTGTGGCGAACGACAATCACCCAACGACCGACGCTCACAACTTGGATCCCACCATTAGCAAAAAGCAATATTATAGTTATATAACTTTTCAGATGTTTTTAATTCAGTATTTTTTTCAATATTCTTCCAAAATTCAACCACTATATTTCCCTAAAAATCAAATAATACCGGTTTTATGTATTTCCGTATTAAGCCTGTAGTCAATTCATGTTCCAGGGCCACTTGGTTTAGCCGTGCATTATCAGCCAATATACCATGGATTGCATATGCATATTTTGTGTTTGGACCAATCAAATCAATGGATTAACACCATCAATATACTGGTATAATATAATAGATGATATACCATGGAGGCTGGATACAACCACACGATGGCACCAATCAGCATTGACAGAGTGACCAGCTGACGGAGCAGATGATATACCATTGAGGCTGGATACAACCACACCATGGCACTAATCAGCATTGACAGGGAGACCAGCTGACGGAGCAGATAATATACCATGGAGGCTGGATACAACCACACAATGGCACCAATCAGCATTGACAGGGACACCAGCTGACGGAGCAGATGATATACTATGGGGCTGGATACAACCACACCATGGCACCAATCAGCATTGACAGGGAGACCAGCTGACGGAGCAGATGATATACCATGGAGGCTGGATACAACCACACCATGGCACCAATCAGCATTGACAGGGAGACCAGCTGACGGAGCAGATAATATACCATGGAGGCTGGATAAAATCACACGATGGCACCAATCAGCATTGACAGGGAGACCAGCTGACGGAGCAGATAATATACCATGGAGGCTGGATACAATCACACCATGACACCAATCAGCATTGACAGGGAGACCAGCTGGCGTAGCAGATGATATACCATGGAGGCTGGATACAGCCACACCATGGCACCAATCAGCATTGACAGAGTGACCAGCTGACGGAGCAGATGATATACCATTGAGGCTGGATACAACCACACCATGGCACTAATCAGCATTGACAGGGAGACCAGCTGATGGAGCAGATAATATACCATGGAGGCTGGATACAACCACACAATGGCACCAATCAGAATTGACAGGGACACCAGCTGACGGAGCAGATGATATACTATGGGGCTGGATACAACCACACCATGGCACCAATCAGCATTGACAGGGAGACCAGCTGACGGAGCAGATGATATACCATGGAGGCTGGATACAACCACACCATGGCACCAATCAGCATTGACAGGGAGACCAGCTGACGGAGCAGATAATATACCATGGAGGCTGGATACAACCACACCATGGGACCAATCAGCATTGACAGGGAGACCAGCTGACGGAGCAGATAATATACCATGGAGGCTGGATACAATCACACCATGGCACCAATCAGCATTGACAGGGAGACCAGCTGACGTAGCAGATGATATACGATGGAGGCTGGATACAATCACACGATGGCACCAATCAGCATTGACAGGGAGACCAGCTGACGGAAAGATAATATACCATGGAGGCTGGATACAATCACACGATGGCACCAATCAGCATTGACAGGGAGACCAGCTGACGGAGTAGATGATATACCATGGAGGCTGGATACAACCACACCAAGAGAACCAATCAGCATTGACAGGGAGACCAGCTGACATAGCAGATGATATACCATGGAGGCTGGATACAGGAACACCATGGCACCAATCAGCATTGACAGGGAGGCCAGCTGACAGAACAGATGATATACCATGGAGGCTGGATACAGCTACACCATGGCACCAATCAGCATTGACAGGGAGACCAGATGACAGAGCAGATGATTTATGGCTTGGGTACCCCCGGGCACAATCAACTGGCAGACAGCTGACAAACCCCACCTCAGACTTATTCGAGGAAATAAAGGAGGATCCAGAGCCGGTAGTTAGACCAAAGCTGCGCAGAGAAAAGGCACTGAAAGAAGAGGAGGCTTTGCGTCAGAGGGGGTGGTGTATCCTGTAACAAAGCCTAATATTAATCCGGAAAGGTTTAATGGGGAAACGCCATGGAGAGATTACAGGACATATTTTGAGCATTGTGCACTTGTAAATAATTGGGATATTGCATATAGGTCCAGGTATTTGGCAGTGAGTTTATCCGGTTTAGCACAGAAAGTGCTGACCAAAACAGATGGTGGAGAAATATCATACCAAAAGTTAGTCGCAAGATTGGACAGGAGATTTGGTCCCGGCGGGCAAACAGAACCCTATGTGACAGAACTGTGGATTAGGCAGCGCAAGAAAGATGAAAGTTTGCACGAATTGGGTGAAGCTATACATGCATTAACAGAGATGGCCTATCCAGGTATGGACCCTACTTCCCAAGAAAGGCTAATTTTATCATCGAATACCAAAATGACAAGCGAAATACCATCGAAAAATAAATGTTCGAAGGGCCAGAAAATTACTCACTACGCAATAACGCCAACATCGAAAACAGTGGATGACCTGGCACCCGAGGCAATACATGTGACTGACAGTGAAAAAACATACAAGAAGAGTTGGGTGAGTCTACTGAACATGACAACATCGATTTTAAAACATTTGTTTGTCAATGTCTTCGTCGGATGGAAAATATATTAGACTCCGTTGCAAAAGCCTGTGTTACTCTAGTGAACAATACTCTGAAACTATAGCAACCACCAATGAGTAAAACATCGAGTCGATGATTTAGAAGAAAAGACTATACAACTCAGAACAGAAAACAAGAACTATCAACATCAAGTACAAATGTTTAAAACTGAAAATCCTCAATAAAACAAATAAAACTATAATCCTTAATAATTCCAAAATTTATATACATATTAAACTCTATCTATATGGAGCCATTTGATATGAAGGCTATTAACAGTATAATTTATAATTTCATTTGGAAAGGACATGATAAAGTTGCTCGAAACACAATAAATGGTGATGTTGGACAAGGTGGGTTAAATATGATTGGGATGGTCGATATGTATAAATCTCTAATGGTGAAATGGGTACAACGGTATTTAAATGACAAAATAAATCATCCATGGAAGTTATTTCTGAATAGATACTTGCGACCTGACGGTGGAAAACTAATCTTTAAATGATCACCTACCGATTGATATTCCAGATTTCTATATTACAATGTTAAACGTTTGATCAGAGATAAGACCATCAAATAAACGTCATAGCTCTGAGAAAATAATCTGGAATAACTCAAATATTTTAATTAACAATAAAAGTATCATTTATTGGGAATTTTGCTCGCATGAAATTATGTACATATCTGACATTTGTAACAATGAAAAAGCGATAAAAACATGGGATGACTTGTTTCTATTAGTCTTTTCCCCAATTCAATTATTAAAATGGAGAGGCGTTATTTCGGGAATCCCATCTAAATGGAAGCATGACCTTCCTAAAATCGTACGCCCGAACCCCCAATTCCAGTTATTATCAATGATATTCTAACTCCACTCAGCGACTGCAATACGAAAACAATTCGAAAAGTTTTCTCAAAATTGTGTTCCTCCAATTAGTAAATTTTATTTTCAGCAATTACTTAAAATTGATGAATCAAAATGGAAATTTTTCTTTAATCTCCCTTGTGTTGCATGTTTTGATATCAGACATCAAGAATTCCAGTGAAAACTTTAGCATAACATCATCTATACAAACTGGACATTGTATCATTCGACACCACAATGAGTACAGTCAAGTACGTTGAATAGCAGAGGAAACTATTTTACATATATTTGTGAATAGTTATGTTGTTAAGTCTCTCTGGCGCTGGGCGCTCCCTCTGCCCTAAAGGCTTACTGATAAGCACATTTTGCTTGGTAACCAGGATTTCAACATTTTATTAAATCATTTGATAATATTAACAAAAAAAATATATATGACAGCAAGCTTAACAAATATCCTCCAACACTGAACAGCCTAGAAGTCAACATGACGCATATTAAGCAGATTGAAGAATACCTTGCTAAAAGAAACAACTGTATGGACAATTTCAACAAAAAATGGGGAATATTAAATATCTAATTTATTAATATATCTAATCATCTCATTCATCTAGCAGTACCCCAAATTTAGTAGGGTGCTAAATGTGACTCAGAGGTGACAGAGCTGAATGAAGGAATAAAAGAAATGACTACCATATATTATTAGACCTGTATTGAAGATAAGTTCCAGCTTCTGAATGCGGAGTAGCCCCACGAAGGCCCCCACCCCGCATTTAAGTCACAATAGACAACCGTGTGCGAAGAGTACAAAGTTTGGTAGCACTATTAGATAAAAATTGACCCAGGTATATTATTAGGATCTGAGCCAGTAGATGGGGCAATGCTAACCAAGGTGTTTTAACGTCGTCAGATGACACACCGATGTTCATGATAATGTTATAAGTGCAATTTAATACAATTGTGTGTGTTCGAATTACCATCAGTCAGAAAGCGGTTTGAAAATAATTGTTAAACAGTTCAGCAACATCATATGTGTCCAGTGTTTACGTGGAAACAGTTTGCTAGTTACCGTCCGTATTCAGTGTATGTAAAACTAGCGCCACTCAATTCATTCACATCTGTTTACCGTCTACACAAATGACGAAGTTATTGGGCTACGAACAAGTCGCCACCGGTCTTCGACCTTGTTTATTCGATTTTTTGTTGACCAACTGTCAGATGTTTTTCAAAGATATACCGCATGGAAATTTACGGCGAAAGAAAATACGTCAAAACATTCTGTAAATTTTGTAAAATTTGTCATTACAATAATTTTGATGAAAGTGTTGTGCAAAAACAACAAAATAAATTGTGAGAAAAGTCGTCTTCATACTACACAAGTTCAATAGTATGTTCAACACAATTCATGGACGAATCGGTTCATTTGAGCTTTAAAACGTACTATATATAGTCTGTGTAGTAAGTAGTTTTGTTGTGCTTCCAATGCCCCAACTACAGCCATATCCATTGAATAATATTGCACTTGGTTTAAATAGCGATGATTTTGCTACTAAGCATGACAACCTAAAACGGCAAATATCCACCGTCATGTCGTTAAACTGCAAGGTCGTATAAATGCGCAAAATTGCAGAATATTACAATTCAAAGAAAAGGTTCCCCCATGAAATGATTCATGAAAATGACAAAAAAATTAATTTATTTCGATTAAAAAAAAAAAAATCTGCGATGGTCGTATGCTAAATCGGTTATCGCCCAATATCGACGCATGGTGAGTATGTATCGCCTCTCGTGTCATTTGAGCCGCATCACACTCGACTCGTGTGAATCGACTCAAATGAGACTCTGTCGACACCCTCATAATATTATATATATCAATACTTGAAAGTCACGACTGTGTCAAAATAATGATCGGAGAAAAAGAAGACTCTGTGAAACACAAAACTGATCAATTCCCCGATGCTGATGATGAATGTACTTACCGCTTCCTTTCTGTTCCATTACACTTAGCGGAGTGACTTGAAAAATAATTGAGTGTGGAAATAAGCGTAAAATACGTTTTTACGGCGAACGGTTCTACCTGGTACAAAGTAAACATCAACTGCGTTTTATTTATATTCCACTACGTGATGTTTGCTCATAGTCTAATGTTCCACAAGTTGCTGAACTTTACTCAGACCAGCATATCAACCTGTGTGTTTTGCTTATGGGGCAAGATTGGTGTCCCCGGGTATGGGGTCACTTTATATTAAAACCTTACAACATGTACATTCTCCTAGGGCTGGCAGCACATTGGCAAACCACACCCCTTATTGAGGACATCCTATCCCCTATTGTGAGCATTCTCAGCCATGTTTGCACTCAATGGAGTGTTACCAACTCAAACAAGCTACTTATGGTTGCTGTGTATGTAACTCTCATTAAACAGCCTACAAGTCAACATGACGCATATTAAGCAGATTGAAGAATACATTGCTAAAAGAAACAACTGTATGGACAATTTCAACAAAAAATTAGGAATATTAAATATCTAATTAATATATCTAATCACATCATTCATCTAGCAGTACCCCAAATTTAGTAGGGTGCTAAAAGTGACAGAGCTGAATGAAGGAATAACAGAAATGACTACAAGAGATGTGTATTATTAGACCTGTATTGAAGATAAGTTCCAGCTTCTGAATGCGGAGTAGCCCCACAAAGGCCCCACCCCGCATTTAAGTCACAATAGATAACCGTGTGCAAAGAGTTCAGTAGATGGGGCAATGATAACCAGGGTGTTTTAACGTCGTCAGATAACACACCGATAGTTCATGAAATTTAATACAATTGTGTGTGTTCGAATTACCATCAATTAGAAAACGGCTTGAAAATCATTGTTAAACAGTTCAGCAACATCATATGTGTCCGGTCTTTACGTGGAAACAGTTTGCTATTTACCGTCCGTATTCAACTAGCGCCACTAAATTCTTTCACGTCAGTTTACCGACTACCAAAATGCCAATTCGGGTCCGCCAATTCGGGGCCTAGGGCGGTGTGTGGGAGTGGTTGTTGCAAGAGGGGGCCTACAGCGGGCGCAGCAACCCTGTGAGTTTATTATACATTAGCATTTTAAAGAGACCTATTTGCTTCCCGCGCCGGTCCGCTTTAGAAGGTGACCCCCCCCTCTTTCCCACTAAATTCGAAACGCACATGGGGTAGTAACGGCATATAGAGTAACCCTGGGACTAGTGTAGTCAGGGTTTCTCTCTCTCTCTTCTCTAAAAGCTGTTTCTTCAGAAATGTTTATATCATTTGAACACTATATCATTACTTTATCATTGTGTCATATTTATAATATTTCACCATAATTATGTTACAGTAATATTTCATTCTATGGTCATTTTATAATATGGTCATTTTAATGTTATTTTGCCATGATTTTCATCATCAATGTTATTATGTCTTCATTATTCTCTCATTTTTAGATTATTTTAACCTTGTTCATGATTATTTCAATAGTACTGTGTCATGTTTCTACAATTCCAATATAATGTAATTATTTGAGCATATTCTATGATTTAAGTTGAGGGAATTTGGTCTACATTTTTGTCTACAAATTTATATATATCAATGTATAGTTGTCAGTGTCGTAAATGACACAGTAAATTAGCACTTTTTGAATTCTCCTTAAACCGACACTTCGTCGCAAATAGCAGTTTTCTGTGACGCTAAACCATTTAGGTTGTTCATGTCATCCCACATGCGACGTGTGCAACCTGTCGAATCGTGAAAGTTGTCGCGACCTTTGGCGAGAAACTGTCGATTTGTCGAGAATTATAAGACATACATTTAAGCCTTTGAATACATGTGATTTGTTGCTAATGTCGACGTAGGTAAACAATAGAATTTGTTGTTAATGTCAATGTAGGTAAACAATAGAATTTGTTGCTAATGTCAATGTATGTAACCTATAGAATGTGTTGCAAATGTCAATGTATGTAAACTATATGATTTGTTGCGAATGTCCATGTATATAAACTATAGAAAATTGATGTGAATGTCCATGTATGTAAACTATAGAATTTGTTACGAATGTCCCAATCTGATTAAAATCCGATGTAGGTATGAGGCTCCAATTTTTTTTTTTTTTTTAATTTATATAACCCTTTATATTATATTTATTTGTATTTTAGTTTGAATATGTCGATTTTTGTGGTTTTTCTTGCCGTTAATCAGTTCTTAGAAAATTGTGTCCCAGTCGCCTCTAACTACATCTGACTCAATGCCTATACAAATCTCGTACAAATCTCGCACAGGAACCAGCCAATCAGATCACGGGTTACAAACGCGCCTGAGCATGACTCAAAACATGGCGGCGTACTACTGCTACTTTTGCGTGAGCTGGACCTCATACAACTTATTAACAACGCAGTTTTTTTCGATGATGGATCGTTGTCTAAAATAAAAAGTAAGTAGCATTCATTAACTCTGTTGGCCTTGATTGTATTTTATTTCTGTTTGATGGCAGATGAATTACATGTGCCAGTAATGTTGTTTTTGCCTCTGGATCGGCGTCGGTGATCCGGTATCAACTACAAGTCGTTTTATCCCAATCACGAACTTTACTTGAAAATTCATTTTAGTCGATCGTTTCTAAACTAAAAATTCACGAAAAATGGATGTTTTTTCTACTGCTCCCGGTTGACGGATTGGTCACCGTCAACACGCATGTTTACGATCGGGGGGGGGGGGGACAACGCTCGCTATCAATTCACAGTGTTCCATGTTTGTTTGTTTTCAGAAAGAACGTGACACCCCAGAAACAATTATCCTCCAGGGCAGATGAATGTGTTTGTGGATTCAGTTTTAGAAACAAACTACTAGTATTCGCGTGTCCAAAGCACATATTTATATAATTTACATAATATTTATGTTAATCACCTATATTGTATTTATTGATGTGCATTGCTAACAGCACAGATATCTCAGCTGAGAGGCTGCAAGCTCAGTGTACTTTTTTCGCCAACTGTTGCAATGCAAATTTCATACAACTTACGTTATGAGATTAATGCAGCACATGGATTAATTTAACATGTTAATTAGTATTTTCTTTAGACATGATGCTGTACTACAATTTTTTTTCCATACCGTTTTTTTTTGTAATTATTGATGACTTCGTTGTTCTTGTCTATGTCTGATCAGAATTGATTCCATCTATTTTTAGTCAGTGTTTTTGATGCAAAATGTCTTAGTTTATATCTTTGGTCACAAAAAGAAAAGATCCACCAGGTATCTTTAGTGTCCATCAATTTGTTATTTAACTAAGATTCTCAACAGGCATTTTGGAATAGTTGTGCTATTTTGATAAACAGTACCATAACAATTAACTAATAGTAGGTAGCCACATATCCCTGTTGAATTCTAAAACTGTGATGAATAGCTGCCAAATACTTTGTTATTTTTATAAGAGTATTTTCAGTAAATTAGTGATTGACAAACATATTTTCTTTGAGATAAATATTTATTGATACTTGAATAAACCTTGTTCTGTCAATTTCTGTCAATAAACCAATATGTCACTTATTTAGGTGATGTGGTTTATTGCTCTTCATGTCACTGATGTCTTCCATTTGATGCAAAATCTTCAAATAAGTTAACCCTCCTATATACTGTTACATTTATTATATAATTTATAAGACTGCTGAGATGGTTCATCATCTCTACTGACTCAACCCGACCCCTGTATTATAACTTTCAATATCGAAAGGGGGATCGAAATGGAGTACATTTTTGATAAAATTGCTCATACCAAAGACTGTGTGGCAGTATATTAATCTCAAACTTTAGTTGGACACTTCAGCTATTTCTTTTGGATGCAATTCTTGTACAATACTGTCAGTTTCCCTATAGTACAGGTACATTCGCATATAAAAAAACTGACTGGGAATACTCCTCTTTGAAATAACGTTATTTTAGAGCTAACGAAAAATAAATAATTGTCTGTGGGAAAGTATCTTTTTCTTCTCTTAGTTTGTCAACCATCCAATAAAATATGGATACACTGTCCCTAGGAGTCTGGAATAATGTAATGAGGCTGTCTTTCAACTGGGACTGTAGAGATTTTGAGGCGGTTGTGATCAGTGCAAAGACTGTAACATCAGGTAAAACAGCATAGTTCCCCAACATCCATCGACCATTCAACATGAACTTCTACAATTTATAACACACACAATGCAAACTATGATTTTAATGTTGAGTGGAAATCTTACCTGAACTTTCATTAATGAAACCACAGGAGAAACTATGATAACAGCACCAGGTTCCTGATTTTTAAATGGGTAGATTAGTGATTTAACCAAATCCAGTTGGCAGGATGGCTTGGACATTGTTTTTTGATAACAGATGCGTTAATGCCTTCTTCTTGCACACCTTAAAGAAAGGGAAAATGTGCACATATAATATATCGCAATAGCAAAATTGACTCGGCAAATAAATTATTCACGTTACTGGTTCATGCATATAGGTCACAGTCACGGCGTCACGTGAAGACAAAACTATTACTGTTACTCACACTCATAGGCGCTCGGACTGTTTGAACGGGAGTAGGGGATGTCATTGAAAGGCAAATACAAATACGAAAATTACTGACATGATAGGTTTATCAGAGACTCGCAAAAGCATTACCTGGCCGTAATATATTAACTCATGATGCAATAGTTAGATCGTGATGACTGTATAAAGTCGAAACAACATGCACGTAAACTGATGGTTTATATTGCGTCGAATGCGACTCGTTAACATGATCGGTGACTGCCGCCTCACCTGCGGTAATACAAGGTCATCAAAGTTGAAATCCGAATTATCTCAAATGAATTACATACATCAATCGTGATTGCTCACAAATAATAATTAAGTTTTTGTAAAAGTGACTAAAACTCACCTCAAATTCGGAATCCTCGATTGATTTCACATCGGTTCTAACATCACTTGCAGCCATCTTGAAATAGCCTGGAACGATGAGTCTGGCGCATGTGCAAAGTCAGACAGCTATTTTTGTAAGCCGCACTATGATTGGTCGACAAAACTCGTCGAAAACTGATCTCGTTGTACGAGATTTGTATAGGCATTGAGTCAGATGTAGTTATAGGCGACTGGGACACAATTTTCTAAGAACTGATTAAAGGCAAGAAAAAACAAAAAAATCGACATATTCAAACTAAAATACAAATATATATAATATAAAGAGTTATAGATAAAAAAAAATATTAAAAAAAAAATAAATAAATTGGAGCCTCATACCTACATCGGATTTTAATCAGATTGCGAATGTCCATGTATATAAACTATAGAAAATTGATGTGAATGTCCATGTATATAAACTATAGGATTTGCTGCAAATGTCCATGTATGTAAACTATAGGATTTGCTGCAAATGTCAATGTATGTAAACTATAGAATTTGTTACGATTGTCCATGTATATAAACTATTTGATTTGTTGCGAATGTCCATGTATGTAAACTATATGATTTGTTGCGAATGTCAATGTATGTAAACTATAGGATTTGTTGCAAATGTCAATGTATGTAAACTATAGGATTTGTTGCGAATGGAAATGTATGTAAACAATTGGATTTGTTGCAAATGCCATTTTATGTAAACTATAAGATTTGTTTCAAATGTCCATGTACGTGAACTATATGATTTGTTGCGAATGTCCATGTATGTAAACTATATGATTTTGTTGCGAATGTCAATGTATATATACTATAGAATTTGTTACGAATGTCCATGTATATAAACTATAGGATTTTTTGCGAATGTCCATGTATGTAAACTATATGATTTGTTGCAAATGTTCATGTATGTACACTATAGAAAATTGATGTGAATGTCCATGTATGTAAACTATAGAATTTGTTGCAAATGTCCATGTATGTAAACTATAGGATTTGTTGCGAATGTCAATGTATGTAAACTATAGGATTTTTTGCGAATGTCAATGTATGTAAACTATTGGATTTGTTGCAAATGTCAATGTATGTAAACTATAAGATTTGTTTCAAATGTCCATGTACGTGAACTATATGATTTGTTGCGAATGTCAATGTATGCAAACTATATGATTTGTTGCAAATGTCATGTATGTAAACTATAGGATTTGTTGCGAACATCAATGTATGTAAATTATATGATTTGTTGCAAATGCCAATGTATGTAAACTATACGATTTGTTGCCAATGTATGTAAACTATATGATTTGTTGCGAATGCCAATGTATGTAAACTATATGATTTGTTGCAAATGTCAATGTATGTAAACTATATGATTTGTTGCGAATGTCAATGTATGTAAACTATATGATTTGTTGCCAATGTCAATGCATATAAACTATATGATTTGTTGCAAATGTCAATGTATGTAAACTATATGATTTGTTGCTGATGTCAATGTATGTAAACTATATGATTTGTTGCAAATGTCAATTTATGTAAACTATATGATTTGTTGCGAATGTCAATGTATGTAAACTATATGATTTGTTGCAAATGTCAATGTATGTAAACTATATGATTTGTTGCAAATGTCAATGTATGTAAACTATATGATTTGTTGCGAATGTCAATGTATGTAAACTATATGATTTGTTGCAAATGTCAATGTATGTAAACTATATGATTTGTTGCAAATGTCAATGTGTGTAAACTATATGATTTGTTGCGAATGTCAATGTATGTAAACTACATGATGAGTTGCGAATGTCAATGTATTTAAACTATATGATTTGTTGCAAATGTCAATGTATGTAAACTATATGATTTGTTGCCAATGTCAATGCATGTAAACTATATGATTTGTTGCAAATTTCAATGTATGTAAACTATATGATTTGTTGCAAATGTCAATGTGTGTAAACTATATGATTTGTTGAATATGTCAATGTATGTAAACTATATGATTTGTTGCAAATGTCAATGTATGTAAACTATATGATTTGTTGCGAATGTCAATGTATGTAAACTATATGATTTGTTGCGAATGTCAATGTATGTAAACTATATGATTTGTTGCAAATGTCAATGTGTGTAAACTATATGATTTGTTGCGAATGTCAATGTATGTAAACTATATGATTTGTTGCAAATGTCAATGTATGTAAACTATATGATTTGTTGCAAATGTCAATGTATGTAAACTATATGATTTGTTGCGAATGTCAATGTATGTAAACTATATGATTTGTTGCAAATGTCAATGTATGTAAACTATATGATTTGTTGCAAATGTCAATGTGTGTAAACTATATGATTTGTTGCGAATGTCAATGTATGTAAACTATATGATTTGTTGCGAATGTCAATGTATTTAAACTATATGATTTGTTGCCAATGTCAATGCATGTAAACTATATGATTTGTTGCAAATTTCAATGTATGTAAACTATATGATTTGTTGCAAATGTCAATGTGTGTAAACTATATGATTTGTTGAATATGTCAATGTATGTAAACTATATGATTTGTTGCAAATGTCAATGTATGTAAACTATATGATTTGTTGCGAATGTCAATGTATGTAAACTATATGATTTGTTGCGAATGTCAATGAATGTAAACTATATGATTTGTTGCAAATGTCAATGTGTGTAAACTATATGATTTGTTGCGAATGTCAATGTATGTAAACTATATGATTTGTTGCGAATGTCAATGTATGTAAACTATATGATTTGTTGAAAATGTCAATGTATGTAAACTATATGATTTGATGCGAATGTCAATGTATGTAAACTATATGATTTGTTGCAAATGTCAATGTAAGTAAAGTATATGATTTGTTGCGAATGTCAATGTATGTAAACTATATGATTTGTTGTGAATGTCAATGTATGTAAACTATATGATTTGTTGCGAATGTCAATGTATGTAAACTATATGATTTGTTGCGAATGTCAATGTATGTAAACTATATGATTTGTTGCAAATATCAATGTATGTAAACTATATGATTTGTTGCAAATGTCAGTGTGTGTAAACTATATGATTTGTTGCGAATGTCAATGTATGTAAACTATATGATTTGTTGCGAATGTCAATGTATGTAAACTATATGATTTGTTGAAAATGTCAATGTATGTAAACTATATGATTTGTTGCGAATGTCAATGTATGTAAACTATATGATTTGTTGCAAATGTCAATGTAAGTAAAGTATATGATTTGTTGCGAATGTCAATGTATGTAAACTATATGATTTGTTGCAAATGTCAATGTATGTAAACTATATGATTTGTTGCGAATGTCAATGTATGTAAACTACATGATTTGTTGCAAATGTCAATGTATGTAAACTATATGATTTGATGAAAATGTCAATGTATGTAAACTATATGATTTGTTGCAAATGTCAATGTATGTAAACTATATGATTTGATGAAAATGTCAATGTATGTAAACTATATGATTTGTTGCAAATGTCAATGTATGTAAACTATATGATTTGTTGCAAATGTCAATGTGTGTAAACTATATGATTTGTTGCGAATGTCAATGTATGTAAACTGTATGATTTGTTGCGAATGTCAATGTATGTAAACTATATGATTTGTTGCAAATGCCAATGTATGTAAACTATATGATTTGTTGCGAATGTCAATGTATGTAAACTATATGATTTGTTGCAAATGTCAATGTATGTAAACTATATGATTTGTTGCAAATGTCAATGTATGTAAACTATATGATTTGTTGCACATGTCAATGTATGTAAACTATATGATTTGTTGCGAATGTCAATGTATGTAAACTATATGATTTGTTGCAGATGTCAATGTATGTAAACTATATGATTTGTTGCGAATGTCAATGTATGTAAACTATATGATTTGTTGCGAATGTCAATGTATGTAAACTGTGAGATTTTTTGCGAATGTCAATGTATGTAAACTATATGATTTGTTGCAAATGTCAATGTATGTAAACTATATGATTTGTTGCAAATGCTCATGTATGTACACTATAGAAAATTGATGTGAATGTCCATGTATGTAAACTATAGAATTTGTTGCAAATGTCCATGTATGTAAACTATAGGATTTGTTGCGAATGTCAATGTATTTAAACTATAGGATTTGTTGCGAATGTCAATGTATGTAAACTATTGGATTTGTTGCACATGTCAATGTATGTAAACTATATGATTTGTTGCGAATGTCAATGTATGTAAACTATATGATTTGTTGCACATGTCAATGTATGTAAACTATATGATTTGTTGAGAATGTCAATGTATGTAAACTATATGATTTGTTGCGAATGTCAATGTATGTAAACTATGAGATTTTTTGCGAATGTCAATGTATGTAAACTATATGATTTGTTGCAAATTTCAATGTATGTAAACTATATGATTTGTTGCAAATGTCAATGTATGTAAACTATATGATTTGTTGCAAATGTCAATGTATGTAAATTATATGATTTGTTGCGAATGTCCATGTATGTAAACTATATGATTTTGTTGCGAATGTCAATGTATATAAACTATAGAATTTGTTACGAATGTCCATGTATATAAACTATATGATTTGTTGCGAATGTCCATGTATGTAAACTATATGATTTGTTGCGAATGTCAATGTATGTAAACTATAGGATTTGTTGCAAATGTCCATGTATGTAAACTATATGATTTGTTGCGAATGTCAATGTATGTAAACTATAGGATTTGTTGCAAATGTCCATGTATGTAAACTATAGGATTTGTTGCGAATGTCAATGTATGTAAACAATTGGATTTGTTGCAAATGCCATTTTATGTAAACTATAAGATTTGTTTCAAATGTCCATGTACGTGAACTATATGATTTGTTGCGAATGTCCATGTATGTAAACTATATGATTTTGTTGCGAATGTCAATGTATATAAACTATAGAATTTGTTACGAATGTACATGTATATAAACTATAGGATTTTTTGCGAATGTCCATGTATGTAAACTATATGATTTGTTGCAAATGTTCATGTATGTACACTATAGAAAATTGATGTGAATGTCCATGTATGTAAACTATAGAATTTGTTGCAAATGTCCATGTATGTAAACTATAGGATTTGTTGCGAATGTCAATGTATGTAAACTATAGGATTTGTTGCGAATGTCAATGTATGTAAACTATTGGATTTGTGGCAAATGTCAATGTATGTAAACTATAAGATTTGTTTCAAATGTCCATGTACGTGAACTATATGATTTGTTGCGAATGTCAATGTATGCAAACTATATGATTTGTTGCAAATGTCATGTATGTAAACTATAGGATTTGTTGCGAACGTCAATGTATGTAAATTATATGATTTGTTGCGAATGTCAATGTATGTAAACTATATGATTTGTTGCAAATGTCAATGTATGTAAACTATATGATTTGATGAAAATGTCAATGTATGTAAACTATATGATTTGTTGCAAATGTCAATGTATGTAAACTATACGATTTGATGAAAATGTCAATGTATGTAAACTATATGATTTGTTGCAAATGTCAATGTTTGTAAACTATATGATTTGTTGCAAATGTCAATGTGTGTAAACTATATGATTTGTTGCGAATGTCAATGTATGTAAACTGTATGATTTGTTGCGAATGTCAATGTATGTAAACTATATGATTTGTTGCAAATGCCAATGTATGTAAACTATATGATTTGTTGCGAATGTCAATGTATGTAAACTATATGATTTGTTGCAAATGTCAATGTATGTAAACTATATGATTTGTTGCAAATGTCAATGTATGTAAACTATATGATTTGTTGCACATGTCAATGTATGTAAACTATATGATTTGTTGCGAATGTCAATGTATGTAAACTATATGATTTGTTGCAGATGTCAATGTATGTAAACTATATGATTTGTTGCGAATGTCAATGTATGTAAACTATATGATTTGTTGCGAATGTCAATGTATGTAAACTGTGAGATTTTTTGCGAATGTCAATGTATGTAAACTATATGATTTGTTGCAAATGTCAATGTATGTAAACTATATGATTTGTTGCAAATGCTCATGTATGTACACTATAGAAAATTGATGTGAATGTCCATGTATGTAAACTATAGAATTTGTTGCAAATGTCCATGTATGTAAACTATAGGATTTGTTGCGAATGTCAATGTATTTAAACTATAGGATTTGTTGCGAATGTCAATGTATGTAAACTATTGGATTTGTTGCACATGTCAATGTATGTAAACTATATGATTTGTTGCGAATGTCAATGTATGTAAACTATATGATTTGTTGCACATGTCAATGTATGTAAACTATATGATTTGTTGAGAATGTCAATGTATGTAAACTATATGATTTGTTGCGAATGTCAATGTATGTAAACTATGAGATTTTTTGCGAATGTCAATGTATGTAAACTATATGATTTGTTGCAAATTTCAATGTATGTAAACTATATGATTTGTTGCAAATGTCAATGTATGTAAACTATATGATTTGTTGCAAATGTCAATGTATGTAAACTATATGATTTGTTGCGAATGTCCATGTATGTAAACTATATGATTTTGTTGCGAATGTCAATGTATATAAACTATAGAATTTGTTACGAATGTCCATGTATATAAACTATATGATTTGTTGCGAATGTCCATGTATGTAAACTATATGATTTGTTGCGAATGTCAATGTATGTAAACTGTAGGATTTGTTGCAAATGTCCATGTATGTAAACTATATGATTTGTTGCGAATGTCAATGTATGTAAACTATAGGATTTGTTGCAAATGTCCATGTATGTAAACTATAGGATTTGTTGCGAATGTCAATGTATGTAAACAATTGGATTTGTTGCAAATGCCATTTTATGTAAACTATAAGATTTGTTTCAAATGTCCATGTACGTGAACTATATGATTTGTTGCGAATGTCCATGTATGTAAACTATATGATTTTGTTGCGAATGTCAATGTATATAAACTATAGAATTTGTTACGAATGTCCATGTATATAAACTATAGGATTTTTTGCGAATGTCCATGTATGTAAACTATATGATTTGTTGCAAATGTTCATGTATGTACACTATAGAAAATTGATGTGAATGTCCATGTATGTAAACTATAGAATTTGTTGCAAATGTCCATGTATGTAAACTATAGGATTTGTTGCGAATGTCAATGTATGTAAACTATAGGATTTGTTGCGAATGTCAATGTATGTAAACTATTGGATTTGTGGCAAATGTCAATGTATGTAAACTATAAGATTTGTTTCAAATGTCCATGTACGTGAACTATATGATTTGTTGCGAATGTCAATGTATGCAAACTATATGATTTGTTGCAAATGTCATGTATGTAAACTATAGGATTTGTTGCGAACGTCAATGTATGTAAATTATATGATTTGTTGCGAATGTCAATGTATGTAAACTATATGATTTGTTGCAAATGTCAATGTATGTAAACTATATGATTTGATGAAAATGTCAATGTATGTAAACTATAGGATTTGTTGCGAATGTCAATGTATTTAAACTATAGGATTTGTTGCGAATGTCAATGTATGTAAACTATTGGATTTGTTGCACATGTCAATGTATGTAAACTATATGATTTGTTGCGAATGTCAATGTATGTAAACTATATGATTTGTTGCAGATGTCAATGTATGTAAACTATATGATTTGTTGCGAATGTCAATGTATGTAAACTATATGATTTGTTGCGAATGTCAATGTATGTAAACTATGAGATTTTTTGCGAATGTCAATGTATGTAAACTATATGATTTGTTGCAAATTTCAATGTATGTAAACTATATTATTTGTTGCAAATGTTAATGTATGTAAACTATATGATTTGTTGCAAATGTCAATGTATGTAAACTATATGATTTGTTGCGAATGTCCATGTATGTAAACTATATGATTTTGTTGCGAATGTCAATGTATATAAACTATAGAATTTGTTACGAATGTCCATGTATATAAACTATATGATTTGTTGCGAATGTCCATGTATGTAAACTATATGATTTGTTGCGAATGTCAATGTATGTAAACTATAGGATTTGTTGCAAATGTCCATGTATGTAAACTATAGGATTTGTTGCGAATGTCAATGTATGTAAACAATTGGATTTGTTGCAAATGCCATTTTATGTAAACTATAAGTTTTGTTTCAAATGTCCATGTACGTGAACTATATGATTTGTTGCGAATGTCCATGTATGTAAACTATATGATTTTGTTGCGAATGTCAATGTATATAAACTATAGAATTTGTTACGAATGTCCATGTATATAAACTATAGGATTTTTTGCGAATGTCCATGTATGTAAACTATATGATTTGTTGCAAATGTTCATGTATGTACACTATAGAAAATTGATGTGAATGTCCATGTATGTAAACTATAGAATTTGTTGCAAATGTCCATGTATGTAAACTATAGGATTTGTTGCGAATGTCAATGTATGTAAACTATAGGATTTGTTGCGAATGTCAATGTATGTAAACAATTGGATTTGTTGCAAATGCCATTTTATGTAAACTATAAGATTTGTTTCAAATGTCCATGTACGTGAACTATATGATTTGTTGCGAATGTCCATGTATGTAAACTATATGATTTTGTTGCGAATGTCAATGTATATATACTATAGAATTTGTTACGAATGTCCATGTATATAAACTATAGGATTTTTTGCGAATGTCCATGTATGTAAACTATATGATTTGTTGCAAATGTTCATGTATGTACACTATAGAAAATTGATGTGAATGTCCATGTATGTAAACTATAGAATTTGTTGCAAATGTCCATGTATGTAAACTATAGGATTTGTTGTGAATGTCAATGTATGTAAACTATAGGATTTGTTGCGAATGTCAATGTATGTAAACTATTGGATTTGTTGCAAATGTCAATGTATGTAAACTATAAGATTTGTTTCAAATGTCCATGTACGTGAACTATATGATTTGTTGCGAATGTCAATGTATGCAAACTATATGATTTGTTGCAAATGTCATGTATGTAAACTATAGGATTTGTTGCGAACGTCAATGTATGTAAATTATATGATTTGTTGCAAATGCCAATGTATGTAAACTATACGATTTGTTGCCAATGTATGTAAACTATATGATTTGTTGCGAATGCCAATGTATGTAAACTATATGATTTGTTGCAAATGTCAATGTATGTAAACTATATGATTTGTTGCGAATGTCAATGTATGTAAACTATATGATTTGTTGCCAATGTCAATGCATATAAACTATATGATTTGTTGCAAATGTCAATGTATGTAAACTATATGATTTGTTGCAGATGTCAATGTATGTAAACTATATGATTTGTTGCAAATGTCAATTTATGTAAACTATATGATTTGTTGCGAATGTCAATGTATGTAAACTATATGATTTGTTGCAAATGTCAATGTATGTAAACTATATGATTTGTTGCAAATGTCAATGTATGTAAACTATATGATTTGTTGCGAATGTCAATGCATGTAAACTATATGATTTGTTGCAAATGTCAATGTATGTAAACTATATGATTTGTTGCAAATGTCAATGTGTGTAAACTATATGATTTGTTGCGAATGTCAATGTATGTAAACTACATGATTTGTTGCGAATGTCAATGTATTTAAACTATATGATTTGTTGCCAATGTCAATGCATGTAAACTATATGATTTGTTGCAAATTTCAATGTATGTAAACTATATGATTTGTTGCAAATGTCAATGTGTGTAAACTATATGATTTGTTGAATATGTCAATGTATGTAAACTATATGATTTGTTGCAAATGTCAATGTATGTAAACTATATGATTTGTTGCGAATGTCAATGTATGTAAACTATATGATTTGTTGCGAATGTCAATGTATGTAAACTATATGATTTGTTGCAAATGTCAATGTGTGTAAACTATATGATTTGTTGCGAATGTCAATGTATGTAAACTATATGATTTGTTGCAAATGTCAATGTATGTAAACTATATGATTTGTTGCAAATGTCAATGTATGTAAACTATATGATTTGTTGCGAATGTCAATGTATGTAAACTATAGGATTTGTTGCAAATGTCAATGTATGTAAACTAATGGATTTGTTGCAAATGTCAATGTATGTAAACTATAAGATTTGTTTCAAATGTCCATGTACGTGAACTATATGATTTGTTGCGAATGTCAATGTATGCAAACTATATGATTTGTTGCAAATGTCATGTATGTAAACTATAGGATTTGTTGCGAACGTCAATGTATGTAAATTATATGATTTGTTGCAAATGCCAATGTATGTAAACTATACGATTTGTTGCCAATGTATGTAAACTATATGATTTGTTGCGAATGCCAATGTATGTAAACTATATGATTTGTTGCAAATGTCAATGTATGTAAACTATATGATTTGTTGCGAATGTCAATGTATGTAAACTATATGATTTGTTGCCAATGTCAATGCATATAAACTATATGATTTGTTGCAAATGTCAATGTATGTAAACTATATGATTTGTTGCAGATGTCAATGTATGTAAACTATATGATTTGTTGCAAATGTCAATTTATGTAAACTATATGATTTGTTGCGAATGTCAATGTATGTAAACTATATGATTTGTTGCAAATGTCAATGTATGTAAACTATATGATTTGTTGCAAATGTCAATGTATGTAAACTATATGATTTGTTGCGAATGTCAATGCATGTAAACTATATGATTTGTTGCAAATGTCAATGTATGTAAACTATATGATTTGTTGCAAATGTCAATGTGTGTAAACTATATGATTTGTTGCGAATGTCAATGTATGTAAACTACATGATTTGTAGCGAATGTCAATGTATTTAAACTATATGATTTGTTGCCAATGTCAATGCATGTAAACTATATGATTTGTTGCGAATGTCAATGTATGTAAACTATATGATTTGTTGCGAATGTCAATGTATGTAAACTACATGATTTGTTGCGAATGTCAATGTATGTAAACTATATGATTTGTTGCAAATGTCAATGTATGTAAACTATATGATTTGTTGCCAATGTCAATGCATGTAAACTATATGATTTGTTGCAAATTTCAATGTATGTAAACTATATGATTTGTTGCAAATGTCAATGTGTGTAAACTATATGATTTGTTGAATATGTCAATGTATGTAAACTATATGATTTGTTGCAAATGTCAATGTATGTAAACTATATGATTTGTTGCAAATGTCAATGTATGTAAACTATATGATTTGTTGCGAATGTCAATGTATGTAAACTATATGATTTGTTGCAAATTTCAATGTATGTAAACTATATGATTTGTTGCAAATGTCAATGTGTGTAAACTATATGATTTGTTGAATATGTCAATGTATGTAAACTATATGATTTGTTGCAAATGTCAATGTATGTAAACTATATGATTTGTTGCGAATGTCAATGTATGTAAACTATATGATTTGTTGCGAATGTCAATGTATGTAAACTATATGATTTGTTGCAAATGTCAATGTGTGTAAACTATATGATTTGTTGCGAATGTCAATGTATGTAAACTATATGATTTGTTGCAAATGTCAATGTATGTAAACTATATGATTTGTTGCAAATGTCAATGTATGTAAACTATATGATTTGTTGCGAATGTCAATGTATGTAAACTATATGATTTGTTGCAAATGTCAATGTATGTAAACTATATGATTTGTTGCAAATGTCAATGTGTGTAAACTATATGATTTGTTGCGAATGTCAATGTATGTAAACTATATGATTTGTTGCGAATGTCAATGTATTTAAACTATATGATTTGTTGCCAATGTCAATGCATGTAAACTATATGATTTGTTGCAAATTTCAATGTATGTAAACTATATGATTTGTTGCAAATGTCAATGTGTGTAAACTATATGATTTGTTGAATATGTCAATGTATGTAAACTATATGATTTGTTGCAAATGTCAATGTATGTAAACTATATGATTTGTTGCGAATGTCAATGTATGTAAACTATATGATTTGTTGCGAATGTCAATGTATGTAAACTATATGATTTGTTGCAAATGTCAATGTGTGTAAACTATATGATTTGTTGCGAATGTCAATGTATGTAAACTATATGATTTGTTGCGAATGTCAATGTATGTAAACTATATGATTTGTTGAAAATGTCAATGTATGTAAACTATATGATTTGATGCGAATGTCAATGTATGTAAACTATATGATTTGTTGCAAATGTCAATGTAAGTAAAGTATATGATTTGTTGCGAATGTCAATGTATGTAAACTATATGATTTGTTGTGAATGTCAATGTATGTAAACTATATGATTTGTTGCGAATGTCAATGTATGTAAACTATATGATTTGTTGCGAATGTCAATGTATGTAAACTATATGATTTGTTGCAAATATCAATGTATGTAAACTATATGATTTGTTGCAAATGTCAGTGTGTGTAAACTATATGATTTGTTGCGAATGTCAATGTATGTAAACTATATGATTTGTTGCGAATGTCAATGTATGTAAACTATATGATTTGTTGAAAATGTCAATGTATGTAAACTATATGATTTGTTGCGAATGTCAATGTATGTAAACTATATGATTTGTTGCGAATGTCAATGTATGTAAACTATATGATTTGTTGCAAATGTCAATGTATGTAAACTATATGATTTGTTGCGAATGTCAATGTATGTAAACTACATGATTTGTTGCAAATGTCAATGTATGTAAACTATATGATTTGATGAAAATGTCAATGTATGTAAACTATATGCTTTGTTGCAAATGTCAATGTATGTAAACTATATGATTTGATGAAAATGTCAATGTATGTAAACTATATGATTTGTTGCAAATGTCAATGTATGTAAACTATATGATTTGTTGCAAATGTCAATGTGTGTAAACTATATGATTTGTTGCGAATGTCAATGTATGTAAACTGTATGATTTCTTGCGAATGTCAATGTATGTAAACTATATGATTTGTTGCAAATGCCAATGTATGTAAACTATATGATTTGTTGCGAATGTCAATGTATGTAAACTATATGATTTGTTGCAAATGTCAATGTAAGTAAAGTATATGATTTGTTGTGAATGTCAATGTATGTAAACTATATGATTTGTTGCGAATGTCAATGTATGTAAACTATATGATTTGTTGCGAATGTCAATGTATGTAAACTATATGATTTGTTGCGAATGTCAATGTATGTAAACTATATGATTTGTTGCAAATGTCAATGTAAGTAAAGTATATGATTTGTTGCGAATGTCAATGTATGTAAACTATATGATTTGTTGCAAATGTCAATGTATGTAAACTATATGATTTGTTGCGAATGTCAATGTATGTAAACTACATGATTTGTTGCAAATGTCAATGTATGTAAACTATATGATTTGATGAAAATGTCAATGTATGTAAACTATATGCTTTGTTGCAAATGTCAATGTATGTAAACTATATGATTTGATGAAAATGTCAATGTATGTAAACTATATGATTTGTTGCAAATATCAATGTATGTAAACTATATGATTTGTTGCAAATGTCAGTGTGTGTAAACTATATGATTTGTTGCGAATGTCAATGTATGTAAACTATATGATTTGTTGCGAATGTCAATGTATGTAAACTATATGATTTGTTGAAAATGTCAATGTATGTAAACTATATGATTTGTTGCGAATGTCAATGTATGTAAACTATATGATTTGTTGCAAATGTCAATGTAAGTAAAGTATATGATTTGTTGTGAATGTCAATGTATGTAAACTATATGATTTGTTGCGAATGTCAATGTATGTAAACTATATGATTTGTTGCGAATGTCAATGTATGTAAACTATATGATTTGTTGCAAATATCAATGTATGTAAACTATATGATTTGTTGCAAATGTCAGTGTGTGTAAACTATATGATTTGTTGCGAATGTCAATGTATGTAAACTATATGATTTGTTGCGAATGTCAATGTATGTAAACTATATGATTTGTTGAAAATGTCAATGTATGTAAACTATATGATTTGTTGCGAATGTCAATGTATGTAAATTATATGATTTGTTGCAAATGTCAATGTAAGTAAAGTATATGATTTGTTGCGAATGTCAATGTATGTAAACTATATGATTTGTTGCCAATGTCAATGCATGTAAACTATATGATTTGTTGCAAATTTCAATGTATGTAAACTATATGATTTGTTGCAAATGTCAATGTGTGTAAACTATATGATTTGTTGAATATGTCAATGTATGTAAACTATATGATTTGTTGCAAATGTCAATGTATGTAAACTATATGATTTGTTGCAAATTTCAATGTATGTAAACTATATGATTTGTTGCAAATGTCAATGTGTGTAAACTATATGATTTGTTGAATATGTCAATGTATGTAAACTATATGATTTGTTGCAAATGTCAATGTATGTAAACTATATGATTTGTTGCGAATGTCAATGTATGTAAACTATATGATTTGTTGCGAATGTCAATGTATGTAAACTATATGATTTGTTGCAAATGTCAATGTGTGTAAACTATATGATTTGTTGCGAATGTCAATGTATGTAAACTATATGATTTGTTGCGAATGTCAATGTATGTAAACTATATGATTTGTTGAAAATGTCAATGTATGTAAACTATATGATTTGATGCGAATGTCAATGTATGTAAACTATATGATTTGTTGCAAATGTCAATGTAAGTAAAGTATATGATTTGTTGCGAATGTCAATGTATGTAAACTATATGATTTGTTGTGAATGTCAATGTATGTAAACTATATGATTTGTTGCGAATGTCAATGTATGTAAACTATATGATTTGTTGCGAATGTCAATGTATGTAAACTATATGATTTGTTGCAAATATCAATGTATGTAAACTATATGATTTGTTGCAAATGTCAGTGTGTGTAAACTATATGATTTGTTGCGAATGTCAATGTATGTAAACTATATGATTTGTTGCGAATGTCAATGTATGTAAACTATATGATTTGTTGAAAATGTCAATGTATGTAAACTATATGATTTGTTGCGAATGTCAATGTATGTAAACTATATGATTTGTTGCGAATGTCAATGTATGTAAACTATATGATTTGTTGCAAATGTCAATGTATGTAAACTATATGATTTGTTGCGAATGTCAATGTATGTAAACTACATGATTTGTTGCAAATGTCAATGTATGTAAACTATATGATTTGATGAAAATGTCAATGTATGTAAACTATATGCTTTGTTGCAAATGTCAATGTATGTAAACTATATGATTTGATGAAAATGTCAATGTATGTAAACTATATGATTTGTTGCAAATGTCAATGTATGTAAACTATATGATTTGTTGCAAATGTCAATGTGTGTAAACTATATGATTTGTTGCGAATGTCAATGTATGTAAACTGTATGATTTCTTGCGAATGTCAATGTATGTAAACTATATGATTTGTTGCAAATGCCAATGTATGTAAACTATATGATTTGTTGCGAATGTCAATGTATGTAAACTATATGATTTGTTGCAAATGTCAATGTAAGTAAAGTATATGATTTGTTGTGAATGTCAATGTATGTAAACTATATGATTTGTTGCGAATGTCAATGTATGTAAACTATATGATTTGTTGCGAATGTCAATGTATGTAAACTATATGATTTGTTGCGAATGTCAATGTATGTAAACTATATGATTTGTTGCAAATGTCAATGTAAGTAAAGTATATGATTTGTTGCGAATGTCAATGTATGTAAACTATATGATTTGTTGCAAATGTCAATGTATGTAAACTATATGATTTGTTGCGAATGTCAATGTATGTAAACTACATGATTTGTTGCAAATGTCAATGTATGTAAACTATATGATTTGATGAAAATGTCAATGTATGTAAACTATATGCTTTGTTGCAAATGTCAATGTATGTAAACTATATGATTTGATGAAAATGTCAATGTATGTAAACTATATGATTTGTTGCAAATATCAATGTATGTAAACTATATGATTTGTTGCAAATGTCAGTGTGTGTAAACTATATGATTTGTTGCGAATGTCAATGTATGTAAACTATATGATTTGTTGCGAATGTCAATGTATGTAAACTATATGATTTGTTGAAAATGTCAATGTATGTAAACTATATGATTTGTTGCGAATGTCAATGTATGTAAACTATATGATTTGTTGCAAATGTCAATGTAAGTAAAGTATATGATTTGTTGTGAATGTCAATGTATGTAAACTATATGATTTGTTGCGAATGTCAATGTATGTAAACTATATGATTTGTTGCGAATGTCAATGTATGTAAACTATATGATTTGTTGCAAATATCAATGTATGTAAACTATATGATTTGTTGCAAATGTCAGTGTGTGTAAACTATATGATTTGTTGCGAATGTCAATGTATGTAAACTATATGATTTGTTGCGAATGTCAATGTATGTAAACTATATGATTTGTTGAAAATGTCAATGTATGTAAACTATATGATTTGTTGCGAATGTCAATGTATGTAAACTATATGATTTGTTGCAAATGTCAATGTAAGTAAAGTATATGATTTGTTGCGAATGTCAATGTATGTAAACTATATGATTTGTTGCCAATGTCAATGCATGTAAACTATATGATTTGTTGCAAATTTCAATGTATGTAAACTATATGATTTGTTGCAAATGTCAATGTGTGTAAACTATATGATTTGTTGAATATGTCAATGTATGTAAACTATATGATTTGTTGCAAATGTCAATGTATGTAAACTATATGATTTGTTGCGAATGTCAATGTATGTAAACTATATGATTTGTTGCGAATGTCAATGTATGTAAACTATATGATTTGTTGCAAATGTCAATGTGTGTAAACTATATGATTTGTTGCGAATGTCAATGTATGTAAACTATATGATTTGTTGCAAATGTCAATGTATGTAAACTATATGATTTGTTGCAAATGTCAATGTATGTAAACTATATGATTTGTTGCGAATGTCAATGTATGTAAACTATAGGATTTGTTGCAAATGTCAATGTATGTAAACTAATGGATTTGTTGCAAATGTCAATGTATGTAAACTATAAGATTTGTTTCAAATGTCCATGTACGTGAACTATATGATTTGTTGCGAATGTCAATGTATGCAAACTATATGATTTGTTGCAAATGTCATGTATGTAAACTATAGGATTTGTTGCGAACGTCAATGTATGTAAATTATATGATTTGTTGCAAATGCCAATGTATGTAAACTATACGATTTGTTGCCAATGTATGTAAACTATATGATTTGTTGCGAATGCCAATGTATGTAAACTATATGATTTGTTGCAAATGTCAATGTATGTAAACTATATGATTTGTTGCGAATGTCAATGTATGTAAACTATATGATTTGTTGCCAATGTCAATGTATGTAAACTATATGATTTGTTGCAAATGTCAATGTATGTAAACTATATGATTTGTTGCAGATGTCAATGTATGTAAACTATATGATTTGTTGCAAATGCCAATTTATGTAAACTATATGATTTGTTGCGAATGTCAATGTATGTAAACTATATGATTTGTTGCAAATGTCAATGTATGTAAACTATATGATTTGTTGCAAATGTCAATGTATGTAAACTATATGATTTGTTGCGAATGTCAATGCATGTAAACTATATGATTTGTTGCAAATGTCAATGTATGTAAACTATATGATTTGTTGCAAATGTCAATGTGTGTAAACTATATGATTTGTTGCGAATGTCAATGTATGTAAACTATATGATTTGTTGCGAATGTCAATGTATGTAAACTATATGATTTGTTGAAAATGTCAATGTATGTAAACTATATGATTTGTTGCGAATGTCAATGTATGTAAACTATATGATTTGTTGCAAATGTCAATGTAAGTAAAGTATATGATTTGTTGTGAATGTCAATGTATGTAAACTATATGATTTGTTGCGAATGTCAATGTATGTAAACTATATGATTTGTTGCGAATGTCAATGTATGTAAACTATATGATTTGTTGCAAATATCAATGTATGTAAACTATATGATTTGTTGCAAATGTCAGTGTGTGTAAACTATATGATTTGTTGCGAATGTCAATGTATGTAAACTATATGATTTGTTGCGAATGTCAATGTATGTAAACTATATGATTTGTTGAAAATGTCAATGTATGTAAACTATATGATTTGTTGCGAATGTCAATGTATGTAAACTATATGATTTGTTGCAAATGTCAATGTAAGTAAAGTATATGATTTGTTGCGAATGTCAATGTATGTAAACTATATGATTTGTTGCCAATGTCAATGCATGTAAACTATATGATTTGTTGCAAATTTCAATGTATGTAAACTATATGATTTGTTGCAAATGTCAATGTGTGTAAACTATATGATTTGTTGAATATGTCAATGTATGTAAACTATATGATTTGTTGCAAATGTCAATGTATGTAAACTATATGATTTGTTGCGAATGTCAATGTATGTAAACTATATGATTTGTTGCGAATGTCAATGTATGTAAACTATATGATTTGTTGCAAATGTCAATGTGTGTAAACTATATGATTTGTTGCGAATGTCAATGTATGTAAACTATATGATTTGTTGCAAATGTCAATGTATGTAAACTATATGATTTGTTGCAAATGTCAATGTATGTAAACTATATGATTTGTTGCGAATGTCAATGTATGTAAACTATAGGATTTGTTGCAAATGTCAATGTATGTAAACTAATGGATTTGTTGCAAATGTCAATGTATGTAAACTATAAGATTTGTTTCAAATGTCCATGTACGTGAACTATATGATTTGTTGCGAATGTCAATGTATGCAAACTATATGATTTGTTGCAAATGTCATGTATGTAAACTATAGGATTTGTTGCGAACGTCAATGTATGTAAATTATATGATTTGTTGCAAATGCCAATGTATGTAAACTATACGATTTGTTGCCAATGTATGTAAACTATATGATTTGTTGCGAATGCCAATGTATGTAAACTATATGATTTGTTGCAAATGTCAATGTATGTAAACTATATGATTTGTTGCGAATGTCAATGTATGTAAACTATATGATTTGTTGCCAATGTCAATGTATGTAAACTATATGATTTGTTGCAAATGTCAATGTATGTAAACTATATGATTTGTTGCAGATGTCAATGTATGTAAACTATATGATTTGTTGCAAATGCCAATTTATGTAAACTATATGATTTGTTGCGAATGTCAATGTATGTAAACTATATGATTTGTTGCAAATGTCAATGTATGTAAACTATATGATTTGTTGCAAATGTCAATGTATGTAAACTATATGATTTGTTGCGAATGTCAATGCATGTAAACTATATGATTTGTTGCAAATGTCAATGTATGTAAACTATATGATTTGTTGCAAATGTCAATGTGTGTAAACTATATGATTTGTTGCGAATGTCAATGTATGTAAACTACATGATTTGTTGCGAATGTCAATGTATTTAAACTATATGATTTGTTGCCAATGTCAATGCATGTAAACTATATGATTTGTTGCAAATTTCAATGTATGTAAACTATATGATTTGTTGCAAATGTCAATGTGTGTAAACTATATGATTTGTTGAATATGTCAATGTATGTAAACTATATGATTTGTTGCAAATGTCAATGTATGTAAACTATATGATTTGTTGCGAATGTCAATGTATGTAAACTATATGATTTGTTGCGAATGTCAATGTATGTAAACTATATGATTTGTTGCAAATGTCAATGTGTGTAAACTATATGATTTGTTGCGAATGTCAATGTATGTAAACTATATGATTTGTTGCAAATGTCAATGTATGTAAACTATATGATTTGTTGCAAATGTCAATGTATGTAAACTATATGATTTGTTGCGAATGTCAATGTATGTAAACTATATGATTTGTTGCAAATGTCAATGTATGTAAACTATATGATTTGTTGCAAATGTCAATGTGTGTAAACTATATGATTTGTTGCGAATGTCAATGTATGTAAACTATATGATTTGTTGCGAATGTCAATGTATTTAAACTATATGATTTGTTGCCAATGTCAATGCATGTAAACTATATGATTTGTTGCAAATTTCAATGTATGTAAACTATATGATTTGTTGCAAATGTCAATGTGTGTAAACTATATGATTTGTTGAATATGTCAATGTATGTAAACTATATGATTTGTTGCAAATGTCAATGTATGTAAACTATATGATTTGTTGCGAATGTCAATGTATGTAAACTATATGATTTGTTGCGAATGTCAATGTATGTAAACTATATGATTTGTTGCAAATGTCAATGTGTGTAAACTATATGATTTGTTGCGAATGTCAATGTATGTAAACTATATGATTTGTTGCGAATGTCAATGTATGTAAACTATATGATTTGTTGAAAATGTCAATGTATGTAAACTATATGATTTGATGCGAATGTCAATGTATGTAAACTATATGATTTGTTGCAAATGTCAATGTAAGTAAAGTATATGATTTTTTGCGAATGTCAATGTATGTAAACTATATGATTTGTTGTGAATGTCAATGTATGTAAACTATATGATTTGTTGCGAATGTCAATGTATGTAAACTATATGATTTGTTGCGAATGTCAATGTATGTAAACTATATGATTTGTTGCAAATATCAATGTATGTAAACTATATGATTTGTTGCAAATGTCAGTGTGTGTAAACTATATGATTTGTTGCGAATGTCAATGTATGTAAACTATATGATTTGTTGCGAATGTCAATGTATGTAAACTATATGATTTGTTGAAAATGTCAATGTATGTAAACTATATGATTTGTTGCGAATGTCAATGTATGTAAACTATATGATTTGTTGCAAATGTCAATGTAAGTAAAGTATATGATTTGTTGCGAATGTCAATGTATGTAAACTATATGATTTGTTGCAAATGTCAATGTATGTAAACTATATGATTTGTTGCGAATGTCAATGTATGTAAACTACATGATTTGTTGCAAATGTCAATGTATGTAAACTATATGATTTGATGAAAATGTCAATGTATGTAAACTATATGCTTTGTTGCAAATGTCAATGTATGTAAACTATATGATTTGATGAAAATGTCAATGTATGTAAACTATATGATTTGTTGCAAATGTCAATGTATGTAAACTATATGATTTGTTGCAAATGTCAATGTGTGTAAACTATATGATTTGTTGCGAATGTCAATGTATGTAAACTGTATGATTTCTTGCGAATGTCAATGTATGTAAACTATATGATTTGTTGCAAATGCCAATGTATGTAAACTATATGATTTGTTGCGAATGTCAATGTATGTAAACTATATGATTTGTTGCAAATGTCAATGTATGTAAACTATATGATTTGTTGCAAATGTCAATGTATGTAAACTATATGATTTGTTGCACATGTCAATGTATGTAAACTATATGATTTGTTGCGAATGTCAATGTATGTAAACTATATGATTTGTTGCAGATGTCAATGTATGTAAACTATATGATTTGTTGCGAATGTCAATGTATGTAAACTATATGATTTGTTGCGAATGTCAATGTATGTAAACTATGAGATTTTTTGCGAATGTCAATGTATGTAAACTATATGATTTGTTGCAAATGTCAATGTATGTAAACTATATGATTTGTTGCAAATGTTCATGTATGTAAACTATAGAATTTGTTGCAAATGTCCATGTATGTAAACTATAGGATTTGTTGCGAATGTCAATGTATTTAAACTATAGGATTTGTTGCGAATGTCAATGTATGTAAACTATTGGATTTGTTGCACATGTCAATGTATGTAAACTATATGATTTGTTGCGAATGTCAATGTATGTAAACTATATGATTTGTTGCAGATGTCAATGTATGTAAACTATATGATTTGTTGAGAATGTCAATGTATGTAAACTATATGATTTGTTGCGAATGTCAATGTATGTAAACTATGAGATTTTTTGCGAATGTCAATGTATGTAAACTATATGATTTGTTGCAAATTTCAATGTATGTAAACTATATGATTTGTTGCAAATGTCAATGTATGTAATCTATATGATTTGTTGCAAATGTCAATGTATGTAAACTATATGATTTGTTGCGAATGTCCATGTATGTAAACTATATGATATTGTTGCGAATGTCAATGTATATAAACTATAGAATTTGTTACGAATGTCCATGTATATAAACTATATGATTTGTTGCGAATGTCCATGTATGTAAACTATATGATTTGTTGCGAATGTCAATGTATGTAAACTATAGGATTTGTTGCAAATGTCCATGTATGTAAACTATATGATTTGTTGCGAATGTCAATGTATGTAAACTATAGGATTTGTTGCAAATGTCCATGTATGTAAACTATAGGATTTGTTGCGAATGTCAATGTATGTAAACAATTGGATTTGTTGCAAATGCCATTTTATGTAAACTATAAGATTTGTTTCAAATGTCCATGTACGTGAACTATATGATTTGTTGCGAATGTCCATGTATGTAAACTATATGATTTTGTTGCGAATGTCAATGTATATAAACTATAGAATTTGTTACGAATGTCCATGTATATAAACTATAGGATTTTTTGCGAATGTCCATGTATGTAAACTATATGATTTGTTGCAAATGTTCATGTATGTACACTATAGAAAATTGATGTGAATGTCCATGTATGTAAACTATAGAATTTGTTGCAAATGTCCATGTATGTAAACTATAGGATTTGTTGCGAATGTCAATGTATGTAAACTATAGGATTTGTTGCGAATGTCAATGTATGTAAACTATTGGATTTGTTGCAAATGTCAATGTATGTAAACTATAAGATTTGTTTCAAATGTCCATGTACGTGAACTATATGATTTGTTGCGAATGTCAATGTATGCAAACTATATGATTTGTTGCAAATGTCATGTATGTAAACTATAGGATTTGTTGCGAACGTCAATGTATGTAAATTATATGATTTGTTGCGAATGTCAATGTATGTAAACTATATGATTTGTTGCAAATGTCAATGTATGTAAACTATATGATTTGATGAAAATGTCAATGTATGTAAACTATATGATTTGTTGCAAATGTCAATGTATGTAAACTATATGATTTGATGAAAATGTCAATGTATGTAAACTATATGATTTGTTGCAAATGTCAATGTATGTAAACTATATGATTTGTTGCAAATGTCAATGTGTGTAAACTATATGATTTGTTGCGAATGTCAATGTATGTAAACTGTATGATTTGTTGCGAATGTCAATGTATGTAAACTATATGATTTGTTGCAAATGCCAATGTATGTAAACTATATGATTTGTTGCGAATGTCAATGTATGTAAACTATATGATTTGTTGCAAATGTCAATGTATGTAAACTATATGATTTGTTGCAAATGTCAATGTATGTAAACTATATGATTTGTTGCACATGTCAATGTATGTAAACTATATGATTTGTTGCGAATGTCAATGTATGTAAACTATATGATTTGTTGCAGATGTCAATGTATGTAAACTATATGATTTGTTGCGAATGTCAATGTATGTAAACTATATGATTTGTTGCGAATGCCAATGTATGTAAACTATGAGATTTTTTGCGAATGTCAACGTATGTAAACTATATGATTTGTTGCAAATGTCAATGTATGTAAACTATATGATTTGTTGCAAATGTTCATGTATGTACACTATAGAAAATTGATGTGAATGTCCATGTATGTAAACTATAGAATTTGTTGCAAATGTCCATGTATGTAAACTATAGGATTTGTTGCGAATGTCAATGTATTTAAACTATAGGATTTGTTGCGAATGTCAATGTATGTAAACTATTGGATTTGTTGCACATGTCAATGTATGTAAACTATATGATTTGTTGCGAATGTCAATGTATGTAAACTATATGATTTGTTGCAAATGTCAATGTGTGTAAACTATATGATTTGTTGAATATGTCAATGTATGTAAACTATATGATTTGTTGCAAATGTCAATGTATGTAAACTATATGATTTGTTGCGAATGTCAATGTATGTAAACTATATGATTTGTTGCGAATGTCAATGTATGTAAACTATATGATTTGTTGCAAATGTCAATGTGTGTAAACTATATGATTTGTTGCGAATGTCAATGTATGTAAACTATATGATTTGTTGCAAATGTCAATGTATGTAAACTATATGATTTGTTGCAAATGTCAATGTATGTAAACTATATGATTTGTTGCGAATGTCAATATATGTAAACTATAGGATTTGTTGCAAATGTCAATGTATGTAAACTAATGGATTTGTTGCAAATGTCAATGTATGTAAACTATAAGATTTGTTTCAAATGTCCATGTACGTGAACTATATGATTTGTTGCGAATGTCAATGTATGCAAACTATATGATTTGTTGCAAATGTCATGTATGTAAACTATAGGATTTGTTGCGAACGTCAATGTATGTAAATTATATGATTTGTTGCAAATGCCAATGTATGTAAACTATACGATTTGTTGCCAATGTATGTAAACTATATGATTTGTTGCGAATGCCAATGTATGTAAACTATATGATTTGTTGCAAATGTCAATGTATGTAAACTATATGATTTGTTGCGAATGTCAATGTATGTAAACTATATGATTTGTTGCCAATGTCAATGCATATAAACTATATGATTTGTTGCAAATGTCAATGTATGTAAACTATATGATTTGTTGCAGATGTCAATGTATGTAAACTATATGATTTGTTGCAAATGCCAATTTATGTAAACTATATGATTTGTTGCGAATGTCAATGTATGTAAACTATATGATTTGTTACAAATGTCAATGTATGTAAACTATATGATTTGTTGCAAATGTCAATGTATGTAAACTATATGATTTGTTGCGAATGTCAATGCATGTAAACTATATGATTTGTTGCAAATGTCAATGTATGTAAACTATATGATTTGTTGCAAATGTCAATGTGTGTAAACTATATGATTTGTTGCGAATGTCAATGTATGTAAACTACATGATTTGTTGCGAATGTCAATGTATTCAAACTATATGATTTGTTGCCAATGTCAATGCATGTAAACTATATGATTTGTTGCAAATTTCAATGTATGTAAACTATATGATTTGTTGCAAATGTCAATGTGTGTAAACTATATGATTTGTTGAATATGTCAATGTATGTAAACTATATGATTTGTTGCAAATGTCAATGTATGTAAACTATATGATTTGTTGCGAATGTCAATGTATGTAAACTATATGATTTGTTGCGAATGTCAATGTATGTAAACTATATGATTTGTTGCAAATGTCAATGTGTGTAAACTATATGATTTGTTGCGAATGTCAATGTATGTAAACTATATGATTTGTTGCAAATGTCAATGTATGTAAACTATATGATTTGTTGCAAATGTCAATGTATGTAAACTATATGATTTGTTGCGAATGTCAATGTATGTAAACTATATGATTTGTTGCAAATGTCAATGTATGTAAACTATATGATTTGTTGCAAATGTCAATGTGTGTAAACTATATGATTTGTTGCGAATGTCAATGTATGTAAACTATATGATTTGTTGCGAATGTCAATGTATTTAAACTATATGATTTGTTGCCAATGTCAATGCATGTAAACTATATGATTTGTTGCAAATTTCAATGTATGTAAACTATATGATTTGTTGCAAATGTCAATGTGTGTAAACTATATGATTTGTTGAATATGTCAATGTATGTAAACTATATGATTTGTTGCAAATGTCAATGTATGTAAACTATATGATTTTTGCGAATGTCAATGTATGTAAACTATATGATTTGTTGCGAATGTCAATGTATGTAAACTATATGATTTGTTGCAAATGTCAATGTGTGTAAACTATATGATTTGTTGCGAATGTCAATGTATGTAAACTATATGATTTGTTGCGAATGTCAATGTATGTAAACTATATGATTTGTTGAAAATGTCAATGTATGTAAACTATATGATTTGATGCGAATGTCAATGTGTGTAAACTATATGATTTGTTGCAAATGTCAATGTAAGTAAAGTATATGATTTTTTGCGAATGTCAATGTATGTAAACTATATGATTTGTTGTGAATGTCAATGTATGTAAACTATATGATTTGTTGCGAATGTCAATGTATGTAAACTATATGATTTGTTGCGAATGTCAATGTATGTAAACTATATGATTTGTTGCAAATATCAATGTATGTAAACTATATGATTTGTTGCAAATGTCAGTGTGTGTAAACTATATGATTTGTTGCGAATGTCAATGTATGTAAACTATATGATTTGTTGCGAATGTCAATGTATGTAAACTATATGATTTGTTGAAAATGTCAATGTATGTAAACTATATGATTTGTTGCGAATGTCAATGTATGTAAACTATATGATTTGTTGCAAATGTCAATGTAAGTAAAGTATATGATTTGTTGCGAATGTCAATGTATGTAAACTACATGATTTGTTGCAAATGTCAATGTATGTAAACTATATGATTTGTTGCGAATGTCAATGTATGTAAACTACATGATTTGTTGCAAATGTCAATGTATGTAAACTATATGATTTGATGAAAATGTCAATGTATGTAAACTATATGCTTTGTTGCAAATGTCAATGTATGTAAACTATATGATTTGATGAAAATGTCAATGTATGTAAACTATATGATTTGTTGCAAATGTCAATGTATGTAAACTATATGATTTGTTGCAAATGTCAATGTGTGTAAACTATATGATTTGTTGCGAATGTCAATGTATGTAAACTGTATGATTTCTTGCGAATGTCAATGTATGTAAACTATATGATTTGTTGCAAATGCCAATGTATGTAAACTATATGATTTGTTGCGAATGTCAATGTATGTAAACTATATGATTTGTTGCAAATGTCAATGTATGTAAACTATATGATTTGTTGCAAATGTCAATGTATGTAAACTATATGATTTGTTGCACATGTCAATGTATGTAAACTATATGATTTGTTGCGAATGTCAATGTATGTAAACTATATGATTTGTTGCAGATGTCAATGTATGTAAACTATATGATTTGTTGCGAATGTCAATGTATGTAAACTATATGATTTGTTGCGAATGTCAATGTATGTAAACTATGAGATTTTTTGCGAATGTCAATGTATGTAAACTATATGATTTGTTGCAAATGTCAATGTATGTAAACTATATGATTTGTTGCAAATGTTCATGTATGTACACTATAGAAAATTGATGTGAATGTCCATGTATGTAAACTATAGAATTTGTTGCAAATGTCCATGTATGTAAACTATAGGATTTGTTGCGAATGTCAATGTATTTAAACTATAGGATTTGTTGCGAATGTCAATGTATGTAAACTATTGGATTTGTTGCACATGTCAATGTATGTAAACTATATGATTTGTTGCGAATGTCAATGTATGTAAACTATATGATTTGTTGCAGATGTCAATGTATGTAAACTATATGATTTGTTGAGAATGTCAATGTATGTAAACTATATGATTTGTTGCGAATGTCAATGTATGTAAACTATGAGATTTTTTGCGAATGTCAATGTATGTAAACTATATGATTTGTTGCAAATTTCAATGTATGTAAACTATATGATTTGTTGCAAATGTCAATGTATGTAATCTATATGATTTGTTGCAAATGTCAATGTATGTAAACTATATGATTTGTTGCGAATGTCCATGTATGTAAACTATATGATATTGTTGCGAATGTCAATGTATATAAACTATAGAATTTGTTACGAATGTCCATGTATATAAACTATATGATTTGTTGCGAATGTCCATGTATGTAAACTATATGATTTGTTGCGAATGTCAATGTATGTAAACTATAGGATTTGTTGCAAATGTCCATGTATGTAAACTATATGATTTGTTGCGAATGTCAATGTATGTAAACTATAGGATTTGTTGCAAATGTCCATGTATGTAAACTATAGGATTTGTTGCGAATGTCAATGTATGTAAACAATTGGATTTGTTGCAAATGCCATTTTATGTAAACTATAAGATTTGTTTCAAATGTCCATGTACGTGAACTATATGATTTGTTGCGAATGTCCATGTATGTAAACTATATGATTTTGTTGCGAATGTCAATGTATATAAACTATAGAATTTGTTACGAATGTCCATGTATATAAACTATAGGATTTTTTGCGAATGTCCATGTATGTAAACTATATGATTTGTTGCAAATGTTCATGTATGTACACTATAGAAAATTGATGTGAATGTCCATGTATGTAAACTATAGAATTTGTTGCAAATGTCCATGTATGTAAACTATAGGATTTGTTGCGAATGTCAATGTATGTAAACTATAGGATTTGTTGCGAATGTCAATGTATGTAAACTATTGGATTTGTTGCAAATGTCAATGTATGTAAACTATAAGATTTGTTTCAAATGTCCATGTACGTGAACTATATGATTTGTTGCGAATGTCAATGTATGCAAACTATATGATTTGTTGCAAATGTCATGTATGTAAACTATAGGATTTGTTGCGAACGTCAATGTATGTAAATTATATGATTTGTTGCGAATGTCAATGTATGTAAACTATATGATTTGTTGCAAATGTCAATGTATGTAAACTAT
Source organism: Saccoglossus kowalevskii (assembly GCF_978046115.1). NCBI lineage: Eukaryota > Metazoa > Hemichordata > Enteropneusta > Harrimaniidae > Saccoglossus > Saccoglossus kowalevskii. Next base: position 21,616,023 of record NC_140649.1, on the reverse strand, counting down.
ATGATTTGATGAAAATGTCAATGTATGTAAACTATATGATTTGTTGCAAATGTCAATGTATGTAAACTATATGATTTGATGAAAATGTCAATGTATGTAAACTATATGATTTGTTGCAAATGTCAATGTATGTAAACTATATGATTTGTTGCAAATGTCAATGTGTGTAAACTATATGATTTGTTGCAAATGTCAATGTATGTAAACTGTATGATTTGTTGCGAATGTCAATGTATGTAAACTATATGATTTGTTGCAAATGCCAATGTATGTAAACTATATGATTTGTTGCGAATGTCAATGTATGTAAACTATATGATTTGTTGCAAATGTCAATGTATGTAAACTATATGATTTGTTGCAAATGTCAATGTATGTAAACTATATGATTTGTTGCACATGTCAATGTATGTAAACTATATGATTTGTTGCGAATGTCAATGTATGTAAACTATATGATTTGTTGCAGATGTCAATGTATGTAAACTATATGATTTGTTACGAATGTCAATGTATGTAAACTATATGTTTTGTTGCGAATGCCAATGTATGTAAACTATGAGATTTTTTGCGAATGTCAACGTATGTAAACTATATGATTTGTTGCAAATGTCAATGTATGTAAACTATATGATTTGTTGCAAATGTTCATGTATGTACACTATAGAAAATTGATGTGAATGTCCATGTATGTAAACTATAGAATTTGTTGCAAATGTCCATGTATGTAAACTATAGGATTTGTTGCGAATGTCAATGTATTTAAACTATAGGATTTGTTGCGAATGTCAATGTATGTAAACTATTGGATTTGTTGCACATGTCAATGTATGTAAACTATATGATTTGTTGCGAATGTCAATGTATGTAAACTATATGATTTGTTGCAGATGTCAATGTATGTAAACTATATGATTTGTTGCGAATGTCAATGTATGTAAACTATATGATTTGTTGCGAATGTCAATGTATGTAAACTATGAGATTTTTTGCGAATGTCAATGTATGTAAACTACATGATTTGTTGCAAATTTCAATGTATGTAAACTATATGATTTGTTGCAAATGTCAATGTATGTAAACTATATGATTTGTTGCAAATGTCAATGTATGTAAACTATATGATTTGTTGCGAATGTCAATGTATGTAAACTATATGATTTTGTTGCGAATGTCAATGTATATAAACTATAGAATTTGTTACGAATGTCCATGTATATAAACTATTGGATTTGTTGCAAATGTCAATGTATGTAAACTATAAGATTTGTTTCAAATGTCCATGTACGTGAACTATATGATTTGTTGCGAATGTCAATGTATGCAAACTATATGATTTGTTGCAAATGTCATGTATGTAAACTATAGGATTTGTTGCGAACGTCAATGTATGTAAATTATATGATTTGTTGCGAATGTCAATGTATGTAAACTATATGATTTGTTGCAAATGTCAATGTATGTAAACTATATGATTTGATGAAAATGTCAATGTATGTAAACTATATGATTTGTTGCAAATGTCAATGTATGTAAACTATATGATTTGATGAAAATGTCAATGTATGTAAACTATATGATTTGTTGCAAATGTCAATGTATGTAAACTATATGATTTGTTGCAAATGTCAATGTGTGTAAACTATATGATTTGTTGCGAATGTCAATGTATGTAAACTGTATGATTTGTTGCGAATGTCAATGTATGTAAACTATATGATTTGTTGCAAATGCCAATGTATGTAAACTATATGATTTGTTGCGAATGTCAATGTATGTAAACTATATGATTTGTTGCAAATGTCAATGTATGTAAACTATATGATTTGTTGCAAATGTCAATGTATGTAAACTATATGATTTGTTGCACATGTCAATGTATGTAAACTATATGATTTGTTGCGAATGTCAATGTATGTAAACTATATGATTTGTTGCAGATGTCAATGTATGTAAACTATATGATTTGTTGCGAATGTCAATGTATGTAAACTATATGTTTTGTTGCGAATGCCAATGTATGTAAACTATGAGATTTTTTGCGAATGTCAACGTATGTAAACTATATGATTTGTTGCAAATGTCAATGTATGTAAACTATATGATTTGTTGCAAATGTTCATGTATGTACACTATAGAAAATTGATGTGAATGTCCATGTATGTAAACTATAGAATTTGTTGCAAATGTCCATGTATGTAAACTATAGGATTTGTTGCGAATGTCAATGTATTTAAACTATAGGATTTGTTGCGAATGTCAATGTATGTAAACTATTGGATTTGTTGCACATGTCAATGTATGTAAACTATATGATTTGTTGCGAATGTCAATGTATGTAAACTATATGATTTGTTGCAGATGTCAATGTATGTAAACTATATGATTTGTTGCGAATGTCAATGTATGTAAACTATATGATTTGTTGCGAATGTCAATGTATGTAAACTATGAGATTTTTTGCGAATGTCAATGTATGTAAACTACATGATTTGTTGCAAATTTCAATGTATGTAAACTATATGATTTGTTGCAAATGTCAATGTATGTAAACTATATGATTTGTTGCAAATGTCAATGTATGTAAACTATATGATTTGTTGCGAATGTCCATGTATGTAAACTATATGATTTTGTTGCGAATGTCAATGTATATAAACTATAGAATTTGTTACGAATGTCCATGTATATAAACTATATGATTTGTTGCGAATGTCCATGTATGTAAACTATATGATTTGTTGCGAATGTCAATGTATGTAAACTATAGGATTTGTTTCAAATGTCCATGTATGTAAACTATAGGATTTGTTGCAAATGTCAATGTATGTAAACAATTGGATTTGTTGCAAATGCCATTTTATGTAAACTATAAGATTTGTTTCAAATGTCCATGTACGTGAACTATATGATTTGTTGCGAATGTCCATGTATGTAAACTATATGATTTTGTTGCGAATGTCAATGTATATAAACTATAGAATTTGTTACTAATGTCCATGTATATAAACTATAGGATTTTTTGCGAATGTCCATGTATGTAAACTATATGATTTGTTGCAAATGTCCATGTATGTAAACTATAGGATTTGTTGCGAATGTCAATGTATGTAAACTATAGGATTTGTTGCGAATGTCAATGTATGAAAACTATTGGATTTGTTGCAAATGTCAATGTATGTAAACTATAAGATTTGTTTCAAATGTCCACGTACGTGAACTATATGATTTGTTGCGAATGTCAATGTATGCAAACTATATGATTTGTTGCAAATGTCATGTATGTAAACTATAGGATTTGTTGAGAACGTCAATGTATGTAAATTATATGATTTGTTGCAAATGCCAATGTATGTAAACTATACGATTTGTTGCCAATGTATGTAAACTATATGATTTGTTGCGAATGCCAATGTATGTAAACTATATGATTTGTTGCAAATGTCAATGTATGTAAACTATATGATTTGTTGCGAATGTCAATGTATGTAAACTATATGATTTGTTGCCAATGTCAATGCATATAAACTATATGATTTGTTGCAAATGTCAATGTATGTAAACTATATGATTTGTTGCAGATGTCAATGTATGTAAACTATATGATTTGTTGCAAATGTCAATTTATGTAAACTATATGATTTGTTGCGAATGTCAATGTATGTAAACTATATGATTTGTTGCAAATGTCAATGTATGTAAAATATATGATTTGTTGCAAATGTCAATGTATGTAAACTATATGATTTGTTGCGAATGTCAATGTATGTAAACTATATGATTTGTTGCAAATGTCAATGTATGTAAACTATATGATTTGTTGCAAATGTCAATGTGTGTAAACTATATGATTTGTTGCGAATGTCAATGTATGTAAACTATATGATTTGTTGCGAATGTCAATGTATGTAAACTATATGATTTGTTGCCAATGTCAATGCATGTAAACTATATGATTTGTTGCAAATTTCAATGTATGTAAACTATATGATTTGTTGCAAATGTCAATGTGTGTAAACTATATGATTTGTTGAATATGTCAATGTATGTAAACTATATGATTTGTTGCAAATGTCAATGTATGTAAACTATATGATTTGTTGCGAATGTCAATGTATGTAAACTATATGATTTGTTGCGAATGTCAATGTATGTAAACTATATGATTTGTTGCAAATGTCAATGTGTGTAAACTATATGATTTGTTGCGAATGTCAATGTATGTAAACTATATGATTTGTTGCGAATGTCAATGTATGTAAACTATATGATTTGTTGAAAATGTCAATGTATGTAAACTATATGATTTTATGCGAATGTCAATGTATGTAAACTATATGATTTGTTGCAAATGTCAATGTAAGTAAAGTATATGATTTGTTGCGAATGTCAATGTATGTAAACTATATGATTTGTTGCAAATGTCAATGTGTGTAAACTATATGATTTGTTGAATATGTCAATGTATGTAAACTATATGATTTGTTGCAAATGTCAATGTATGTAAACTATATGATTTGTTGCGAATGTCAATGTATGTAAACTATATGATTTGTTGCGAATGTCAATGTATGTAAACTATATGATTTGTTGCAAATGTCAATGTGTGTAAACTATATGATTTGTTGCGAATGTCAATGTATGTAAACTATATGATTTGTTGCGAATGTCAATGTATGTAAACTATATGATTTGTTGAAAATGTCAATGTATGTAAACTATATGATTTTATGCGAATGTCAATGTATGTAAACTATATGATTTGTTGCAAATGTCAATGTAAGTAAAGTATATGATTTGTTGCGAATGTCAATGTATGTAAACTATATGATTTGTTGCGAATGTCAATGTATGTAAACTATATGATTTGTTGCAAATGTCAATGTAAGTAAAGTATATGATTTGTTGCGAATGTCAATGTATGTAAACTATATGATTTGTTGCAAATGTCAATGTATGTAAACTATATGATTTGTTGCGAATGTCAATGTATATAAACTATATGATTTGTTGCAAATGTCAATGTATGTAAACTATATGATTTGATGAAAATGTCAATGTATGTAAACTATATGATTTGTTGCAAATGTCAATGTATGTAAACTATATGATTTGATGAAAATGTCAATGTATGTAAACTATATGATTTGTTGCAAATGTCAATGTATGTAAACTATATGATTTGTTGCAAATGTCAATGTGTGTAAACTATATGATTTGTTGCGAATGTCAATGTATGTAAACTATATGATTTGTTGCGAATGTCAATGTATGTAAACTGTATGATTTGTTGCGAATGTCAATGTATGTAAACTATATGATTTGTTGCAAATGCCAATGTATGTAAACTATATGATTTGTTGCGAATGTCAATGTATGTAAACTATATGATTTGTTGCAAATGTCAATGTATGTAAACTATATGATTTGTTGCAAATGTCAATGTATGTAAACTATATGATTTGTTGCACATGTCAATGTATGTAAACTATATGATTTGTTGCGAATGTCAATGTATGTAAACTATATGATTTGTTGCAGATGTCAATGTATGTAAACTATATGATTTGTTGCGAATGTCAATGTATGTAAACTATATGATTTGTTGCGAATGTCAATGTATGTAAACTATGAGATTTTTTGCGAATGTCAATGTATGTAAACTATATGATTTGTTGCAAATGTCAATGTATGTAAACTATATGATTTGTTGCAAATGTTCATGTATGTACACTATAGAAAATTGATGTGAATGTCCATGTATGTAAACTATAGAATTTGTTGCAAATGTCCATGTATGTAAACTATAGGATTTGTTGCGAATGTCAATGTATGTAAACTATAGGATTTGTTGCGAATGTCAATGTATGTAAACTATATGATTTGTTGCAAATGCCAATGTATGTAAACTATATGATTTGTTGCGAATGTCAATGTATGTAAACTATATGATTTGTTGCAAATGTCAATGTATGTAAACTATATGATTTGTTGCAAATGTCAATGTATGTAAACTATATGATTTGTTGCACATGTCAATGTATGTAAACTATATGATTTGTTGCGAATGTCAATGTATGTAAACTATATGATTTGTTGCAGATGTCAATGTATGTAAACTATATGATTTGTTGCGAATGTCAATGTATGTAAACTATATGATTTGTTGCGAATGTCAATGTATGTAAACTATGAGATTTTTTGCGAATGTCAATGTATGTAAACTATATGATTTGTTGCAAATGTCAATGTATGTAAACTATATGATTTGTTGCAAATGTTCATGTATGTACACTATAGAAAATTGATGTGAATGTCCATGTATGTAAACTATAGAATTTGTTGCAAATGTCCATGTATGTAAACTATAGGATTTGTTGTGAATGTCAATGTATGTAAACTATAGGATTTGTTGCGAATGTCAATGTATGTAAACTATTGGATTTGTTGCACATGTCAATGTATGTAAACTATATGATTTGTTGCGAATGTCAATGTATGTAAACTATATGATTTGTTGCAGATGTCAATGTATGTAAACTATATGATTTGTTGCGAATGTCAATGTATGTAAACTATATGATTTGTTGCGAATGTCAATGTATGTAAACTATGAGATTTTTTGCGAATGTCAATGTATGTAAACTATATGATTTGTTGCAAATTTCAATGTATGTAAACTATATGATTTGTTGCAAATGTCAATGTATGTAAACTATATGATTTGTTGCAAATGTCAATGTATGTAAACTATATGATTTGTTGCGAATGTCAATGTATGTAAACTATATGATTTGTTGCGAATGTCAATGTATGTAAACTATATGATTTGTTGCGAATGTCAATGTATGTAAACTATGAGATTTTTTGCGAATGTCAATGTATGTAAACTATATGATTTGTTGCAAATTTCAATGTATGTAAACTATATGATTTGTTGCAAATGTCAATGTATGTAAACTATATGATTTGTTGCAAATGTCAATGTATGTAAACTATATGATTTGTTGCGAATGTCAATGTATGTAAACTATATGATTTGTTGCTGATGATTTGTTATTAATGTCCCCGCGAGTAAACTATAGGATGTGTTGTTATTATCAAAGCACTAGCTGAGAGACTTTCACTGTATTAATATTCCGAATGCTTAAATACTAGTGTAGTATTCATAAGTACGCATGATTCACAGGGTGATGAGCTCGCTGCATACTAGCATATCTTTTTCTTATCAGATTATTTGCATCATGAAACATTCTGACTGTATATTAAAGTAGTAACCATGGAACAGACATCGTGTTTGTTAATTTGCTGAAATATTATAAGTAATTGAATACAACATTATTGCCGACTTGATCAATCATGTGACAAAAAAAATTAATAGATAACAAGTTTTAAATATGCTTAGTAGCAACTACGACAATATAAACTATGAAACTGTAAATTGTAATTTTCTGTGATAATCTTGTCGACTGTTCCCGTTTTTTCGACTTCTTTTGAAATAAAACTGCGCCACCAAACGTAAGATTAAAAGAGGAAGCCATGACAGTGCCATGCACTGAATAACGTAAAAGCTCTCAGTAGTTGGTTTATTCTTTTTACTAGTATGTGAATTACTAGTCATAGTACTGTGGTTCAAATCGGAGTTTAACGTCTCATAGTGGTTATATAAAACACATTTTGTGAAATCTGAAAGTAAGTATAGTCAGAAGCTCTTGTAAGAGTACAAGGCCTAACGTGTAAGAAGTTCGGACAGAATTAAAAAAAATTACATGTCATTTTTTTATACTATGAGGTTATTTTACGAGGATACCTCAAAGTGTGCACGAAGACAGTACAGCGGTAGTATCGACCGACGCAAAGCAGAGGTCGGTGCGACGGCGTACTGTCTGAGTGAATACTTTGCAGTATCCTCGTAATAACTTTATTATTATACATCTTTACCTTCCAAGGATACATCATGGGAATGTCGAAATACAAAAAGTTTAGAAGAGAATCAGTGAATTCTTTGTTTGGAGTCCGGTCAAACCCTTGTGGCAGCCATATTTGTTTTTATTATTAATAAAGGTCGCTTACGCTTGTTATCATTCCATATTTGGAATTCGAATTTCCTAATATGGTAGGATGAAAATACCCCATAAAATATCGCAAAATCACGGCACGCTGTAACTTGCGGTTACGGTGACAGATAATCATTCTTATTAAGAATTCATAATATTGGGGTACAGGACATTGGTTGTCACCGAAAAAGAAAATCCTGCAAATCTCCCGTAAGAGTACAGAATATATGCGACATATGTTACTTAAAAAACATCACAGTCACTGAATGAGCAATAACGTTGGAGTTTATAAACATTAACCAGGAGATGTTCAGCACCAATATTTAGCAAATTTGAACAAAAGCTGTTCTGATTATTTTCGAGATTTTGCCCACACAGGCTGAAATCATACAATAGGCAAATTATCTACTTAATATGCACAAAATTTGATCAAAAATCTGCCCATAAGTTAGTAGTTTCCGAGACACACATACACTAATACACACATTCTATTTGTTCTTCGCACACACGGGGGCTAATGATTGAAATTTTACGGACATGAAGAAATCCAAAATGACTTGTCAATTGTTAATGTGTTTTGTAACATGGCTTGGTAAAAAAAAATCGACAATTTTAACCAACCACTATACTTATTTTCTCCTATACTTTAATGAAATAGCTAATAATTAGAAAATTGATTATTAAATAAATACTATGCATACTTTCCAGTCACTGTAAGTTTTATTGTTAAAACATAAAAAAGCTCCGTGATTTGTAGGGGCCTGAACAGTATCAACATGGTTGTATTTCAAGCTGAAAATAGAAGGTAGAAAATTAGTATTGACCGATAGGGGCGTAACTTACGCTACGTATTTTGTATTACCCAATGTTTACTCCTGGAAGTTTCTAGGTCTAATTCACGAAAAATGTCCCTTCACATTCATCTGAATCATTCGTGTTTACTCGTTGATCAACTCGAAAGAACTTCGTTTTATCATAATTGTTGATTTCTGATACCTCTGGGTATTGTCTTTTGAGCACATATTGCTTAATAAGTTTAGATGCTTTAGTATGGAGAAATACATGATAATCATGGGAGTAATCTACAGATATACAGAAATAGCGTTACACTGACCACAGAATGCACAGAACACACCATCTTCCCTCACATGGCCCGATAACATATATTACTAACACATACAGTGATGATAAGTAACGCGCATCGAACTGTGCGGAGTTCGAACGAGTATCTCCTTCAGAGACTTGACCGTACTGCGCATGAGCAAACGATGGCTGACGTCACATAAAAAATAAACCAACATCGGGTGGTACGTCTGGCGGAAACGTTTGCTGTAAACACACGTATTTTACACTTTCTACCACACAATTTCGACTGTTATCAGGTCTGTTACGCGCAATGGAACAGAAGGGAAGCGGTAAGTACATTCACATTTGTCGTAGGACAGAGTATATCCAGAAGTAACAGTCAGGGCGAAATCAATTTCGCTCTATGGGTCGAGACAGAATTGTTGTGCATTGTTATGCAGTACTTTCGGCCCATCTATCACATTTCGCTTTTAGTTCGCGAGTTTCTCGCAAATTACACAGTCGTCTGAAGTCGTACATGCCCAGTTTCCTTCGTGATATGGACCTACATTTGACGATTTATAAAATGTTGTGTTGATCGCGAACAAACGGAGGTTGTATTTTATTATTTACGCCCAAGACATGGGACGTTTGTACGGTGACGCATTACCAGCATTTCGTGGAAGAAACACTCCTTTTTTACATTCGATTTTTGACAAAAATGCAAACAAATTACCCTGAATGAATGAAAATGTGACACAAGTACGTGGTCAGCTATTTGAAATCATGGGGTGGCTGGAGTGTGATCTTTTTTTTTTTAAATTTATTTTCGCTGTGTCTTTTCTGCACAGTTTTATTTTGGACAGACTTTCTTCTGTATTAACAGATTTGTGTTGATTTTTTACGAGTTTTTTTTAGAACACTTTTAGGAATAAGTCACAATCCCTCTATGTCCAAACAGATTGTACTCACTAAAGGTCAAACCTATCTGTTACTGCCAACTTATGGTTACCAATAAATATGCAAATGATTTATGATCCAACTTTCATCTATCATTTTGATAAAAGGTGCAGATCAAACAGATTTGACAAAACATTCTGATCTAGATTTTGATAAAAGTCAGAATCTTGAACTCACAACTGCACTATATTAGGGGCGGGGGCAACTTCACAGAAAATTCTATGTTGCCTTGACAAGACACTGCTGCACAATGTATTTCTATGGGCTATAGTATATGCAGTAGCTGCTGTGGAACACTGGGTGAGGAGCCAGTGAAAACGACTAAGATCGAGAAAATATTGACGATTGATGTAATCCTGAGCAACTTAAGGTAGCAGAATAGTTTTTTGGGCACTTTTCACATTTTTTTTTGAAAATCACACGAATAGCTCCCTAAGGCATGCTACATACATTGGTGTTTTTATTTTATTGAAAAAAAATATCTTGTACAAGTAAACTGATTTTGTTCTTGTGTGCAAACAAATGGCCAAGTTTTTGTTTATCCAGTGTACACCAAACTAGTGCATCTCATTAATATGCATGGTTACAAACATAACTGAACTGAGGGTAAATAGTTTTAAGTTGAGCCACTTTCTTTATTTGCTATTTACAAACAACTGATAAGATATCTGTTTGTAGTTTACACACAGCTGATAAGATGTGTGCACTGCTGCCTTTCTAGACAGGAAGTACAGCAAAGACAAAACAATCGCTTTTGAACACCACATTTTGAATAAATAAAAAAGTACATGAATGTGTGATAGGTATTTTTGATGTTAAAAAACCTTTCACTTAGGTAACCGGGATTCGGTCGTTTTCCACGCTAGACTCACAAGAAACACACACAAGCGCCATTCATGTTCCAAACGATTCTCTGCCAAGTCCCCGGTTTTCACCCGAGACAGCATTAAATCACTCTTTATTTCTTGTCACTCCTTAACCAATTACAATCAGTATAAGAGACTCCAAGGCCTTGCCTTCAAACAAACAACCAATCACATGAAAGTTTTACACATCATAATCAATTGATTAATCGTCAAGCTATTTAGAAAACCACTATTATATTGTCAACACTAACTAATATTTATGGGGTAATAGTCTTGCAATAACATTCCACAAAGATACCACATGAGTTTAAAATTGCAAACAACATTGGTTTAGGATTACAGCTACCGTACTGTAATCTTTTAAAAACTGCAGACTCATAATATGTCTTTGGCTGATTTCGACTAGCTCGCCATCTGGCCTTGTCATTAACCTATATCAGTAGATGTCATGGCAACCACTGTCAAACTGACTGACCTCGTCATTTAACCCCTATCAGTAGATGCCATGGCAACCATCGTTAGGCTGAAATATAAATCATGACAAATGTACCACTTCAATGTAATTATATGTTAACAGAATAAAAACTTACAATAAATTTCTGTAATATTTTTTCTTGGCTTTGTCATTGAAAGGTGTCTGACCACGGGGTTACTTTCTTAGTCCAGAAGTAATGCAGTTACATTGGGAGGAGGCTCCCTTTTACAAAATATGGTTGCAAACAATAAAATACGGTCATCTGTGGTGGCTATGCATTGCATGAAAATTCTGATAACAGGCCACAAACTACATGTAAAAGTTGATCAATGATAAGAATATGCTTGGACCTGGTTTATATAATCCATTTTTCAGAGGAGTTTTCACCAAGTAGGCATACTTGCATGCTTAGGTTTTTCTAAATTCGTAAATTATGTTACATGTAATAAATCTGCCTGATAAATACTTGGTTGTTTTATCTAATGTTCTCATGCGAACAAAATGCACGGCAACGAAATAGTAGCGTTTTGCGGGATTTGATTTTTAATAGCACAGGAAATGCTACATGCCGGCATACATCACTGGGTCACATTTTACAATTATTCTATTCACACCAATTAAAAAACAGGGCAGCTTCCTTCATTAGTGTGCAAAATATGCAAAGAAGGAGAGGGTTATCAGTAATTCTTTAGTTTAGTTGTCATTCACTAATTATGGACGAGATAGTAAACACGCGAAAATTTCCAAGAAAAAGAAAGCGAGGAAGAAAGAAAAACGTCAACAGAATGATCACTCCTGTCAAAAAAGATGTTGAAAGAGACGATGCTGGGTTCGTACAGAACGTATTTCCCCGTCGAAACCAGTGTCAGCCATGAAGTGGGCGAAGAAAGTTTTACCGTGACACTGAGAGTCTGATGAATCAGACTTCGATATAGTGGGTGATACTCCTGTTCAAAACGTTCGAGAGATGTCTGTATCTCGCAGGAAAATATTGTTACCTTCCGACGTAGAAGAAGAAAGTGAGAGTGAATGTCACGGCCGATCGTTTGAAGACGGCGAGATTCGACTCGTTGACATGTCACTGTTGAATGGCGCCCTAGAAAAAGAGGTTTGTCAATTTTACAAAGTAGGCAATATTTCAATAGTAAAGCGCAGGCGTCACGGTCTAGGCAGTCAGTTTGAATTTCTTTGCACGCAAGGAGATTGTGTTCGATCGAAACTGAGCCAGCCTAGCTTCCCGTCATCCCGAAAGAAGGGGGCAGTTTTCGAAATAAATAGAAAGGCTGCCATTGGAATGCGAGCGACTGGAAAGGGACGGCGCGCTCTGGTGAAACTGTCAAGCTATTAGGGGTTACCTCAACCACCGGTATACTCTAACTTTAACACCAAAAAACGTGCTTGAAATTTGTGATTTTCGGAAAGAAAAAAAAACTTAATGCAAAAAATAGAAATACGGATTTAAACTTCATGACCTTTGCTTCAAAACAGTGTAAAGTTTTTGATCGCATGAATGACTGTAGAGATGACAATTAAAATTTTATTTACGTTAGTTAAATTATCAGCGCCGCTGATTTTCAGAATCACGTGACGCTAAAACAAACACAATGTTCACAAAATATTAATAGTAGGAAAATACAAGTCAAGAGCTTTCTAAACATATATAGATTGTATGGTTTCTTGTAAAATTTATTCCGATTATAGGTGTTTACATTTTTCATGCAAAAAAACTATCCTGCTTCCAGTTAAGCCTAATCTCACAACAAATTTACTTTCTGGATTAAAATTACAATGGATAACAAAAGATAGATTAACAACATAAACAATATTGTCCCATGATTCTTTGGTGCAATCCATGGGATTGAGCGGTTCCCTTTTAAATTTATTGGGGATGCCTGAATATAATAAGCATTGTAGGTATTATGTAGTTTTGTACATCATCTTTTATTTTTTCTTTATTTCTTTGTTTGTAAAAAAAATGATTATTTTGTGAAAAATGACATAATCAAATTTTGCTTCATTGTAAAAAGGTTGAATACTCTTGTATTTGTCGATTTCAACATCTTGTGACATTGCTGCCTTTTTGAAGTTATTTTACAATCACCATGTAGTCCTCAAAATATCTATCACGCCAAAGCTGACTTGGTTTAATTTGAATTTCTATGAAATCCTGAAAAAAGTTAGTCAATCACAAATTTTGGTTAGTAGTTATTTAAGCTATTTTATCTGATCTGTAATATCAAAATGTCACTAATTTAAAATAAAGTATTTTCTCACACTAAGATTGTTGGCACTTAAATTAAATTCAGTCAGGTTCGCTAAAATGGTACGCATGTGTAGACATTTCAACATGTTCTACAGTATGTACACATACTATGTTTTGAATTGGTATTGATTATTAATCGTGATTTTCTGAGTTGAGGCCCCTGGGCGCTAACGCGGTCGAGTACGGTACTTCTAAGTTCTGTTATTAAAAACAACACATAAGTTGAACCAAAATGAACCATTTAGGGTAGTTTGCTACTATTAAAATTGTTGTGTGATGATTCACATGCAAGTCGTTCATATTTAAAGTTTTACAAATAAAGAAGGATGGGTTTTCCTCATAACACTTGCAAAATAACATCCAAATATTATATATTATATATTATTCCCGAGTATGGGCGTTTGTGCCCGATCGCAAGTGATCATTTGCACGACGTTAGGAGGGCAAATGATCTCATTGCTCGAGGGAACTAATGCCCATATTCGGGCTGTAATATTTTTATTACATGCCTTTAATAACATAATGAATTTAGGGTTTATATCTTAATGTTTAAAGGTAATTCTTATTGGTAAAAAGGTACATTTTACATAAGCAGTAACAAAGTTTTGCATGCAATCACGTTAATCGATAAGTTTGGCACTGCGGACGGATATGTTTACGCATCCAGTTAACCGGCTCTCTTGACAACCTGCAGACGATAATGGCTGCAGCAGACGAAATGGATATTATGCAGTGGTTGCGTTCGATAGGACAGGACCAACTTGATGAAATTCTTGGACCAGCACCAGAAAATGAAGTACCAGACGAAGTTGACGGTTTTATAAAAGCACACCAGAAGCAAAGTACCATTAAAACCACCGAACGAGATGTCCGTCGCTGTACCGAGTGGCTAACTCGGAATACCGGAGAATTGCGGCGCCTCGAAGACATACCACCGGTCAAGTTGAATGAGCTTCTGGGAAAATTTTTCATCAGCATAAATGACGGAGACGAATATGAGCCAGCTTCCCTTGCCAACATGAAGTGTAGTTTGAAGCGCTATCTTCACAATAAGAAATAATCCACAAGTCTAAATGATTGAGTAGTTCCAGGAATTTCTTTGATCGTTGAACCTCTCTGTTGCTATTGACGACGGTCCGTACATGGCTCACTGGACCGCACAAATCTCCGGATGTTCCTATTCTAGAGTGTGTGTTTGATTGGCGGGCGGATTAGTTTACTATATTTATTATATTATTAGCCTTTTCAAACAATATTATTTTACAGATTAAAAGTATACTTTGTCACAAAATGTGTTATATACCAGTATATACCGGTAGTCTGAAAGCTGGTGAAAATGGATGCAAATATTACAGGAGTTAATCCGTTGTTTGTGTTTGTTAGTTTAATTAAAACAAACAATAAAACAAATAAAATATAATTGAATGTAGACCAGACCAGACTTGTAGTTGGATCTTTGTAAACTACCAGTACTTGGAGGGATAGAAATGGTTGTTTTGTGATTAGTAAACACTCAATATAGGAAACACCATTTTCACATAAACATTTATCTATATCATAGCTTGAAATTATGAATCTAAACTCCCAAAATACTGACAAATATCTTGTAATCTCAACTGCTAAAATACCAACAGAAAAATCACCTACCCTGTTAAGTGAAATTAATGTTGCATTAAAATGCAAAGTTTTTCTGAAATGGTAAGTCCATCTGATAGCCAGCTTGGATTGCACCCAGCGTGCAGTTTTGGGAGAGACTTTTATTTTATTTTTTGTATTTTATCTTTCTCCATAACAGATTTTTACGGATTTTAAAAATGACATCTGAGTTAATATTTAGAATACATTTCTTTCATACAAAAGGTGCTGGTCATTCACTACAATTAGGGAAGTGCATGAAATTGAGAAAATGCAACACTGTTGAAATGACCTTAGCCAATTTGCATAAAAAAAACTCAATTCATTTGCATGAAATAAACATTTCCATAAAATGGATAGGTAGGGTTACCAGGAATACAGAATTTATTTTATTTGGTTGAGGTAATTTTGGATGAACTAATGGATAAAAGCAAAATACAAAAACAATGAAAACATGTATAGATAATTAACAAAATTCAATTGTTGGGCAAAAATAGCAGTGATCCTAATTTTTGCATTCATTGGATCAAAAACTAATAACAAATTAAAGGTGACTGAATTGTTAGAGGAAAACTTAAAATCAGAGTCAGAGGTAACATGATAATTTGTAGGTAACAGTAATTTGTAGAAGTAAAGGTTTCAGTCTAGGTACATGTAGGTGTAATTTTAAATGATAAAAAACCCTTTTTGTTATGCTTCCCTGAACTTGTGATAAATGAACAATGTACACATGTATAGTTTATTTCTGACACCTTGAATTTATCTTATTTTAAGTCACAGAGTTAAAAATAGTTTCATACATTGTAAGTGTGGGTGTGTAAATTTTATACACTGGCTATAAACAAATTCACATAAAAAAAATCACTGCAAATATGTCATGGGAAGGAAAAGTCACAGAAATGTAGTAGATCAGGGTATTACTGGTGCAACACAATGGTTTGTAAGTGTGTGCATTCAGTATCTATATCTGACATGTCCTGACCGATCATGTCACGCACGCATGCATGCATGCATGTCACGTGCATTCATTTCTTGAAAATTTAAGATGGTTGAATGGCGCTCATTTCAGTGTGAAAAGTTCATCAAAATTAAGCATATCTGTAATTTTGGAACTGGGTCTCAGTCATGTATGCCCAGAGTCAACATGTTGTACAATACATATCCTTCTACTGAGAATAAATGGTGATGAAAATAAATAAAACAAAAGCATGGAAATATTCGCCACTTGAGGGTGCAGTATCTAACAGTACGTATTGTTAAAGTATTGTACGTATTAAGGTAGAAGCCTACTCATGAATGCAAATACCCAGAATTTATTCATTTTCCAATAAATTGTACTTCCGGATAAAAAAGGATATTGACTTAAATTAGGGTCACCAGCTTAATTTTCAAAAACTATTGTTGTATTTTAGTGGATAGTGGCCATTTTAACAGTATTATATCGCTTTGACTATAGGTTCCTTTGGCATAAATATTGTGCCATATAAAGACACCTTACTAAAATAAAGGTAGTTAAAAATACATTGAACAAAGCCGGCCCAGGAACGAATCCATAAGGGATCCTTTTCAATAAGTCTAACCATTCACTGACACAGCCAAAAGGTTTAATGCGCTGCTTACATGACGTTAAATTGTACCACAAAAACTCATCCATTGATAGACATGCCATATGCCTGTGCACCAAGACAGCTCCTGTTTATCTATTTTGTTCTAATGTGAGTTTCCGTTCCTTATAAGACATAGAAGTACATGTTGACAGTTGTATCTCTTTTTATAAGCTGACATTCTTGGATCTAATATGTGATCGCGGAAAGGTAATAATTGACTGTGCATAATTTTCTCTAGACGCATTGATGTTAATATAGAAATAACAATCATAGCAATCTAATATTCAAATCACATGTCTAACGGGGGAAAGTCCATAGACAAAAAAAAGCTGTACAAGAGACACAAACAACACAACACAAACACAGATAAGTCCATATGACATTTGGACCCCAAGCCATAAAGTGATGTCGGGTATATCGAAAAGAGTGAGCATATCCTGCTTCAAATGTGGCACCGCCATATATCAAACTAAGTCGTATTCAGGAAGTGATCTTCTTTCTACATATGACAAATGACATCAGAGACCATCTGTGTAACAGTACGAGTATATTTTCTTACAAGCTCCTGATACCTGCTAAAAAATCGTTTAAATGTCCTGGCAAGATGCTCTCTAGAGAAGCCTTGGTCTAATGGCTTGAAATAGAGAACTTGCTCTAGCATTGCGAACAAGTTGTGAAATGTTTACACCATACACTGGAGCGCGAATGTTACTGGAAATGTGTGGAAAATTAATGATGGCGAAATCGAAATCATCTCTTTTGTCATATAGTTTAATAGAGATGTGACCTTTGGAATATCAAGATATGATGCAGAAGTAAATGATTCTGTGTTTTTTTTTATTTCTAGTTCAGGTGGATATATCCTAGGCAGATAATCGATGAAAGTAATATTGTTGAAGGATAGTACATCATATATGTACCTGAACGTGAAATTAAACAATTCTGCTTCATATGAGTAAAGAAATAAATCAGCCAACAAAGAAGCACAATTAGTTTCCATTGAAATGCAGATGGTTTGTGTCCCCTAAACTCAACAAACATGTTGTCAATTGAGAATTCAAGCATAACAACAATGTCTTTATCTGTATAGAATGACTTTGCATTCGTTTCGTTGGTGACAAAATAGGTGCATTTGTAGCCTAAAACAATGTATTTATATCTATGTGAACCATTCTGTCTAAAGAAGGTTTGGTGAATAATATGTGTCAAAAGCTGTTTTGAATTGTCGTGTGGTATTGTAGTGTATAGTGTAGAACAATCAAATGTTTTAATTGCATTAACGTTTGAAAATTATTGTAATTTCAATTTTTCACAAGGTTCTTTGGTTTCTTGCACCACACCACAGTATTTTTGAAGACCCTCTTTGATGGTAGAAAAACAAATGTTATTTTTTTAGACAATGTTTTGGTAGAGCACTTGGATGATCCTGCTACGAATCTTTCTTTATATGGTGTTATATGCAGCTTAGGTATTGGAATATGTTATTGGTGTCCTCCGGAGTGGTAAGCCAGAATTTCATCTTTGTTGAGTGTCTGTATGCAGAGCTACTAGAAGTCCGAGTGAAGCAGACTTCCTTAATTAGGCATTCATAGTAGTATTTCTTACAAACAAACACTATATTGTTGACAGATCTGTCTGCAGGGACAACAACATATTTGTCATGAAGTGAAGACAAACATTCAAGTGTTTCAGGATCTATAATTCTTCATCATCCTTTTTTATACATTTCGTACCCAGTAGCCTTTCTAACGTCCACATCATTCATATTTTTCTCAACTGTATGATGCATGGGTAATTTTTGTAATGAGAAATCATGTTTTGAAATTTTAAGTTATATTTTGTACACTAGGACGATCTGTAAAACATTGTTCATACGCTGCAGTAGCAACATTTGACCATGGTCTTAAAATAAGTCTAAATATCCTCAAATCGTAATTTACATAGTAATTATTCATTATATTTGCAACATCGCTAGGCTTTATCTCAATAGTGTCATTAGTTTTAATCTTTTATATTATTTTCATTTTTTGAAGACTCATCTGTAAGGAAAGGTTTGATTGTCTTCCAGAAATCACAGTTTGTGGGCTTCCTTTACACTTGTTGTTAAAATATTCTCTGGCGACGATACTTTTAATTATACTCCGTTGGATGTTATTTGTACTTGTTATACACGTTTGTTCGACTCTTGCCGCTTTCTGTAATGGTTTATTCATGAACGCAGTTTCGTAGGCGCTAGCTTTCATTGTTTGTATTGGAGCATGCGTAATTAAGACCTCTGTCAACATGCTCTGTAGTATCCAATAATTTTCTGAAAACGTAAATAATCATCATCCCAAAAAAGCTTGTAATTATGAAATGTAACAGAACCCACGCTTGAACTCCATCACGACGTATATAATATCATAACTCTTACTTACTTTGTTTGTTATAGTTCAGGAACGTTTACAATTGGATGGATTATTCGTTAGTCTCACACCGATTAGTGAAAATCCATGAATAGTGTAATGTGTTGGTTCTCTATTTAACTGTTTAAAGACATAGTGGTCGAAACCGTTTCGTAGATGTTCTCTATTTGATTGTACTCAAAGGTCAAAGTTCAAATCACGCAGTACACATACTGGTATGTCGCTGTATAAACTATGTACTCTATCCATAGTATAATGTTATAACACCACCACTCTTACTATTTCGGTCTGACGAACCTAGGTTCTTCAATGTTAAAGCTCCTTAATAGACACAATGGGTGAATCAAATCATTCAATGATTCCCAGTGCTGCAAAAGGAGTAATTCTATCAAGTCACCATTCAGGTTTTCTTGAACCTTTTTGCCATGGTCAGTAGGTAGGATTTTAATCACGCCAGTATACACACACGTGGTTGTACCCAGTGGCATGGATGTAGCGTCAGTGAACATTAAGTTTGCGTTATCGTCAGTATTTTTCTACTTTGTGCCAATATAACAGATCGGCGTGGCACGGTTTATCTGTACTTTTCTATATTATATTTATTCGTTCCTTAACATAGGTAGGGTACTTGCTATACAATCCACAGCTTATCGTGGGCTATAGAAATCAAAAACTGTACCAATTTACCCATAGTAGAAGAATGAGGCTTTGTACATCAAAATGATCACCGGATCTGTCAGTCGCAGTACGATTTTGTAGGTCAGGGACGTATTCATATGTACCATTAATTTCAGGATAGGTGATATCTCTCATCAATAGCTCCTTCAAAATGGTCACTGAACCTCTAACTATCCTCCCATACAACAGCTTGAATGGGAAGTATCCCAAGTTGGCTTCCGGAGCTTCTCTGTATGCAATCAATAAATGTCGCAATCCCATTCTTGGCACATGTGTTTGAAGTTGTACTTAACATTACCAACAAACTGGCAACTTTGATCAGTGACAACCTGTACAGGTATACTAACACAACTATGAATAATCACCAGAGCCTTCGCCATCATTTTTTGCTTTGGGGTAGCAGGTTGCATACTCTTTAAATAGTGGCACCTACTAGTATTGGTCGGTTGGATTGGCCACACACGGTCCACTGCAACTCGTTTGATTATATTATCAATCAAGGATATGGCGTTGTTATGAACTTAACACTGAAAGTGGCATGACATTATACTGATCACACAATACCACAGTAGTTATATATACACTAAGAGCTACACTAGTGATACTCGTCCAATCAGATTGCTCAGTTACAAGACTTGATATACACTACACTTTTATACAGATCTCCAGACATCAAAGACGAAACACTCACTGTGCTAAGAAGAAACAAAAAAGGGTGTGTTCGAACTCAGCAATGTGATAGATATTCTGTCTTCTGAGCTATCTTTTTGGCTGTATGACGTTTCATGTTAGGATCCACAATTTCACTGTGCTAATTCCGAAAGATCAACTCTAAAATACACTATAGAAATTCACGCATTCCATGTACATTTCAATAAGACTAGTCTTTAGGAGTAAATTCGGTGTTAGCGAATTCAAACCGACAGACGACAAAGTGTTTTACGTCACCAAGGCTGAAATTGTAGAAAATTCCACATTTTGTTTTTCATTTTTATTGTTTTATTGTGTGCGACATTTGTAAATACAAGCGCCGAGATGTATTGTATGAAAGGTCATAAATAGCAACGTTGCGGTTAAAGTGTGGTGGTCGCCGCACCGCGCCGCGTCCTCGTCTCTTTCAAAATGTTATCATTCATATAATGTAATCACTTGTGTGTAATACGTCACGGGCTGCGATTGGCTGTCATTTGAAGTGTGTTTATATGAATTGCGAGAAAAAGTCAATTTGATGAGATTACGTCGTGGGCTCACTTGCATAAGTACAGTAAAGTGAGGCATGGTCTTGTGTAACATTCTTCCAATATAGTGTACAGACATATATGGAAGTAACTATATATAAAAGTGGTTACTCGAAGAGGTTGGCATGGTATGTGAGATTGAGTGGCAGAGGCACTCTTAAATTTGTTTCCTGTATCGCCAAGTACAATTTAATTACCACGTGTACATGTTAGTATATGTTCTATTTTTTCCACAGAGACAAGTCAAATACTGACTGACAAACAGCCACAATATGTTCAACAAAATATTCAGCTACACGAGCCATATCCGTCATCGCCATATCAGCAAAATACTGTAGTTTCAAGTATGGTGGTAAGAAACCCAGGTTATACTGAATTTCCAACACAACCTTGGCATGCCAATATTTCTCTACATGGCAATATAGACGTCATGCCGTCAACATTGTGTCAATATATTTGCCAATATTGTGTCTCGTCGTGCATTTCCTGAGGGGTTATTATGATTTACTGTTATTAATGTGGATGTTTCTGTTATTTACTCGCAGGTATTCTCATATAAAAACCACCGATTAAATATACTTCAAAATTAGTAAATATATTACTAATGTATCCCGATACCGTAACTATATTAATTGTTTAAAAAATAAACATGTTCTTCAATATGAGTAAACTGACAGTGGTGAACAGCGATCATTTATACAATTGAGTTTTAAATATATGTTGACAAATTATTTGATTTTTTAAAGTTTTAAAAGCTATGGAACATAAACAATTTATCAAACTCGAGTAGAGAAGTCAATTAATCCTCAATTCTCCTACTCTAACTGCATTTTCAATGGAGACTTTACCTCACCTATTTAGACCCGATTATTGATAAACACGGGAGTGGACTTGATAAATAAATCCTGCTAGAACTTGGTTCATGTTGTGAAATTAGTTCCCTTATACAGAAAATTCAATCTATCAAAGTTTCGATTCCCTTGGAGGCATGAAAATTCTGGTTCCAAACTAGATTATTTTTTGTTCCCAGAATGTTTACTTAAATCGGTGAAAAAAATATCGCACCAAGCATTCACACTGATCATATCATGATCACCATGAGTTTGGAACATCCAGATTCTGGAAGAGGGTCTGCAATTTTGAAGTTAACAATAGCTTCCTAATCAATATTTTGATTGTGGAAGTATAGAGAGAGTGTTCTCTTTTAAAATACAGTTCTCTTCCAAACCAAATCCTGAAATTAATTGTTTTAACTGTTTCCTTGGAGCACCCCATATTCCAGCTCTCGGCTAAAAACAATCAAATATCTGCAAAGAAGAGATGAGCTGATTGAAGCAAATGTAAAGGATCAAACAATGGTGGCCTGGATCAAAAATAGATTTGGCTCGTATTTTGCACAGTTATAGTACTTGGTCTACAAGCCCTCAAAATAGCTTTCGTTTAGAACAAAACTCATTGTTGCCATGGTAACGGACAAACAAAGTTTTCTGGCCATTTTCCCCAATTTTCGCATCTCAAAAATACGGATATACGCATATTTTACGGCACAGTTTCAGCAATACCTTTGAACCTATCATGAAAACAAAACAAGATCTGAATAGACCAACATTTTGGCTTTTTCAAAGTTGATCTGAAATTTCCAAAGACGTACATTTAAGTTCTTGGGCAGCTTGAAAACAATTAGATGTTTCAAGCTTCAAAAAAAAATATTTTTGGCACAACTTTGTAACGCTATAAGTGCCGCTCTGGTATTTTTTTTGGCTTAAACTTTTACCATATATAGATCACTAGAATAGCTATCAAATGCATTGTTGCAAAATTTGGTACCTTGTTTGGTTGTCACGTGACTGTCCCTTAAAGTAGGCATGTTTTGTGTTTGGCAAAAATTGTGAACTTTAGTCATGTTCAAAATACGCTACATGACGAAGTAAAATATATTTCTAATTCAACTGATTATCAAAGGTGAATCTATGTATGTCTATCAAATGAATGCTTGCAGAGTTTCGGGTTATGACGTTCGATCATGTGCCTTAAGAAGAAGTTGAGTTAGAATCCTGATTTGTCAGGTACAGTAGCATATTTTGAACAATTTTCGTCGAGCACAAAAAGTGACCTGCTTTCAGGGACAACCATGTGATTAAATGTCATGATCCGAAACTCTACAAGCATTTATTCAGTAAAAAATACATTTGATCAGAAGTTGAATTGGAATTCTTCTTCATTTCGTCATGTAGCGTAGCGTAAAATTCACAATGCAAAAAATGGCCTACTTTCAGGGTCAACCACGTGACCGAACGTCACAAACCAAAACTCTGCAAGCATTCATTTGACAGGCAATACATAGATTCACTTTTGATAATAAGTTGAATTAGAAATATATTTTACTTAATAGTTCTAATTAAGAACCCTGGTTGGGATATCATCTTGCATGAATTTTGGGAGACTTTAGCAACTGTTTACTGGCATCCATTATAAGTTGGCTAGCCGTTGCATATCTGCTAGGCTAAAGACGCGGTTGCCATTGCCTTCATTAAGGACACGTTAATCACTGACCAAATTCGTTTGATTAGTGACATTATTGATTGGTGTGAAGTAACTGGAAAACATGGAGCACTGTTATTTGTTGACTATGCATCAGCTTTTGATTCTTTAGAATGGTCATTTATGTACAAAGACTTAGAACACTATAACTTCGATCGTTCACTAATCGCATGCCATTAACTCTTATTACATACTGTTCACATGTCAATAATGCCGCACATTTATTACCACTGCTGTTTAATAAATCCCCCCCCTTTGGCCACTTATAACTTGCTTCTTTATTTTACGTATGTGTATCGCAAGCAAAATATGTGACGGGTTGTTGCAAGATGTGCTCACAATTTTAGAAGCACATCACCTCTTCGATGGTTTCCGAAATTGTAAATTTACTTGTGGATTCTGATGTTTGTGTATTGTCGTTTGAGTGTTGGCATTCTATTTTTCACTACCCAATCTACTATTGTAGAAGGGGCATGAGATGGGAAATTCATGTTATGACTATGATACTGTATTATGTCATATAGCTATGTTTTGCTCATGTTACTAGATTTACAGTTTGTTTTTAAGAATGTTTCTCATTGCAGATATCTAACACTCCGCATACAGTACAGACCACTGTGATTGGACGCCTGAACGAACTGAGTGGTCTTGACATTGTCGCTATGGTTATGGGCGTTTGGCATACATTCTGCGTTTCCTTTCTATTGGGTGTTGCAACTATTGTTGTGTCTGCATGTGTAAGTATTTGATTGTCCACGCTAATTGTGAAATTAATCACGCAAAATTGTCATTCCATTTAAATCAGCTAATATTCATCATTGATTGTTTCAAATAGACAGTTTTAATGAAAAATCATTTGATTCTATTGTATATGCATACATTAACGACTTCACTATTACTAGATCACAAATCACAAATTGGTTATGATGCTTTTAGATTACAAATCTATGAACAATCACTCACCCACACTGAGTGAAAAGTATTCATTATGCTGCACGATTGCTATTTGGTAGCAAAGCACTTTTGAAAAAGGTTCTGGAAATTCCGTAATGAAAATCATATTATGTGTGACCTGTTAAACTACGACAATCATAATCAAGAACATTATGGTTAAAAATCTGCTTATATGGTATGTACATTACTAAACGGGATATATTAACATAACTAACACCTTTTTTTTCTTTCTTCCAGGCATTTGTTTTCCGATCTGATGGAAATTCTAATATAGCCGACAAGTTAACTACATTTTCAATCGGTCTCTCCATTGGTGGTTTTATACATATTATTCTCGAACTAAAAAGAAATGCAGATTTCTGGTCTTGATGATTACGATGGATACTAAATAATAGTGATTGAACAATATGAACTGTATGTTCTGTGTCTGGATGTACAGTAACCACCTCACTGCAACGATCAGTCAATCATATCAACGTACGACTTCATTTTGTTTGATATTTCGAACAGGAATTCTCACATGCTGCTGCCTTTTATGTTTCCCCATATTTTGTTTAAGAATGGATGGACTATATTTATGTTATTGACTGAATACTAATTAAAATCTAATTCTTGTATTGAAACAGCTGTAATCTGCAAATTACATACAATTCATTAGTCATAATGGTTCGATATAAAGCTGAAAGGAACACTGTTATATTTCTTTAATGACCAATCTCTTGCATCAAGTATATTTCATAAATTTACATTTATATCCAGATTCATTCGAAACGCAAACGTTAAAGTATTGTATTTTTAATCTACGCTCGATTAAATAGTTTATTTTAACTAGTTGTAAAAAGTTATTTTTTTTTATTTTAAAGTTGATATTCAGAGGAAGCAGATATTCAAGTTATTTGAATGGAACATCCGCCATAGACATACATCCCTTCAGTGTGTGCAGGTCATAATAATGCAAGTATAAATGAAAACGGGTCTAGAGGGCGCAGTGCATGTCCCAGTAAGAAATCCTACTATTATTAAAATAGACGGCATTGGTCGCGTTTGAGTGATTTTTTTTTTAAATAACAGGTTACAAAAATATAAATATTGTTCTAATTTACTAAAACCACCAAATATAAATAAACAAGTTTCTGATCTACGGCGGCTATGTGTCTTCGTTTTAGAACTTTGTCTCATGATTTAGATGTGCTATTTAAACAAAAGATGTGTGACAAATCCGCAGTATTACCATTACAACAAGTCATCGGAAAGATTGATAGTTCAACTGAACAATACACTTGTACTATGTACACAGGCAAAACGTTATGGTGTCATATTCAGCAACGGTTATTAATCAATACAAAAATTATTTATTATATATATAATACATAATATTCAACACAATTTGTCAATGCCAAACATGCCTGTTGCTGCTTTTGACTCAGATACTTCGATATGTTAACATTGTCGTCTATGGAAATTCAATTAGTGGTATGAGCCCTTAAATGACTGTGTAAATATGTTGATAACAGTCAATGGGGGGGATACCACATCTTTCAGTAATTCAGAGATACTGTAGCCATTGTTTACTAATGACTCGGTACCCTTCTAGCCAGTAGCCAGTACACCTTATGTTCACGTCAATATCGTGTCAATATTAACGTCAACAATCATATAGTCAGTGGGGTCACGCCAAGGGTCACGCTTTTCGTTGCAAACTGAATTGGCCGTGTGGTTGAAACTGGGTCATGGCGGGGTTACTTGCAAAAAATACTGACAGGGGTGTGTAACTGGTTGTTTGAAACCCTACCCCTTATCAAACACCTTTGCATAAATGGTACCAAGGCAAAGCAGGTGGACTCCCGGGGATGAACTTTGACGATCGAAATGATTACAGGAAAGAAAAAATCAGCTTCATGAAAAAAGGATACCCCTTTTCAGACAGACAGGGTAAATTAACATACCCCTTTACAGACAGCATCAAGTCGGAGTAAGACTCCATTGTACCGTGACCCTGATGTGACCTTGCTATTCAATAGGGCTGTTCTAAATGGCGGAAAGGCAGTTGGAATGTAAAAAAAACTTCATGGGAGCGTGTGGACCGAGATCAACTGTGACATTCCAGTATCTGTGAAACCAATAAATAAGATATTTATCTGAGGATCTACTGACTAAATTCCAGGAATATAACAAATTATATTATACCAGTGTATCACTGCCATCAATGCATCATTGTGATTGGTTGGAAGACTGTTTTAATTTATGCAAGCCATGGTGAAATAGAGCATAATGCACAGTTATGGTGTTCCAAATAAAGTCCCAGAATATGAATGAAGTTCAATTCGTAAATAAATAAAGGGAAGAGCATTTAAATTTTAGGGAAATTTTGGGGTAATATTGATAGCATGAAGATATTATATACATATTTTATTTTGGCAGTGGTTAAATAAAAAAAATGTACAACCTACAATTTGTGCATGCTATTCTTTGCCCCGTGTAAATGTAACACCCACTGACACAGTCTGGTATTCGTGAAAATAAATTGGGATCTATGATGAAAGAGATTTCGATAGCGGCAAATTTGTTGACAATTCATACAAATCATTATGAAAACACCGGCATAGTACCAACTCCCGCAGAATCTGGCACCGCTTCTATTTTTAATACCCACAATCAAAGTACACATGCAGCATCTGCTTTGTTCCATAACTGCACCTTTAGTGGACCAATTAATGTCAGCATAACAAACACAGAATAGACAAGTCATGAATGAGTTTTTTATGACATAGCCTTCGCTAGTTGTCATTCTAAAGTTGCATGGACCGTATAAAATGACAAACATGATTTCTATGGCATTTTCAAGTTTATAGCACTCTCCATCCAGGCCTGGTCAGCATTATTCTCAGAAAGAAAACCAGATAGCACCAAACCAGTACAACAGATAAAATGAAAAGGAAGTATACAAATCAGATCTGCAAATATGTAGAGTCAGTGTTGTGTCTGTTTGGATAAACTAGTTTGTGGCCCTGGATTAGTTTCAATATCTCTAATAAGGACAAGATTACTTCTCATACGACAATGATACAAATAAAGTGCAAAAATCCAGAAAAATATTATCAAGTTTTTATTATCATACATTAATTTTTTTTATGATTTTTTTTTTATTTTTCACACAAAATAAAAATACACACACACACACACGCACGCACACACACACCCACACACACACACACACACACGCCCACACACCCACACACGCCCACACCCACACGCACACACCCACACGCACACGCCCACACGCACACGCCCACACGCACACACACGCACACACACACACCCACGCACGCACGCACGCACACGCGCACACACACACACACACACACACACACACACACACACACACACACACACACACACACACACACACACACACACACACACACACAAGACTGAAACGAAAACAAGAATGAGATGTGGGCTAATGTGGTGTTTTCTATTTTGTACCCTTCAAAGCCAGCTGTCATGTTTTGTTTATACTATTCCACTAGCCAAAAAGAAATTATTTACAATTACCAAATAACATTTTAACCAGTTGGCTTCCTTGGTATTAATAAAATTGAGCAATATTGACTGCTGGCTTAAATGAGTGGCTATCCGTTAATCCAAATCCTAACTGGCACCCATTTCTGATAATGATATAATATTTTGCCTCTATTTAAAGCAAGTTGATGTTCTATATGTTCATGGTCTTTTATGTATGCCTTGTAACCAAAGAATGATAATATGTTCGCTTCTCCCCTACATTTGTATATGTATTTTTTAAACAATAAAATAAAATGATTCAACATAATATTTTTCACCTCATGGATGCCAAGTATAATATTTTGTACATTACAATCTGTATTTGAAATTAAATTACAATTTTCCTGCAATTTTTCCCACAATGACTGTACACAGTGGCATTCCACAAACAAGTGCTCTATGGTTTCAATTTCTTTATGACACATAACACAGAGAGGAGAGGCTACTAACTTCCATTCAAAAAGTTTTGAAAACGTTGGAATATATCTATGAATAATTTGAAACTAAAAAGCTCTAAGATCTGTTGAAATTGTAGTGGTGTAAGGTAGACTGAATTTTTTTTAATAATTACTGGAGATGCATTATACAGTTCCTCCAATCTAGATTTAATTGTTGGAGGTTCTATTATATTATTACACATATGCTTATATACTAGTTTACTTGTTAATGAATTGATATGTATATATGATGAATTAAAATAAATTACATTTACAGTTGATAATCCTTTTGTTTGCCAGTAATTCCAGACGTGAAAGTTGCCTTCATTATCAATTAAATCAATAATTCTATTAATATTTTTAATTGCCAGAGATTTGAAATAAACTGGATGGTTTATATATTTATTATTCCAAAGCCATTGAATGGTCTATTATATTAGGTGAGTCAGGGGGAACTTGTGCAAATGCTGCCCATTCAAGGCAGATATCCAGAAAGAATGGCGAGACAAGTTCTTTCAGTTCTTGTACATCGTAAGTGCATAGAAAAAGTATGTTACCACCAAAATTCCTTAGCACATCTTGCATAATCACCTGCCAACCGGCTTGGCCTCCCATGGTAAACTTTTTAATCCATTTAAACTTTTGGGCTTTCAGAAACGAATCAATTTCAAACATCTTTAGTCCACCCTTATCAATGTCAGCAATTACGTTTTACTTTGTCTCTACCGTTCCATATAAAAGCAAACAGTATTTGTTTTTAATTCCTTAATAACTGTCTTTGGGGTTTGAACCATTGTTGCTACATACACAAACTGTGATATTCCAAACGTTTTCAAAATTGACAGCGCCCTCTGGGACCATAATCCACAGATTTGTTTTAGTCGTTTTAATTTACTCTTAAAGTTCTCTTCAATCATATGTTAGATAAACTCCCAAAATTTTGATTCCATCAGTCCAAATTATTTTTTTTTTTGGGTTTATGGCCATAACCCATGAGCAGGGCTTGTCTTATCCTCGTTCAGTCTTAGACCCGAGCATAATCCATAGTTATTACTAATACAAAATAAAATTTCAATTGACTTTTCATTGGTAAAACAGGTGATATCATCTGCATACATTACTAACTTGATAGTTTTTTTAAAAATTCATAACCAACTACTTGTGGGTTTCTACGTATATTGATTGCAAGCAATTCTATAACTACTACAAAAAGGTACGGGGATAGAGGGTCCCCTTGGCGCACCCCCTCGATCAGGAAATAACCAGTAGAGTATCCATGGTTCATTACACAGGAGGAGATATTTTTATAAAATGTTTTAACCCACTTAATAAACAAGTCCCCGAAATTAAAAGCCTTCATTGCTTCCACAATAAATCCTTTGTCTATAGAATCAAATGCTTTATGAAAATCCAGCGATGACAAAATTCCAAGTCTGTTGTATTGCTTTGAATACCACATGACATCCAATACTGTTCGCACAGCATCCCAATAAACCTATCTTTTACAAAGGCACATTGATCTGAATGGATAATTGTTGGTAGAAGTTTTTGACAGAGCTTTTGATGCAATTTTAACATCCACATTAATATGAGTTATTGGCCTGTAATTTTGGAGTAATGTTTTATCTTTTCCTGTTTTCGCAATTAAAGTAATGACCCCTTGTTTTTGTGTGGCTGTTAGCTCCCCCTCTAAGAATGATTTATTTAAGCTCCTAACCACATAGTTCCCAATTATAAGTTTATAAGTTTTGTAAAACTCTGAGGAGAGACCATCATTGCCGGGTGTTATTTGGTAATGACTGCAAGACCATATAACATTCATTTAAAGTTAAGTTACCATTACACAACATTTTATCATTCGCACTGAGTTTTGGTATGTCACAGTTACGTAAAAAATCATTTGCGTTTTCATCTAGTAAATTTACCCTTTTGAATAAAATTGTTTAATTTGCCTATTTATGTCTAGTACCCGGTAGATCAGTTGTATCTGTGTTTTCCATGGATAAACGCTTTACTGTTGTTTTTGCTTTATTACTTTTTTCTAACCACAGAAAAAAAATGTTGCTTTTTTCTCATTGTTCGTACCACAGACATCTAGAAGGTATTATCGACCCACGGGCTATTTCATCCCAAATGCTATCAACTTGTTCCTTTAACTGCACGTAATAATCCATATTATTGCTGTTTAAATTTTGTTCAGTATCCTTAATTTCGAGCTCAAGTTTTGAAAGTGTATTTTGATTTTCTTTGGCCTTTATCTTTGAAAACTTTTTTGTAAACAATCTAATTTTGTATTTTATTAATTCCCAGATTAACCTCTCATCAGTGTCAGCAAACTCATTACACCATTGGTTAATGTTGTTAGTTAACTGGCTCACATACTCTCTGTCGTTACATAAACTATTATTGTATTTTCAGTAAGATTTACCTTGTCTCCCCCAGCTGCGGGATTGAAATGAAATATTAATTACTGAGTGGTCACTACAGATAGATGGGTCAATTGTCACTGATTTAACATTGTCCTGGAGAATGTTCGAAATATACCAATAATCTAAACGGCTTTGTATGATAGGAGATTTCTGGCGCCATGTATATTGTTTTGCGGTTCTATTTTTTACTCTCCATATATCTATTAAATTTAAGGCATCCAAACCTTCAGTAATATTTCGTGTAAGTGTAACATTTTTCCTCAGGTTTCCGCCCTGACGATCTAGTGCTGGTTGCATACAATTATTGAAATCTCCCCCCATTATCACATATTTTTCACCATTTGGGTTAAACTCCTCCAATTTTTTGAAAACATAATTGAAAAAAAGATCTAGATTATTTGCATAGTTTGGGGCATAGATATTGCAAATTAATATTTGTAAATCTTGAAAGGTTATATCCAAGCACAAAAATCTGCCTTCTTCATCTGGCAGTATATTATTCAACTTGAAATCAAAATTATTTTAATCATAATACATACTCCTTTACTGTGTGATGAACCATGGGAATATTAAATTTTGCCATTCCATTGTTTTGATACCCGTTCCCCCATATCTTTAGTACGTTTCCTGTAGCAATATTATCTCGTTACTTTTTCGTTCCACCCAATCTATCAATTTTTTTCCTTTTTAAGTTGTTCCTAAAACCCCTTACATTTGGCGATAGGAGCCCAAATGAAAAATCAGCCATAATTCCAAATATGAAAAACGTCCCACATCTCATCAAAAAACGACCAAAGCACCCGCCACCATGGTAGTGGATGGAAAAACATGCCAGAAATAGAAAAACAGAAAATAAATATTAAATTATACACACCGACCTTACTGACCATAGTAAATAAAGAAAGAGAAAAGTCCCTGGGAACTTGGACTGACTGCTGCGCCAAATCAATCGTTTCTTTGTGTCTACTATTTGACCTGTGACCTTCATAGTAACAACTTTCGTAATTTATGAATCCGTCCCTTCAATATCTGATTACCATGGTGGTTTCTCGCCATATTTTACGCGCACCAGTTTACCATCCACGCCTTCATATAGCAGTATCACGGGAACCTGCGGTGGAATAAATATTTTCCTACCAGGAAATTTAATCTTGAACTCTTTCTTCAGCACTAGAAGCTCTTTTCGTTGTCCACGAACTTGCCCAGTGACATCATCGGACACCACCAGATTTACCGTTTGGCCTTTCCATTTTACTGTCGTTTCTTTCAATTGACGTGGTACCATTTTTAGCATTGAAACTCTATCGCGTTTTTTTATAAACTTCATATGGATGGGTCTTCCTATTACCCTGGATGGACCCGGTGGAGTACGGTGTATTAAATCAATTTCCCAATCTTTTGCTTCAACGATTCCGAGCTCAGTCACCAGTAGTTTATTTATCACAAAGTCGGCCAAGGATTGCGATTCGTGTTCCATTTTTTCAAGAATGTTAAATAAAACCACGTTATTCCTGCGCATTCTGTTGGATAACAAATCTACTTCATTCCTGAGTTCGTTCATATCATTCATAAGTATTTCGGTGTCAGACTGCGACTTTTTTGACCAGGTCTGAAATACGTTCGTCGTAAGACTCAATATTCTTTTCCAAATTCGTAACTTTTGTAGTTAGAGGCCATAGTATTCCTATGATAAAGTTCAACTTTTCATCCTGCGACATATTATTTAAATTACTAGGAAGTTCTTGGTTCCCTCCTATATTTGATGTGCTTGCTTCACACTGTACTATTTTAAACATGTTCTACCAAAGTCTAGGATGAACTAATTCACCAGTCTGTTTCCACTTTACAAAGTTGTCAAATTAATATTCATGGGATTCTGCAAAAATAAAATATTACGAATGTGCAAAAAGCCAGAGTACTCGTGTTTTCAATGTCATTAAAATCTGACCAGGGATATGCCGAAAATTTCACTTGAGGTGAACCAAATGGATGCCAAGCTATCAAAAGAAATACTATTGAGAAAAATACAAAAAAATACATTTAACATAAAAGCAGATAGAAGTGCATAAAAAACTAATCAGCAAAGGTAGTGATCATGTAACCTAAGTGTATGTCAAATTTCCTTTGAACTGGATTGCAGCGTTCATTCTAGAAAATTGTCTCAGATTGGCTGCTAATTTGTATATTAATTTGTATACTAATTAACATAATGGAGTTGTA
Source organism: Saccoglossus kowalevskii (assembly GCF_978046115.1). Taxonomy (NCBI): domain Eukaryota; kingdom Metazoa; phylum Hemichordata; class Enteropneusta; family Harrimaniidae; genus Saccoglossus; species Saccoglossus kowalevskii. The sequence continues at coordinate 21,582,629 of NC_140649.1, read as the reverse complement.
TTAGAATAATATATAAAGTTTTTAAAAAAAAAAATTATGACTATTAAGTCAACATCATTAAAATTGAGGATTACGTGAATTTAACCCCCTCCCTAATACTGTATCACACATCCCTTAAAAACATGGCCGCCGTTAAATCCATCTCAGTCGATGTCCGTAATTTATTTTCCTGCTCATAATGCAGATAAATTATGGTAGCTAAACATTGAAATTGCCACCCCGACTTCAGTACCGAAATAAATAGCTGATTGGGAAAATGTGTTTCTGTTGACAGAGGTTCGGTTTACTGATAAACTTCAACACTGGTAAGTCCTGGCATGGAGGTCCCGGTCACGAGTATCATGTTTACTTCAAAGGTAATTTAAAAGTGATGATAGATTCATTGATATTGAATTACAGTACTTCTCAATTTCATCATTGCTTTCAAGCAGTCACGGTTGGCCGAACTTGACTTGTGTTTTTCCGATAATTCTAGTCTAATATATGTCGTCACGAAAACAACGAACACCGGAAATAGCAATCGAGCATAACAGAATCACGATCAGCGTGTACTAAACTTTTACGTTTTTATTATTCCAGTATTTTATATGCCAAACGTAATTCCCAGGCCTCTTAAATGACGAAGAATACAACCGAACTCGGCCAGATTTCAACTCGGCCAAGAAAAAAATGCACAACTCGGCCAGTTGTGAATGTCGAGGTGTAAACTGGTCATTGGTCAACAATTGTCACCTTGTTTCACGCCTGTTGCCGTGGCGGCATTTTATTTCTAGATGTTATATGCTACACAACACACCCAGTTTCACTGACTGTTTTTGACTAACTCCCGTGCCTGTTTTATTGTCGATTTCAACAACGCAAGTGTACATACACACACAAACGCTACTGGTTCTCCGACATGTTCAAGTTGTTGATTTCAACATTGGCTGAACATTGTCGATTTCAGTGACGCAAATTTTCTTTTCAAAGAAAAAACACAGACATTACATCGGAATCACAGACATCACATTGGCGACCGTCTGGCTACGCTGTGTAACAACACAACACACAAAAAAAGAAACGCTCCTGTTTCCCCGACTGTTGTCGATTTCAGTGACGCAAGTTTTCAAAGAAAAAGCTCTGCTATGTAAAAACACTAAAACTAATGTTTCAATTTGTACTTCCTATAACATACAACACCATATTCACATAATTGTTCATACATGTATACACTGTCACAGCAAAATCAATTCCATAAATTTACCAATGGCTCAAGCAAATCATTTGCCCATATTAACTATAGCCTCTTTTGTAAGCCATCTAATACTTGTGGCTTGTGTTTGAATTACATAACGTTAGTCCAAAAATGTCAGCTTCAACACTCAGGAAAAACAGAATCCCATTATCAAGGTAACGTTTATTTTGCGCTGGTTCGGTTAACTCTGGGTTACGCAACAGTAGACGAACTGGGAAATTTTATAGTATCTCTAAGTACCGCAAACATCATTTCTGTGGCCTTATTTCGGTTTCTTCAAAAATAACACCTCTCTATTTGCACAGTGATCAACGTGATTACACGATTCCATTTTTTGGGTGGAATATTTATTTCATATTATTTGAAAAATAAGCTTTCTAAAAATATATTATAACTTGATGGGATTCAAAGAATAGGTTACTTCGGGAAATGTGCTTTGCAATAGCAATGACCTCTACTACATCCTCAATGTCATTTGTATTCAAACCAACCAAGGCTTATTCCTCAGCTCCTGAGAACAAGGTTATTTGTAGATATGTTGGCGATCGCCGCTGTGTCTGCGGAAGTACTATGGGAGATTGCATGATGGGAGTGAAAAGTCTTTTGATCTGTAAGATAATTTTAGAGAGGTGAAAACTTGAGTGACTGTGAAATAAAGGTTGGTTTTAAATATAAAATGTCATGGAATCTGGATGAAATAGTGAAAGGATATTGAACGGATATGAAAGGCCAGTAAATGTGGCAAGAATGCAAGGTCAGAATCCGGGGGTCAAAATACGTCACAATACATCCATCATCATCCATCGGCTGTCAAGAACTATGGATACGGTAAAAGTCTTGGTTTGCATGAATGGCCGGGGAAAAATTATGCCAATTCTGTACTTCAGTAAAAGTATTTGCTGCTTTTTTGTGCAATGGAAATTAATTCAAGAAATGCTGTCAAAGGACATTTCCTTCTAGTAAACAAAACAACCCTTGGACGTTTATCTTGAGAAATTGAGAAGACGAAAATCTCTTGGGACAGTCGTTGTTGTGAAGTAGTGGACATACTTCTCCAGGGTATCAAGGGTAGTTTTGATTATTAGAAAAGGGAAACTGCTGCTTTATGGAAGAGCAAATTTCAATGTCATTGGCCACAGTAATTCTAAATCGATGTTGGTTTTAATTGGTGTTACCTGGTGTAGAAGTAATAACATAACGATGTTTTTGAGTTTAATAGTAAATTATTAATATTAAGAAATTAATAGTAAATGGTAGACTCCCTTTTGAATAACATCAACCAGTCTAACCTGGTTGACAACAATGAAATTCTAACAACAAGGCAATTAGGACAAATTAATAAAAATATACAAACATCATTTATATCAACTTGGAAAAGTGAATTACAAAACGACAATCAATCAAACCAAAATGAAGTATAAATAAAGAACATACAGAGAATTAAAAACAAATTTGCTTTTGAAACCTATCTTGTTACCCTGCAAAATATTGAGATGCGCGAAAATTTAAATAATTCCGCCTCAGTGACCATAACTTGAAAACTGAGACTGACAGACACAACGGAATATCCTCTGCTAATAGATTATGTAACCTTTGTGATCAGAATCAAGTAGAAGATGAGTACCACCTAATGATGTCATGCAAAAGTTTTACCCCCGATAGAAATGTCTTATTTGAAATGGCAAAAACCAAAATTTGTCACCAAAGACACAATTCATAGTCTTGCTAAACAACAGTGGTCTAATACTCCCTGTAGCAAGGTACCTAAAGAAGTGTTTTGAAATAAGACAGCAACCCCAGTGACAATTTTTTTTTATCTTTTTATTGTATAATAATTTAGTCTTAATATTTTCTTTCTTTGTTACAGTAATGTATTAGCTTAGTTTTTTGTATGCTTTTATTTTATATTATTTATTTAATTTTTTTAACCTTTTATTCTTTCTTAAACATTTGTAGCCATTGCCAATCCCTCCGGGGAATGTGTAAGTATTAATAAAATTAATATTATTTAATTAATTACCCCGCACATTAGTGATTGGCCTTGGATAATTGAAGAGATTTTTAAATGGGCTACTCGATAAAAGTATTCGCCGTGACTCAAGACTTTTCATTCGGGTTTATACAACGCTTACATGTTACTGTCAGGAAGGTTTAATGTCTTGTTTGTATTAGCACAATGTGAAAGAGAGGTTTATTGTCAAAATATACTAGTATATGGGTGGTTGTATGCATATTGAACTATACAAAATTTGAATTATGTCACCAAACTGTACGTTTTGACGACTCGTATGCAATTGTAAGATTATATTTCTGATATATTCGAAATGAATCTCAGCACTGTGCTTTTTATAAATGTTATGGCTCGGTTAATAATTTCCTGGAAACTGCAGAATATCACAGACTTTCATTATTTTTTGTTCATAGTTTTTCTAAATTTCAGTTTTTATTGTTGGTAATTATTTACAGCAATAACACTTGTTTTCTGTTGTGAAACTATTTCCAGTTATTATGATTGTGTACATGACAGCTTTCCCCCACACAATAAGACATGTATGGATATGTGCGAGTATGTTTCATAGGTTAACAAGTCATTGAAAATGACACAGTCCCCGTTAAATTTTTGAAAGTTCTCCTTGTGCTCGTCATTTTAAAGCGGAGGTGTTGTCGCGAGCGTGTCCTTGAAACTTGAGTTCCAAGTGGCGTATACAACAGATTGTTTATTTACATCAAAATAAGTGTTTCGTGTAGTAGTAATATGGCCAAAAATAAAAAAAACAAGATGCCTGCCAGTCGACCATCTTTGATCCAACTGCGAAATAAATCGTCATGGACATGTATTCTAACATGTATAATCTATGTACCAAGTTTGAATGACAACTGACAAAGCATGTCCAAAATACAACATTTTCAAAAAACAGGATGGCTGCCAGTCGGCCATTTTGAATCGAATCACTAAACCACTGCATGTGCATATGTCCCACATAAGGTACTAGGCACATGCAAAGAATGAACGGAATCGGTCCACAGTATTCTGAAATATGACTCTGGACAGACTGACACACGGACGGAGGAACATACGAACGGAGGAACACACGGACGGACGGCCAGACTCAGGAACTCACGGACGGTCGGAGACATGTATCCTAACATGTATGATCTATGTACTAAATTTGAATGAAAACTGACAAAGCATGTCCAAAATACAACATTTTCAAAAAACAAGATGGCTGCCAGTCGGCCATCTTTGTTCCAATTGAGAAATAAATCGTCATGGACATGTATCCTAACATGTATAATCTATGTACCAAGTTTGAATGAAAACTGACAAAGCGTGTCCAAAATGCAACATTTTCAAAAAAACAAGATGGCTGCCAGTCGGCCATTTTGAATCGAATCGCTAAACCACTGCATGTGCATATGTCCCACATAAAGTACTGGGCACATGCAAAGAATGAACGGAATCTGTCCAAGGTGTTCTGAGATATGAATCCGGACGCACTGACGGAGACCCAATTATAAGTCCCCGTTTTCGGACTTTGTCCGCACGGGGACTAACAAGCCACTTCTTTATACCCCACAATGTCAGGTTATTCTAACTAACTACTATTTCGCAAATTTGCGTAGCCTTGCTTCTACTCCCATATTGTCCTTAATAGTGAAGGTTGATGCAGATATATTGTAAATTACACAGAGGTAACACTACAATACATTCCTCTTTACATTCCCTGGTATTACACAACAGCCTTTGTGCTGAGGCAGTTATGGTTCACAACCATCACCAGTTCTCTTGTTTGTCTTTTAGAGACTGGACCGTACTGCGCATGAGCATGGTACGTCTAATGGAACGTTTTCTGTAAACGCACGTAGTTTACACTGTCTACCACACAAATTCGACTGTTATCAGGTCTGTTACGCGCAATGGAACAGAAGGGAAGCGGTAAGTACATTCACATTTGTCGTAGGACAGAGTATATCCAGAAGTAACAGTCAAGGCGAAATCAATTTCGCTCTATGGGTCGAGACAGAATCGTTGTGCATTATTATGCAGTACTTTCGGCCCATCTATCACATTTCGCTTTTAGTTCGCGAGTTTCTCGCAAATTACACAATTGTCTGAAGTCGTACATGCCCAGTTTCCTTCGTGATATGGACCTACATTTGACAATTTATAAAATGTTGTGTTGATCGCGAACAAACGGAGGTTGTATTTTATTATTTACGCCCAAGACATGGGACGTTTGTACGGTGACTTATTACCAGCATTTCGTGGAGGAAACCACTCCTTTTTTACATTCGATTTTTGACAAACAATGAAAAAATATTACCCTGAAAGAATGAAAATGTGACAGCTATTTGAAATCGTTGGGTGGCTGGAGTGTGATCTTTTCTTTTCTTTTTCTTTTATTTTCGCTGTGTCTTTTTTGCACATTTTTATTTTGGAAAGACTTCTGTACCGCCACCCTACCACCCCCACTATAGCTTTCCTCAGTAGGCAGGGCTTTCATTAACAACCGGCAACCGGCCAAAGTGTCCGCCTACTTGCTGCGGATTTGCCGGCTACTTTATAATTAAATATGTTATTAAAATCAAAACAAAATATTTATTTTTCCTTTGAAGATGAAACCATAAAACCATGTCCCATAGAACCAAAACATGTGTTCTGAGGCTTCCCCAGATATAACAAATTACGTACGCAATGAGGTATGTATGGGGGGTCTAAAAACTAACTCTGCGACGCGATTGTGTGACTCGCCCGGCCCGAATGTCGATTATTGCACTCTGCGAAGATCACGATTCCTATTAGTTGGTGAGTCGAACAACGCGAATCCCAATGGTCGATCGATGTAAGGGTACACAGCATGCCTTATAGAAATGTTCGACGACTGCTCACGAACTACGGTAAACAAGTATTTATCGACGACATGCCGCACGGTTCGGTAATCAGCAAGTATTTAACATTGATTTATTAACTTATATAAAATCCCCCGGAGGGGATGAGAGGGGTTACAAAACACATGCATCTTGGTGTTGGGTGCCTTATTACGGTGTAACACCAGGGAGCTGGTAACATTACTGCCGTTCTGAGAATTATTCGGACAGTGAGTTAGCAATATATGTTGGAACTTTGCAAAACACTTGGGTCTTTTCCAATCTAGACCTGATGGCGCCGTTGTATTGGCACGCCCACAATTGGAATCATTCTATTATCTTGCAAGATGCGGGTAAAACGCTGTTTTCAAAACGACACGCGTTTGTTATCATATATTAACAGGTTATATGTTGTATATGCATTCAAAGTGTTATTTTAAATTGTTATAACCATCTGAGTCTACCTGACATAGCGTAATTTACAAAACAACTCCCGAGTGTTGAGTAACCCCAGGTATTAATGAACTTGTCGTTGGCAGGAAGGCTCAAAGTAAAGTTTCTTAGCGGGACGCGCTGCAGTTTCGTGACAGTTTTGGGCCAAACTAAAAGTTGTTTTTACGTTACTGGTGCATTATGTATCAAATTCAGAATCTATACCGAGGGTGGAGAGTACGTCAGGGATATCACAGACGGAAAACTCGATTATAACGGTTTGATGGATTTTGTCAAATCAAAAGTGCCTTCCTTGATCGAATCACTTTTTCAGCTGCAGTTTGAAAATGACGGGGTATAACGACCGTTATGTCTAGTCCATTTTTGTAACAGGTACAACTGACTAAAATGAGCGAGGTGTTAACATTTTTCGACAGATTTAAGCAACACCCAACTTGTGATTTTTAAAATTACTGAAAATAATTACAATATAATTATAAGAAATAAAGAATAGTTTCTGTAAACGCACGCTAGATAATACTTACAATTCACCAAGCCCTATATGAAATAGTAATCCCAAACCACTCGCCCGTCACTCAAGCGGCGCCGACCATTGGGATTCGCGAGGGTTTGACCAACCAACCAATAGAAATTATGCTCATCGCAGAGTGACACCACAGGGAGCCCAGGAACTATAATCAACTGTAATACGCAGTCTCTATGAGCGCGGGGGGGGGGGGGGGTATCGGCTGGTATCTAGTATAAGAAATAGACAAGGGATGAAGGCTCCAGCCAGCTCACATTTTCACCTTGCAACTGGTTCGTAACCAGTCTTGTGATTGGTTATTGACAAATGCTGAACAGGCCACGCCTCCAACGGTGTCGTGCGTTCGAACTAACCGTTAGGAATTCCTAAATGGAGTCAATTTGTGTAGTTTTCTTGATTTATTCTGCAGATATCGGTAAAATATAGGCAAGGCTTTGGCGAAATTCGAAGGAGCAACTAATATTCTTCAACCTCGTATTTTTTTTAGATTTAATTTTTTATTTTTTTCGTCTGTTTTTTCGAGTTTAAAAAATGTGAGCTGGCTGGAGCCTTCATCCCTTGTCCATTTCTTACACTAGATACCAGCCGATACCCCCCCCCCCCCGCTCATAGAGACTGCGTATTACAGTTGATTATAGGTCTTTACTAGACTCGTCACATCCGACAATGTACAACACACACTTACATAAGGTAAGGTTCATGCCAGGTTCGGCCACGTATGTGCAGTCGGTCCGGCGAACCATTTATTTAACAAAACATACTAATAAAGCCGACTAAAAACGGCTGCCATTACATTGCATGTAGTGTTCAAATTGAAAATAAACTAAATGAGAGAAAAAATAACTTACATGAACTGCAAAAAAAGATCGACTATTGATGCTCGAAATCAACATTACTCTGTTAAAGAAACATTTAAAATAACTGACAAAAAACATCGACAAAATAGTAACCCCCGTTACTGGCACGCCGACCGCCCAGGAAAAACCAGGAATAAAAAACCCTTTGAGGAAAAAATACCTGGAAACCTGTACCCGTCGCACTGTCGATCGTGCCCAGGGGAAGGTGGCGGGTGTCTCCCTGTATTATACAACAAACTTACAAAACAACAAGTTGAAAACTGCACTGTAGCGAGACTGGCCGAGATTGACATTCAACCTTCTGTCCTCCACTTAAATACCCCATGTCACATGACCCCACATACCATACCCGTCTGTTTGCCATCTCGTACAGACAATAGTTACCCGCTAAACTGCGAAACGCGGTTAACAATATGTCTTTACTAGACTCGTCACATCCGACAATGTACAACACACACTTACATAAGGTAAGGTTCATGCCAGGTTCGGCCACGTAGATTAAAAAAAGAACGGGCCCGTACGTACACCTGCGAAGTTTGCGAAATTGACAAATGACTAGCCAGCGAGTCAACAGCGTCGCCATCTTGGCGGTAACTGATTGGCCCTGGCCGTAAACGTGCATTACATGCGGCAGTTGCACCTCCTGCCCGCAAAGAATGAATGCCAAATCTAAAGCATCATCACCATGCACTGCCCAAGACGTTTGACAATCGTCTCCTTCGCTCTGGTGTAACATAACGGCACACAACTCAGTCGAGTCTAGAAATAACGACTGTATTACCCCTGTTTTCACTGCTCAGCTTTAACTGAGAAAATAAAAAATGACTTGTGGTTTTCGTAAATAACATAGCAAAAATAAAAACTCTTCAAATTAACAAAACTGTACATAATGAGTATTTCATACAAAGCAACTTCAGAATATTTCTGCAGATACAGAGTCTTATGCTATATATGCTGGGATCGACTATCAGTGAAAAGATGGATGGTTGGATAACCGTAACCAGCTGTAATAGGTAATTGTGTAAACATGACTGTTGGAGACTAAGCAAAACATTCAAACAAATAAGAAAAAAAATACAAAAGTGACCCTTCCTTGCCGATAATAGTGTTTCCATTATTGATGTACGCGAAGTTCTTGATTGTTACCATAGTATTTTCGCTGCGCGATTCACAAAGTAATACTTCGTCAGCCTAATAGGACGTCGTCCAGGCTCAGACCTGAAACAAAAAACACTCTGTTAATAACTCTTACACCATGGCTTCTCAGGCCAAAACGTTTGAACAAAACAAATGTGTAACGCCACCAGATAGAAATTGAAATTTTCATTAAATACGCCATGGTGGCATACAAGTATTAATCTTACCATTCGTTCGACTTTAATTGCATATATATTGTCAGCCGGGCATATCACTGTCCGAAAGAGGCCGACTGCCACATGGGAATGAATAATGTGCCACGAGCTTGGTCTCATCTCAACTTCGCACATACCTTGTTCATTAATTTTGTAAAGCCATTTTTGAGTGCTTGTTTCCCATCCCAACTTTGGGAAAGAACATCAATTGTCTCAGTATTGGGACATTTTCAGCTAGGGTTGAACCTCGCATAATGTACTAATGCTGTCAAAAGCATCCTTATCCACTGAAATGTAGATCTCGGAGCATCCAGCTTCTGGGCAGCATCACTACTGATGCTCCAGTCGTAATTTACTGTTGCTGTCAAACGCGACCCCATTCACTGAAATGTAGATCTCACATAGCTTTAAGCTCCTGGAAAAGCATAAATATTGATGATCTTGTCGTCGTTGACTGTTGCTGTCAAAAGCAACCCCATCCACTGAAATGTAGAACTCACAGAGGATCAAGCTCCTGGACAGCATCACTACTGTTGCTCCAGTCGCAATTTACTGTTGCTGTCAAAAAACAAACATATCCACTGAAATGTGGATTCCACAGGGCATCAAGCTCCTGGAAGGCATCAAAACCGAATACTACAATCGTTGTAAACAACATGTTTACTAAGTCCATCGGCTAGAACATTCTGCCCCAGGGGCGCACACCTTGTGCATACCAGCGTATATGCTATCGCATAAATCAAATTGCATAACACTATATCCCGTAACTCAGGCAATCTACTTTCGACTCTCGCAATCTTCGCCACGATCTAGTTATTTGTGCACAATTGCACGTTTAAGCCTTCAAAACTTTTACTGTTTCATAATAATATACGGAGAACTGCAACGAGTTTCTTCTAGATTGAACTTCCAACGTGTTATTATAGAGACCACTTACCTTCTAGTTATTTGTGCACAATTGCACGTTTAAGCCTTCAAAACTTGACTGTTTCATAATAATATACGGTGAACTGCAACGAGTTCCTTCTAGGTTGAACTTCCAACGTGTCCTTATAGAGACCACTTACCTTCTTGATCAATACATCTGCCATAGCTAATTGAAGACGTGTCAGTATAAAAAACACACACGGTGTATGACCTTCTAAGTATTTACTGTTAAATGCAATCCTCACCACTGGTTATCTGCTCAAAACTTTCCTAATAACAAACAGTGAGCTTCAACGAGTGCTCGCCATGTTGAACTTTCAACAATGCTATACAGAACACTTACCACATACACTCTTACCTTCTTGTTTTACATTATAAACCACCATGGCCGTCATGTACGGAAGCATGGCGTAGTCCCATTCATGCACATTAAATTTCTAACTCTCTTATCTAACATGATGAAAACCGGCACAAATATACCTATTGTGGAATTGCAGTATTTTACTGATTCCTTCAAACATGCACGGTTTGAAATAGCTCTAGATTTAAATAAATCGTTACTAGCTTTGATTTCATCGTTACGTTGATATAAGCTCACCAAAAACTAAGTCACACACACGCAACTGACCAACAACTTACCTTCGCTTTGGTATTTTTGTGAAAAAACATGGCGCGATGGAAATGCCAAATTCCAAAGTAAAACGTTTTGGATACACAATACCTACGACCGTAACTAGAATCTTGGGAGAATCCAAATAGCCCTGATTTTTCCACACGACCGAATAATTGTCAAGCGAGAGAGGCGTCTTAACAACGAACGTTGAATTTGAACAAGAGCAAAACAAAAAAATAACGTTCCTACAATCTAACACCAGTCAACGTTTACCTGCCTTATTATATCGACAATCAACTAATAACGTGGGAGAATACATATTTCTTCAGTACTCCAAGATTGAATTATCAATTTCGGTTGACGCAAATACGTACCGTGGAGAAGTAGCCATAACCGGCATACACGTCCAACACTTTAGACCAAGTGGTAGTCACTTTACAAACAAATTACCAAACTCTAAACCTGCTCACAAGAGTCCCTGGCAAAGGGACGCAAATCTCAAAATAGTAAGTCAGCCAAATAGTGGAGTGACTGTAACACCACTCACATCGTACAACTCAAAGCATACAGGATTTTTTTTTTTTTGCCGCGACAATCGACACCCCATAAATTAGGGATGCTACCTCACAAAAAACGAACAATGAAGATCGGCATAAGTGTTAAAATAGTTACGTAAAGAGTTACTTAACTTAATGTTCGACATCTTTGGATTGGAGAACACGTAACGAATACGGCACGTGAAAGATGCTCATGGTTTCTTTGAATTCTCCGCTCTCGAAACAGTACTCGATGCCATTTGTAAGCAATCTTGCTGTGGTGCCGGATATGATGCCAACGAGGCTGCATAGTAAATAAAATTAATATTGCAGTCTGTTTCTTCTCGGCTTCAGAATGTTTCTTGCCTGCTTTTTTGCCGCCCAAAACATAGGCCGAAATGTACGTCTTGTATGTTTGGACATCTCGTCCAAGGTCTTCCCAATCGACTAACCGAAGTGAACGTTGTCGTGCATTCCCGACACTACTGGATCTGCTAGTTCTATCAACCGTCTTTTCTACTTGCACTTGAAAAAAACATAGTCGTGATGTTAAAGTTTTACTGCTGGGCTGATAGTGCCGCACCGCCTGATTCATGATGATTCACACGAGAAGCACAGGAATGAACAAAGTGTGACTAAAAAAGGAAACCGCCGAAAACTGCACTGTAGCGAGACTGGCCTAGATTGACATTCAACCTTCTGTCCTCCACTTAAATACCCCATGTCACATGACCCCACATACCATACCCGTCTGTTTGCCATCTCGTACAGACAATAGTTACCCGCTATACTGCGAAACGCGGTTAACAATATTTCCTGGGCTCCCTGTGGTGACACTGCGATCCTGTCGCAGAGTGCAATAATCGGCATTCGGCGAGTTGCACAATCGCGTCGCAGAGTTAGTTTTTAGACCCCCATACATACATACAGTTACTTTCAGTACCAGTGACACATTGGTTAGCAAATATTTGATTAACACATATGATCATATCGGTTTGAACGGTTTTATCATAAATTCGAACCAGCCAGCTCATGACCGGAGACGTCCGGTCGTCTTCGTTGATAACTTGCCAATTCACCACAATCGTGGTGGTAAACTGTTTAGCTGATTTTTCAAAAGATGGATATTCAATTCATATTCATCCCAACTTATTTGAATATTCTTTCTGAAATTTGAGACATTGTTAAAAAAATTCTGTATAGGGATATGTCTGATGTCAACTAATAATACGCAATTATCCAGGCGATACTAGAAATTATTGCTGATACTAATCAAGTTTGTATTGGGAAGTTGGATACTTGAACGTGTAGTCCCCGGGCGTGTAACAGACGAGCATAGTCGTACTGTCACATGTTTTTCGTCTTAGCCTTGTCTTTTCGTCTTATCCGTCGCAGTCTGCTTCATTGAATGTTTAGTTTAATAATTGATAAACATATATTCAGTGTGAGACTGTTGCTTTAAAGTTGTGTTAATACAAAGATGATTTAAACTTGTCCTCCCGTTGCCAACGTATACAATATACGAGAATAGCTTGTGTGTGCGTTTGCGTGAGTGAAAGATGCAGGCGAGATTTCTCGTGGCAACGCGTTCTATTTATTTCCAACGCGCGTGGTCGGCGCCTTTGATTGCGTTTATTTTGTTCTTTCATTCGCGAAATCTATCGCTGGCACCGTTTATTTTGTCATGGCTCATAACTGAACGTCCAAGCTGACTTTGTTTTGGCTGTAATATATAGCGGTGTCTGAACGAACCGACCCCGTTTTGATGTTCAAAGTACTAACAACACTGTGTGAAAATTTAGAACTATCCCACATGCGGTTCAGACGCTATTTCAAATTGAAGTTTCAAAAAAGCGCTTCGAAAGAAACGGAGATAATGGCCGGTTTGCATAATTGGCACGTCGTTGTGGGAACATGCCAAATTGCGGTCACTTTCACAGTCGCTGTTACAATATTTACCAGCTCGCATGATAACTATGACATTATGAAGGATAACTGACAAATTAGATAAATGTACGGATAATATGAGAATAGTCGCACTTGAAAGTGCGTTCCGAGAAGTATCATTCAGCGGAACTCTGAATGTACCCGTTATATTGACGTAATCAATGCATGAACAAAAAGGGGGCGGTACTTGCATAAATTATATGTTGTGCGAAAGTGACCTCGAAGCCAGGGTACAACGTATTTACATTCTCATCCATAATATCGAAGACACTGCTCCAAATCGGAAAACGTATTAGGTTATTTATATTACAACTAGTGTTACAAAACCGCGGTAAACTGTGCACAAAATCACAACATGCGACCCCTACCACCGGAAATAGTACTGTTATGAAACTGTTGACTCTTATTTAATTTACATATCATCTGTCAATCAGGAATATGCAAATCATCCCTCAAACATAAACAAAACGTAAACAGCGCTTCATAATAATAGTTTAACTGTGTTTTAAAGTTGGTTTTAATGATTATTTTTAAATTATTTTTAACAAAATATAGATATGAAACCCATCGTACAGGAAAGCCAAAAAAGCAAAAACGGTCAAAAATGAGAAAAAAACTGCATCTTATCCTTAAATGTCTTTGGTTGTCTGTATGAAATTGTAATCTATAAATAATGTGCTTGATTAAACTTTGTAACTATACATGCGAATATATATTCAAAGTGCAAGTACCTCTAATAAGCACCAAATACCAGTATATGTATTGGAACCGGGAAGGTATTTCCATTGTCTTCGAGGGGCTACAATTGAATTACATCCTCGTGTTGGATTAAATATGTTTGTAGTGAAATTAAGTATATCACGTTATTGAACGAGTTTGAAATTAAATTAAGTACATCACGCTATTATATGAGTTCGCAGTAGAATTATGCATGTCGTTATTATACGAGTACGTAAATAAATCATTACGTACTCACCATAATTAAATGAGGTCGGGATGGAATTGCAAATTCAATCATGTGTCAGTAAAGTTAACTTCGTAGTTCATTGGACACGTTTTAATCAGTAACGTGACAATATGCATTTTTATTCTGACATAATTTAATCATGCCATTTAATGACGATGACCAATAGCGACGTAATTCCATGCGATCGGGGCGTACGTAATTTCATTTGGTAACTATTTAATAACGTCACGCAATTTATTTAAGAACTCATTTAATAATATGACGTGATTGATTAGATTGAACAGAACCATACACGCAACGTTACTAATCGAAAAATAATTTACATATGTTACATATGTTTAGTAAAATGCAATTATACATATACGTATTATTTTGCATTCAATATACGCACGTTGTGAGTTCACAACGAAAATAAGTACTTCACGTTGTAATTTCACAATTAAAAGTAGTTAGTTTAATTTATTATGAAGAATTTCGTACGGGAAGTTAGTTCACAATGAAAGTAAATGCCCGATATTGGGCGAATTCGTGTATCATTGGCGTCATAGGAACATTCCATGGTCTTGGTTTTCCATGGTCTTGGTTTTCCATGGTCTTCGTTTTCCAGGGTCTTCGTTTACCATGTTCTTCGTTTTCCAGGGTCTTCGTTTTCCAGGGTCTGTGTTAACCGAGTTGTAAGACAAATTAAAATTATACTTGCAATCAGTTTATTTCAAATATGGTAATCGACGTTGTGCTTTCATTGTGTTCGTATTTTTATTGTATGTTCGTTTTGGTATACAAATTAATGTCGTATTTCGTGGTTACCAGACTTACCGTTCCACTGATTCTCCACGTGTAACACACGATGGAATAGCACGTTCTAATTACGGTAATTTATGCAGACGTCACAAAACGTCACGATAAATGGGCGGGCTTTTTCGGTTGCTGTGACTACAAACGGATCAGCCAATAAACGGAACGGCGGACCGTCTTTTTTTTTTTTTTAAATTAGAGTTTTTGTTATTCGGACGTGCGATTCCAGATGAGAATCACGCCTGCTAACAAGGCTATGTAAGTTTTTAAATGGGTTTGCAAGAAATTGCGGACACCGCTATATATTAAACGAAACCAAGATGAAATTAGGCATACTACTGGGTTTTACATTGATTATATCCGCAAATGTGTATGAAAATAATTTATTATGAAGAATTCGCAATGAAATTCGTACGGGAAGTTAGTTAACGAGTTCACAATGACAGTAAATGCCCGATATTGGGCGAATTCGTGTATCATTGGCGTCATAGGAACATTCCGGGGTCTTCGTTTTCCAGGGTCTTCGTTTTCCAGGGTCTTCGTTTTCCATGGTCTTCGTTTTCCAGGGTCTTCGTTTTCCAGGGTCTTAGGTCTTCGGCCTTCGTTTTCCAGGGTCTTCGTTTTCCATACACCCCCAAATTTTGCGTTAGTTCCGCCAGACGGATTCATGAAACTAGGGATGTACTGGTGTTGGGCTTCCTGCATATCGTGTTGTAGTTGTACATCGGCGGTAGCCATCTGTCGTAATTGATGAATATTGTAACTTTGATTCGATGCCGCCATATTTGCGCGCGAATTTGTTTCAATTTCTCCAAGGATTTCACTCTGTTGTGGCTTAGTCTTTTCCACGAAACGAAACGAAATAAAACTAGAACATTGACAACCGTCATGTTGAGTGTGGCAGCAAAGAAAACCGGAGAAAAGTCTCGTGGACGACCCATAAAAAAAAACCACCGTAAGCGTCGATGAAGGAAGCGCTACAAGAAGTAGGGTGAGCCCCGACGTGGGCGCAAATTCGGCATTCGAGATACTGTTCGAGTTTAAGACTCTAAAACATGAAGTCCAGCAACTACGTAACGAGATGCATGGCGACGGGCACGGGAATCAGCCCAGGAATCAACAACAGAGGGCTTAGTCTTTTCCACGAAACGAAACGAAATGAAATGAAACGAAACGAAACGAAATAAAACTATATCAATTTTTTTAACGACATTGAAAATCTCCACGTCATAGAAATAAATTTCTCGAGAAGATTTAGTTTGCAGCTCAATAAATACAAGTAACTAACATGACAGCTCAATAAATAAATACGAGTAACTATAACATGGCATGACCGCCATTTCGATTGACAAAACATGGAACGACCAAAACGAACCAAACGGACCAAAAATGAGCCAAACGAGTCACAAACGAACCAAAATTGGGCACAAAATCAAAAAGGTGAGCGGTCAGCCATTTTTGAAAAGATACTTTGAACTGGCAGTTGGAGGCGCTGTTCCCATCTCCCTAATTAGCCGATGTCCCAGAAGAAGTCAACACAAGAAAAATAAATCAAAAATCGTAATGAATATATGCACGTATGCAATTAATAAAATGATAAAGACACTAATACACAATTATAATACATCAGCAAATAATAAATTGGTCCATGGCTAACCTGGCTTAGTGGGGATCAAGGGGGAATCGCACAGAGTTCTGGGTAAATCAAGGAAATACTCGCTGTTACGGCACGCCTGATTGGCTGAAGATGAGTATGCGCACTTGATTTACCCAGAACTCTGTGCGAATCCCCCTTGATTCTGGCTGCTGGCCATTTTCGATCATGAAATTGTCAGTTATCACCAGAAAACTCGCGATTTGTGCAGTTTTGAATAAAACCAAGTTAGCGATTATGAACAATGGTTATTAACGTAACACCTGACCCCCTCTTCACTTTTTGTTTCGCATTTTAAGGTAAGAAATCGACATTTGAAACCGACAGGGTGTCGATTTACTAGGTGCCGTGTTTCACAACTTGTTTATTTATATACGTATAGCGGATGATTTTTTTTTAAAAATTAGTATTTA
Organism: Saccoglossus kowalevskii; assembly: GCF_978046115.1. NCBI lineage: Eukaryota > Metazoa > Hemichordata > Enteropneusta > Harrimaniidae > Saccoglossus > Saccoglossus kowalevskii. Next base: position 21,565,486 of record NC_140649.1, on the reverse strand, counting down.
TTGATTTTCAGCCCCCAAGTGACTGTGGTCATTGACTACGGCTAAATTTTTAGGCATGAGAAAAGATTAAAATAACACCTTTCTTGGTCCCATTTTATTTTGAAGTGAATATTCGTGTTGTATTTTAGGTCTAACCGGACTGGAAGTGGAAATTTGTTAGTACTCTAAATATGTTAGTATAAACTAGTAAACAGCGATAACGACAACTGCTTCACGATTGGAATGCACTGGTAGTAAAAGCCGTAAACCGAAGCTTGTGATAGTATTAGTAACTTAGCCACGCAAACGCAGAGGCCCGTAGGGATCCATCACCTTGTTCAACCCACAGGCTCGTCGACTGACCGCGAAAGCCCATAGGCGAGAACGAAGTTCGAGAAGAGAGGACACACTACCACCAGAGTGACGTCATAGATTCACAATTATTCGAATTTAAACAGTAATCAATCATTTACCTTAGAAAAAACAACACACAAACAGGATACAGTTAAGTGCTAATCTATTCAAACCACCATCAAATTCGGCAAATTAGCGACAAAATACTGAATGACTACAGGGGTTCGTCGACTGACCACGAAAGCGCCTAGGCGAGAACGAACAAAAATGTACAGTTTGCTCACCAAGAACCCAATAGAAAATTGCCAGAATTCACCGACGCCATAGTGCTGACAGCCATAGTACACGGAATATTTAAATAAGCAGTCTTAGACATACATGCCCACATTATTAAAATGTAGTGATTCAAAAATACCCATTTTCAGATTTTGGTATGCAGATGCGACTTTCAAGCCAGTACCATTACTTAGTTGACGCGTCTCCAAACAGTTTACATTCAAATGATACGCCTACCTCTATGATTCCCTCGTATCGGAGGTAATCGTCCATGACTCCTTGTATATTGTGCAATTGGTGAAAGGTTTTTGTGACACATGTACTTAGCCATTGAGTCGTATTCCGAGAGAGTGTGATTTTTTTGCGCGTGGGAGGAATCTCGCCAGACGAACCACTGCAGCGTGTTTCCATAAATGTCAATAATAGCCACGAAACAAATCTCTTCCATTACGGTGCATATACGGGTAATCATAATAAAAAAATGCACAGGCCCGCAATAACACGTAATACATAGTCACAGTCAGCTGGCGCAAATGTGATAATAAAATAAATACGATATTTACTATATGAGGGCCGCCATCTTGAATGACGCATACAACTAAATAAGAGACAAGTTGTGAAACGCGTTTTTCAGATTCCTACGAATCAGGACAAAAATACCAATCTTTCACAAAAATACGGTCTGTTGGGGTTTTATTAAGCCAACCGATAACAAAATTCGGCCTAATTCGTCGTTTTTGTGTGGAAAAATCCCTTGCATACGAACACCTAATTACGCGAAGAACCTAGAACACTAAGCCGGGGTATTTGAAACCGAAATTGTCATTTAAGCGTTAGGCCGTCGCTGATTGGCTGCTGAGCTGGAATGCCAATTTTTAGTTTTAAATACCCCCAGGAAAGTGTATATAGTATATAGAGACCTGAATAAATTAAAGGAAACCGCAAAATTACCCTTGTTTTACCCCTGAGTTGCTTGAAGAGGTTTGCATGGTACTCGAGATTGAGCAGCAGCAGCCGGGAGCAGCAGTCCTCTTGCATTTTTTTCCCATGTCGCCAAATACAATTTAATTATCAAGTGCACAAATTAAAAGTGTGGTACTTTTCTTTTTTCTCAGAGACAAGTCAAATACTGACTGACAAGCAACCACAATATGTTCAACAATATATTCAGCTACAGGAGCCTTATCCGTCATCGCCATATCAGCAAAATACTACAGTTTCAAGCGTGGTGGTAAGAAACCCAGGTTATACTGAATTTCCAACACAACCTTGGCATGCCAACATTTCTCTAGTTGCCAACTTATTATAAGGGGACATGCCAATAATTCTTATGAACACAATGATATAATATTTGATCGCAGGTAAATTGGTACCAACATGGTAAAAAGAGCAACAAATAGTTTCTTAATCTAGGAAAAAGCAGTTGTAAAATTACAGTGACAAACTCTAACAGGAGGACTCAGATATCACAGATTTGAGAGAGAATGTAAACGTCTTACAGGAATTCTATGATGCTTTCTATTCCAAACCAAACTCTGAAATTAATTTGAATAGTTTCAACAGTTTACTTGAAGCACCGCATATTCCAGCTCTCGACCAAAAACACATATATGCAAAGGAGAATTTACTAAAGATGAGTTACTTGAAGCACGTTGAAAGCATTCCTAAAAATAAAAACCCATGTTGTAATAGCATTCCGCCTGATATTTTTTTATGGGAGGGGGATCCAAACTTTAAAATGAAATATAAACTCAAATGATTTTTTATTATTTTTTTAGCTTATCATATGAGTGATTGTCTGTCATCGTCGTCCGTGTCAATGTTTTACTTTTTCGACTTATTCTTGAAAACTACAAGCCTGAATGCTTGGTGTATATGTACCTTGGGTAGGGCTCTCTTAGATTTGTTCATTTCATGATGATATCTTCAATACTCTAATTTTGGTGAATATTTTTGTAATTTTTGGTAAAAAGTGATATTTTCGACTTCTTGTTGAAAACCGCAAGTCTAATTGCTTTGATATTACATAAATAGATATTACATGTGGACCTCTCCTTGATTTGTTAATTTTGTAATGATATCTTCAATTCTCTAATTTTGGTGAATATTTTTGTAATTTTTCGTAACAAGCGATATTTTCGACTTCTTGTTAAAAACCACAAGTCCAATTGCTTTAATATTACATATATAGGTACTATATGTGGACCTCTCTCAGATTTATTCATTTTGTAATGATATCTTTAATTCTCTAATTTTGGTGAATATTTTTGTTATTTTTGGTAAAAAGGGATATTTTTGAATTCTTGTTGAAAACAGCAAGTCCGTTTGCTTTGATACTATACATATTGTTCACTTTCTAATGATATCTTCTGTTCTTTAATTGAAATGTGCATTGCTAACAGCGGAGCTATCTCAGCCGACAGGCTGATTGTCTTTTAGTGTAATTACCCCCCAGTGACTAACTGTTAGACATATGCCCTATTGTTGTTAAAATTTAGTCATTGCCTGGAATTTTATTTTAGTTCATGCTATTTAGTGCATTAAGCCCCTCCTGAACTGTAATTCCCCCCCCTCTCACCTTCTGAAATGTTTAAGTTCCAACTATATATCTCAAATTTGAAAACTGTTTCATGTATGGCTTGTTTTAATAACTGCCCACATCATTTGGCACTAACCCGAAGTAATTTACCCATGTGGACACAACCTGATTGTGACCATTATAAACGATATGCAAATTTCAAATTTCACGACTGCTATACTGTTTTTAAAAACTTCCAAATTTGAGGGAGCCACTGCTGTAGACACATTTACAAAGAAAGAATATGCAGATAATGTTAACAGGGAGAAGCACGGCAACAAATTAAGCAGATAACGTTTAAAAAAAACTGCTTTTCTAAACAGAAACAAGATTTTTTTTGGTTTTATAATTGTATCTTACCGGTTTTCCTTTTTGGTATTATCTACCGGTCTTGTTGATTGTAAGTAGAATGTCAGTAAATGTACACGTTCTACTCGTAAACGGTCGAGAGTGCGGAAGTTGCTGATTGGTTCTTTGCTCAGCGCGTGAGTGGCGCTTGTTGTAATATAATAGTTTTGACGATCTTTGGTGGGGGAAAACACACCTAATGTTTCATGGAAAATCCTGCCAATGCCATAACTCCAGCCTATATTATATGCACTGACGACTTACGTGGGCTATGTGATTGAATATTGTATGATAACATCTGCTTTATTCTCACAGTCATTAAACAAAATCACTTGTACTTGTTTCAAACACAAAATTCGTCACATTCAAATCGACTTGATATAAACCATTGCTCCTCCTTTGTGCTGACAATTTACTTGATTTCCGGAATTGTAAATTTGCTTGTGGATTCTGATGTTTGTGGAGTGACATTGAGTGTTGGCATTCTATTTTTAATTCCCATTCGGACGAAGTCCGAAAACGGGGACTTATAATTTGGTCTCCGTCCGTCCGGAGTCATATTTCAGAATCCTTTGGACCGATTCAGTTTATTATTTGCATATACCTAGTACTTTATGTGGGACATATGCACGTAAAGTGGTTTAGCTATTCGATTCAAAATGGCCGACTGGCAGCCATCTTGTTTTTTGAAAATGTTGTATTTTGGACATGCTTTGTCAGTTATCATTCAAATTTGGTACATAGATTATACATGTTATGATACATGTCCTCCGACCGTCCGTCTGTCTGTGCGTCCATCCATCCGTTCGTCCGGAGTCATATTTCAGAATTATTTTGGCCGACTCTGTTCAATCTTTGCATGTACCTAGTACTTTATGTGGGACATATGAACATGCAGTGGTTTAGCGATTCGATTCAAAATGGCCGACTGGCAGCCATCTTTTTTTTGAAAATGTTGTATTTTGGACATGCTTTGTCAGTTATCATTCAAATTTGGTATACAGATTATACATGTTAGGATACATGTCCTCCGATCGTCCATCTGTCCTTCTGTGCGTCCATCCATCCGGAATCATATTTCAGAATCCTTTGGGCCGACTCTGTTCACTCTTTGCATGTGGTTAGTTCTTTATGTGGGACATGCAGTGGTTTAGCGATTCAGCCATCTTGTTTTTTGAAAATGTTGTATTTTGGACATGCTTTGTCAATTTTCATTCAAACTTGGTACATAGATTATACATGTTAGGATACATGTGTATGACAATTTCCATCGTGATTGGATAACAGATGGCCGACTGGCAGCCATCTTGTTTTGTTTAAATGTGGTATCTTGGACATGCTTTGTCAGTTTTCATTCAAATTTGGCACATACTTTATACATGTTAGGATGTCCATGACAATTTTTTTAAATCGGATCAAGGATGGCCGGTTGACAGCCATTTAACTTGTTGGCCTTACTACTATATTTCCAAGATTTATGTACCACATATTTGGCACATACATCATACATGTCACTTTGTTTCATAATCAGATCAAAGATGGCTGAATAACGGCTGTTATTTTTGGCCATATCTGTCACCCATGTATCATTTTCATTGATATTTAGCATGTCATAAATGGATACATGTACATGTCAATTCAATTTGCAATTTGATCAAATATGGCCAACTGGCGGCCATCTTGTTTGTTTAAAATGTGATAACTTGGACATGCTTTCACTTGTGATCTATGTTTTACTTTGTTATGACTTAAACCGGAGAGTCGGCATGCAACACGTGTTCGAATTTGATGTGAATAAACAATCTATTGTATACGCCACTTTGGACTCAAGTATCAAAGACAAAAGACATGCGTACGCCACCCCCTCCACTTTAATATGACGAGCACAAAGATAAATTTCAAAAATTTAACAGGGACTGTTTCATTTTCAATGACTTATTCACTTCCTAAACTACTTTTGTGGAAGGGGCATAAGATGGGGAATTCATGTTGTGACTATGATATCATGTCATATAGCTATGTTTTGTTCATGTTGCGAGATTTATAGTTTATTTTTAAGAATGTTTCTCATTGCAGATATCTAACACTCCGCATACAGTACAGACCACTGTGATTGGACGCCGGAATGAATTGAGTGGTCTTGACATTGTCGCTGTGGTTATGGGAGTTTGGCATACATTCTGTGTTTCCATTCTATTGGGTGTTGCAGCTACTGTTGTGTCTGCATGTGTAAGTATTTGATTGTCCACGCTAATTGTGAAATTAATCACGCAAAATTGTTATCCATTTAAATCAGCTAATACTCATCATTTTGCTCCACAACCATGACAATAGTGTGAACGGATTTGGTCATAGTCATTGACTTTGCAACACTGCAAAAGAATAATAGTAAAAAGACTTGATAATTTTAGTTTTCTCTCTGCTGAGCTATACTAAGAGCTGTATTCAATTGAATAGGCTTTGTATATTAACGATCATTCTACGTGATTTCCATAGACTCCGGTCAGTCAAATTTACTGTTATAAACTGTAGGCATTAATCTGTGATTCAGTCGTTGACGGAGAGAGAAATCTAGGTCAGGGGATTACCCATGACCTCATAGATTTTCTTCCATGTCACGTAACACGTGACCAAGATCAAGAGGGCAACGCCATCTTGTCTTAGGTTCACTCTCTGTTTTTCTCCACGCCGAGGTGCATCGTAGTAAAAACAGAGTTTTGACTGTTGGTTACAGTAGACGTAGTGGCTGGTAGGATAAGTTTTTCTTATTTGGAGCCCATGCCCTTTTTTGTGTGCACTACTTCCAAAAAAACACATTCGATCACGTTGTTGGGTTTCTTTGTATCAGTTTCTTAACTGTAATTCGTTCCATTCGAGTTCAGGGTGCTCCCCTTTGGGCTATGCACGGTTCCATACGTGTTCACACAGGTATGTAAAACAGGTGGTGTTGCTGCTGCACTGGTCGGCGGTACGCATCAGTGATGACGTCAGTTCGCAGGGTAGTTCCCCAAGCTGCACTCTTGGCCTCTTGGACCAAGCAAGGGATGCCCTGCCCTGATGGGCGGCAATTACCAACCTCAGGCAGGGGGTCCCCTTGGACCCACTCGCCATGGCTTTGACATGATGCCTCCTTCACAGGTTGGGGAGCGCACATATTGGACGACAAGCCCAAGGAATATGGCCCCACGCTTGATTCAGGGCCGCCATATCAATTGTCTTGAACTGAAAGCAGTGCACTTAGCACTGATACTTTTTTTACCCATAGTTCGAGACCACAGTCTTGCTTCGCACGGACAACATAGTGGTGGTCTCCTATATCAACAAGAAGGGGAACAAAATCCCTGTTGCTGTCTGTTCCGGTGAAGGAAATTCTCCATTGGTGCCTGTAATACAATGTGGAGCTAACTGCACACCACCTGCAGGGGTGCAGAACTGTCAAGTGGACGCCTTCTTGCATCGACTTCGTTTCCAGAACATGGAGTGGCATATACACCAATGGGTAGCCTCCAGACTGTTTCGACTGTGGAACGGTCCAAGGAAAGACCTGTTCAGCACACCTCGGAATCACAAGCTCCTGCCGACCCCAGGAGCATGGGCCCACATGGACGAGTACGCATTTCCCCCCTTGTTCACTGGGTACTGGAGAAACTTTGACAGGAGCGTACCTGAATCTTGATACTGGTAGTGCCCAATTTGCCAACCAAGGCCTGGTTCCCACTACTGTTGGAAATGTTAGTCAAGACATCAGTAGTGCTTCCGGTCATTCCAGATCTGCTGTCCTAACCGGACGACACACTACCAATGAGCCCAGCAGTGTATCACTTACTCGCATGGGAACTTTCATTTGACTCGCACAGACGGAAGGTTTATCTGAGCGGGCTGCAATCATCCTTGCCAGGGTGAATAGGGATTACACCAATGCAGCCTATGACTCTGAATGGCAGGCATACAAGATTGGTGTAGTGGAAGGGAGGTTGATCCATGCCATGCCTCTGTTGGCCAGGTAACTGATTTTTTCATCCATTTGTTTGACGAGTTAGGTTTGTTCTATGCAGCAATCATTTTCTATAGGTCAGCCTTGTCACTCACCATCAAACATTCTTTGGGGACAAGACTAGCGATTGTCCTATTATTAGGAGACTGTTTACTGCTTTCCATAATCAGAGGCCTAGACCCCAAACTAGGGAACCACCCAATTGGGACTTGTCGGTTGTGTTGTCTGCTCTAAGCAGACCACCCTTTGAACCACTAGTATCAGCACTACTGAAATTTTTGACATGGAAAACAGTCTTCCTACTAGCTCTCGCCTCTGGTAGGCGTCGTTCTGAGCTAGGGGCCTTGTCCTTCTTGGACGATTGTGTCGCCTTTATGGTCAATCAAGCTGTGCTAAAGACACAAATCGGGTTTCTCGCCAAGAACCAAATCCCAGGACACAGAGATCCCTGCCTATAGGTGATAGAGCAGTCTTGGTGGCAGACTTGTCCGGAGGGGTGTCTCCAGTCAGCGCTCCTTCAACGTTCCCAGGTCTTGCTTTCGGCCTATGCCCTCATGCAGAACTGTTTCGGCCTTTTTTCTCTTTCTTTTGAAATGCTAGTTACCCCAGAATTTGGATTTGGGTCTATAGAAGATAATATTTGGTAATCGTAGTCCTAAATAACTATTAAAAATAGCTAGACGTTTCGAGCAATGGCTCTTTATCGATAGCATAGAAGACAGTGTTATAACGTACAGGTAGAACATAGGAACGTAAGAACGCGCATGAACTATAAGTTAGAATCACAAAAAATTCCACAATAGAACGAATAACGCGCCTTAGGTAGTGAGCTCAACAAATGAGTTGAACTGTTTGTTAATACCATGGGGTTCTTTAGTTCCAAGGCGGAATATAGTTTCCTCCTCGACACGCCTGAGCTGATTTTCGTTGCCATTGACAACACATACACCAGAAATAGACATATCTGTAATATTATGTCCACTAGAATTAAAATGAAGTGAAACCGGATAATAACGATTTTTCTTAGTTTGCCGTAGATGCTCAGCAAACCGATCACCCAGTCGACGAACTGTAGAACCAATGTAAAGTTTCCCGCATTTAATACATGAAATGCAATATACAACATTCATAGTGATACAACTGAACGAATATTTGACCGCAACGTCTCCCTTGGGACCAAATATACGATTAGAGTCTGTAATAAAAGGACAAGTATTACACCTAGGACGATTACACGGGACAGAACAGAAAAATCGTTATTATCCGGTTTCACTTCATTTTAATTCTAGTGGACATAATATTACAGATATGTCTATTTCTGGTGTATGTGTTGTCAATGGCAATGAAAATCAGCTCAGGCGTGTCGAGGAGGAAACTATATTCCGCCTTGGAACTAAAGAACCCCATGGTATTAACAAACAGTTCAACTCATTTGTTGAGCTCACTACCTAAAGTCTGGCGCACACGAGAGCTATCAGCTCAGGCAAAATTCATTCGTGGCTGTTTGCTTAAGCAAATATCCTCCGTGTGCGCGCAACTTTACGCAAGATTTTAGTCACTCGGGGCGAAATGGTGAATATCTATTGTGTTTGATAAATTTCGCCACTCGTGGCAGAATGCTTTCCGTGTGCGGTGAAATGAAAGCTATCTGCTTACGCGTACTCGTAAGTGCGCATGCGTCGCGAATGTTTACATAACAACAAAATGGCTGCGCCCACGGAATGGAGGAGGACCGATTCGTCATCCGAAGATGACGAGATATCGCTGTTGCTTTTGCTGCTTTTGCGCCGTCGGCGTCGGCGATTGAGAGCGGCATGTCGCAGGAGATGGACAAGGTCATGGGTTATGAGAAGGCAAAGCCAAGGAGCCTACTGCAACCTCATACAGGAGTTGAATGCCGAAGATCCTGACAAATTTCGTCAGTACCACCGACTTGATAAACAGTCTTTTCAAGACGTATTAGAAATGGTCAGCCCATTTATCACTAAACAGGACACCACAATGAGATGCTCTATTACTGCAAGTGAGAGGCTGGCTGTTACTTTACGTTTTCTTGCAACAGGTAAAGGGAGAACATCAAATCTCATTATCAAGCCAAAGAAAAAAAAAATGTTTTAAAATTTTCAGTTCAGTAGAGATTTTTATTTTTATTTATTTTTTCCCAACATATTCAGTCTACATATCGCATCTGTGCATTTTAAATGTTAATTTTTGACATGATGAAATTAACTATCAACTTTTGTTGATTTTCTATGAGAAGATATTATAAAGAGATATTTGAACAAAGAATAGCTGTGGCTGCTATAATACAACAAATCTTAACTCATGATTAAAACAAAATGGAAAAAAAAAATTAAGAACATTGAGATGAGACTCAATTTTGCTTTTGAAACCTACTTTGTAACACTGCAAAAAATTGAGATGCGTAAAAATTTCACAAAATTATTACCGGTATTATCTAATTACATAATATACCTGTTTTATTGAGCTTCTCTGCAATTTCAGATACAGCTTGGTTCCTCTTATCCCTATTCTTGAAATCCTTTGACCTTACATCATACAGACAAGGGTAATCCGGCCAAATGTCAACAAGACTCTCTTCTAAGAGAGCGTCATTCACAAATTCCGAGTCCGTGGGCGCAGCCATTTTGTTGTTATGTAAACATTCGCAACGCATGCGCACTTACGAGTACGCGTAAGCACATAGCTTTCATTTCACCGCACACGGAAAGCATTCTGCCACGAGTGGCGAAATTTATCAAACACAATAGATATTCACCATTTCGCCACGAGTGACTAAAATCTTGCGTAAAGTTGCGCGCACACGGAAGATTTTTGCTTAAGCAAACATCCACGAATGAATTTTGCCTGAGCTGATAGCTCTCGTGTGCGCCAGGCTTAAGGCGCGTTATTTGTTCTATTGTGGAATTTTTTGTGATTCTAACTTATAGTTCATGCGCGTTCTTACGTTCCTATGTTCTACCTGTACGTTATAACACTTTCTTCTATGCTATCGATAAAGAGCCATTGCTCGAAACGTCTAGCTATTTTTAATAGTTATTTAGGACTACGATTACCAAATATTATCTTCTATATATCATATTCATCAGTCCGAGCAGCGTTTATTTATTTATAAACTACTATTTGGATTTGGGTCTAGCGTCTTCGGGCATGTCGAACCCGTCACCATATCAGCAGTTGCTTTTGTTATGGGGACGATACTGGCAAGGTAAGACACCGTTTTTCACTGCTCTTAACTACGTGGTAGTCGTAAGTAAGGAATTCCCTTTATTGTTTATGTTTTTTGCTCGGAAACCTACCATCTCTCGGTGTCTGACTCTGCCTACAATTAAAAATATTCATTTTGTGGTGTGGGAATAACTGAACCCCATCACGAAAACTGAGATGTGATGAAAATCCGGGCTTGTTATGTGAGCATAACTAAACTGCAACGGGCAAGCTAGGTTGTGGTGTGGGCATAACTGAATCCAATCATGGCAATTTAGAGAGTGATATGAACATAGCTAAACACACTATTTTTTCTTTCTTTCAGGCATTTGTATTCCGATATGATGGAAACCATAATATAGCCGACAAGTTAACTACTTTTTCAATCGGTCTCTCCATTGGTGGTTTTATACATATTATTCTCGAACTAAAGAGAAATGCAGATTTCTGGTCTTGACGATTGCAATGGATACTAAATAATGATGTTTGAACAATATGAACTGTATGTTCTGTGTCTGGGTGTACAGTAACTACCTCGCTGCAACGATCAGTCAATCATTCCAACGTACGACTTCATTTTGTTTGATATTTCGAACAAGAATTCTCACATGTTGCTGCCTTCTATGTTTCCCCATATTTTGTTTAAGAATGGGTGGACTATATTTATGTTATTTACTGAATACTAATTAAAATCTAATTCTTTTATTAAAACAGCTGTAATCTGCAAATTACCTACCATTCAATAGTCATAATGGTTCGATATAAAGCTGAGAGGAACACTGTTATATTTCTTTACTGAATAATCTCTTGCATCAAGTACATTTAAACACTTAATTTATATCCAGATTAATTCGAAACGCAAACTTTAAACTATTTATACACAGACGAAGGTTACATTGGACATACTCACGATACAAGAGTTGCTGACCGTGTCAGTATCAACAAATCAAAATGGGATGTGTTCTGATAAATAATACTTATTATAAAGTATTGTATTTTTGACTCCCATGTGCGAAGCACAAAATGGGAGTCTTTGCAGTTAGTGTGTCTGTATGTGTGTATGTGTGTATGTGTGTGTGTATGTGTGTCCGACTGTTCCACTGCTATCTCAAGAACCATACATCGGTTTTTGATGAAACTTGGTGCATAGATGCTCTGGGCCAATGCGCAGATTTGATTAGGTTTTGGTAAAAATCCATGCTCGTTAATTACCTAATTTGCATGATAATTAGCTAATTTTTAGCTGTTCTATGACTGTTCCACTGATATCTAAAGAACCACTCATTGGATTTTGATGAAACTTGGTACATAGATGCTCTGAACATATGCGCAGATTTGATTATTTTTTGGTAAAAATCCGTGCATATTAATTACCTAATTTGCATGATACTTAGCTATTTTTTAGTGGTTCCATGACTGTTCCACTGATATCTAAACAACCACTCATTGGATTTTGATGAAACTTGGTACATAGATGCTCTGAACTAATGCTAGGTTTTGATTAGTTTTTGGTAATAATCCGTGGATACTAATTACCTAATTTGCATAATGATTAGTCAATTTTCGGTTTTTCCACTGATATCTCAAGTACTAATCATCACATTTCAATGAAACTTGGTACATAGATGTCATACGACACTGCACAGACCTGATAGTTTTTATGGTAATATCAGTACATATTAATTACCTAATTTGCATAATTAATTAATTTTCAGCATTTGATATAAGTAGTTAGCATTACATTTCAATGAAACTTGGTACTTACATACTCAAGGACTATGCAGAGATTGATTGTTTTCGATAAATATTTGTGCATATTAATCACCTAATTTGCATAATTAGTTAATTTTCAGCTTTTCCAGGGGTATCTCAAGTACTAATCATCGCATTTCAATGAAACTTGGTACATAGATCCTTTAGGACTATGCAGAGACCTGATTAGTTTTAGGGTAAATAATTGTGCATATTAATTACCTAATTTGCATAATTAATTTTCAGCTTTTCTACTGATATCTAAAGTACTAATCATCACATTTCAATGAATCTAGAATTATGCAGACCCAATTAGTTTCCGGTAAATATTTGTGCATATTAATCACCTAATTTGCATAATTAACCAACTTTCACACTGATATCTCAGGTACTATACATCACATATCAATGAATGTACATGGATGCTGTAGGACAATAGACAGACCTGAATAATTGTGGGTTAAAATCTGTACATATTAATTACCTAATTTGCATAATTAACCAATTTTAAGCTTTCACACTGATATCTAAAGTACCGTAAAAACTCCAAAATTTCGACCGATTTTAAATAATTGGTGTTAGAAATGTGACGTGTTTTTAGAGTCAAAATTAAGGTGCATTTTTGGACGGTCGAATTTTTCAGAATAGAAATCAGCAAAAAAAAATGGGGATAATAGACAGTGTGCTTCATTAGTTTTTAAAAAATGCAATGTCCGTCAATTGACGTAAACTTCCTCATGTTTCACGGTAAAAGCAAAGGTCGTGGCCGAGTTGTAACTCAAAATCTAAACAAAGTCATCAATCAGTGAGTATTATGACAAGCAAAACAAAACATCAAGACGCGGAGAAGAGGTCAGCACAAAACTAATAGGTCAAAAGACAAAGCTGTCTCGCACTACCTAGGAAAACTTGCGAATGTTCGAAGTACAGGTACCCATTGGACAAAAGATACATGGAAGTTTAGCAAACGATCTCCCCGACCCAGTGCAATGTATCCGGTTAGAATCAAAGCTCACGTGTCCCTTATTTGAGGGACCAAATTCTGCCGTAAATTCGCCCTTGGATTAAAAAATAAAATGGGATTTAAGAAAATAAAATGGGACTTTTAAAGTGTATTTTGGCGTCATTTTTCGGACATTTCAATCAATCCTGCCGGCTAAAATAGAGTCTAAGTTTTACCGTAGTCATTGACGTCTGTCTATTCAAGAGTACACGTGTATGATTTTTATCGTGACTAGCGTGAGCGGGTAAGCTTCCTTTCGAGAATGAGCTGTTATCACTGTGAACAATGTTAAATTATTCTTCAGATGACCAGTTTATTTTTTAAAAACAACTAATTTTTTTATTTAAAAAAATCATGCCGTTTTCGCATCAAAATCCAAGCCAAAATATCGTACTACAACATCAATCTCTTCCGCATTGCGTTCAATAACATTAACATATTTAACTAAGCTATGGTAATTTGAACACGTTGGCATCATCCAGCTTTTTGATTGGTTAATTAGCGATTTGACCTATTTGACCTAAGAGAACATGGCGGATATCCTACAGCATCAAACGTTCAGGGCTCATACCACTAATTGAATTTCCATAGACGACAATGTTAACATATGACGAGATTGCTATATGAAAATGACGAAGAAAGTTGAAAATATGGCTCAAAAATGGGAAATCAACATGCCAGTAATCAACCATATGAAAAAAACTAACATGTTGGCCAGCTGAAACTCTTGCAAATCTCAGGTAAACAAGACACACCTACTGTATTTGGATTGCACCAAGAGAAATCACTGGAAAAACACCAAGATTAGAACATCCATTAACACACAGAATAAACCCACAGGTACACAGCTGCTAAGTAGTAAACAAAAGACCACATGTTGGTCTCACCTCTGACCCAGGTGATTACGCTCTCAAACAGGGAGCACCTGAGAAAAATAATATTTAAAAAATTTCATTGGTTCATGCTGGGCATTTAAATTGATTGGTTAATCAGCCATTGGTTAATTAGTGGCATGAGACCTTAATACGAGACCGGAATCATTCGCTTACGATGAAACTAAGTTGACTTTTATTTGTATTTCATAACCATTCAACAAATTTATTTTGTGTACATTATTATAATCACTACTGAGTACAGTGATAATCAACAATTCATAAACGCAGCATGCCGAGATTTTTGTGTTCGTTTTTATTTGAAACATCGTTTATTTAGAATATATTTTCGTTACCAATAAAATAAAAATCTCTCAGTCAATCAGAAACCCGGATTCATGCCTTTGAGGAAGGTCCCGTAACGCTCACATCGTTGTTTTTTTTCGTTTGGGGGAAAACTAAAACTGGTCGCAATTTTCGAATAAGAATGAGTCGGCAATTTTTAGTGGAGTCGAAAACTTGGAGGTAAATAAAACACCGAAACCCGGCAAACAAATAGGCGTACGAATTTTTAGAGGGGTCGAAATTTTGGAGTTTTCACGGTACTAATTATTCCATTTCAATGAAACTTAATACAAAGATGCTCTAGGACAATGTACAAACCTAATTAGTTTGGGGTAAAAATCTGTTCATATTAATTCCCTAATAAGCATAATAATTCATATTTTTTTGGTTCTAATCACATTTCAATTAAACTTGGAGACATAGATTTTCTGTTACATTGCGCAGACCTCATTAGTTTTACACTCAAATCTGGTCATATTAATTTTCTGATTTGCATAATTAGTTTTCAGCTAAGTAATTTCGAATTATATTTAATGTGTCTCCAATACTCTCAGCACATGGGAGTTCTTTCTAAGCTTTCTTTGATTTAATCTATGCTCAATTAAATAGTTTATTTTTCAAGTTATTTTTTGGTTCTAAAGTTGATATCCATAGGAAGCAGATATTCAAGTTATTGAATGGAACATGTGGGGGCATCCACAATAATAAAATAGACAGCATATAAAGGTCACAATAATGCAAGTGTATGATAGAAATGAAAACAGGTCTAGAGGGCGGAGTGCATATTCTAGTAAGGTTTCCTACCATTAATAAAATAGACAACATTGATCGTGTGTGGGTGATTTTTTTTTAAATAACAGGTACAAAATATAAATATTGTTCTAATTTACTAAAACCAGTTCTCACTTAAAGTATTCGTTAACCATTCTTTATACGGCCAGTTTTGTTATGTCTGATCGACAATGGACTGGGCAGTTATCCAATAACAATAGGCTTCATACACAGTTGATGTAATTGAAGTACGCTATTGCACTTTGCGTTTATGATAGCACATGGAAAGGTCTAATTAGCTAACAACGCCCATATGATGGTACAAATGCTGATAGACTAATTGGTGGCCGTAAATGTGGGTGATACTTCTCGGAGTGGCACAATATAGGTAACAAATAGTACGCCCTCTGCCAGTTAATACCAACTTTCTACTTCACCACGTTTATGGGCAAGTATGTGTCGCTAACATAGAAAAGATTTGGACGTAGTATAGTCGTACTGAATATAAGCAAACTATCTACAAACAAACTTGTTGTCAAATTTTGATATTCTTTTCAGTCTTTATGACTTTACGATGAAATACTTAAAAATCTAGGACGAAACATTGATACATCTTGAATTTTTTAGATATAATGTTCCAATTCACTGCCTCTATATATTACCTTGAAGTATCTTATTCGAAAGTGGCATACGTTAGTTGCGCCGCCTCAGTTGAAATAGAGAAATTGTCACCAGTAAGATTGCTCGTTTTATCTAATACAGGGAATATACAAATATATTTTTGATTTTCGTGTATACGAGGTGGGTTTCTCGGTCGTGGGTATGGCAAAATTGTTGGAGGCGTGTCATTTATATGAGAAATATATACAAAGAACAACTTCTTCATTTTTTCCGAGGGTCCAACAACTCGGTCTTCTTTGAACATCCACTCTTTGGAGAGACCATATATATATATATATATATATATATATATATATATATATATATATATATATATATATATATATATATATATATATATATATAAATTTGAAGGAACTTTAGCCATCCGAAAAAGACAGTGAACGTGGTGCCCGAATGGATATTAAGTAAGATACTCTATTTTGATGTTTAGGGCATGTTTTAAATGGAGCAAAAATGTTAGGCAAAGCCTCCACTGAAACGTCGCAGCCGGGATTACTGCTGTGCGTTCAACGCTGTGAGCATTTATACGCGTTCAACGCCGATGCTAAGGAGCGGACCATTTGATATCCTGGGGGCCAGGAAGATTTTGAGGGGGAAAAAACTTCTATGACAATGCTTGAAAAAAATCCTACACTATATACATGTAAAAAAATCTGAAACTTTCAGACCCCCTGAAAAAAAAATGAAGACCGGACAAAAAATAAAATTTTTAAAGAATGAATTTTATTGATCCTTTCCCTCAACAATTTCATCAACTATGTTGCTTAACAATTCTTTCACAATGACTTTCTGCTGTATTTCAGTATAAACTATCATAAACAATGCATTTATTATCGATAGGGGTGGTGGTGGATTGACGAACATCTCACCGACTGAGGGCAGTATTGCATTAGCTAACTGAATACATAACAGATGTATTATTCCATGGTTGACGAAGGCTTTCATATATATAGACAGTTGTGTTCATGATTGCAATGCCACGACCTTTGTCGAATGGTTTTATTACAATTGTGTTATCATGGTGAAGTCTATTTCGGCAGAATTCCTGTTTTGTTTGGGTTTATTGGTAGTAATTTTGGATATCTCAACTTTGGTTGCCTCAATGTAATTTTCAAGGCTACTGTTATGTGAGTCTGGTGGGTTCCATGTTTATTTCATTTTGAAAGGATGTTGTTGAGATTGTTTATTGCGCATTAAATATTTAATACGCATTCTCCTAGATACCATAGACATGTCTCTGAGCAAAGTGTGATAGGTTGGCTTAGGTGGGGGTTGGTTTAAATTTGAGACCGTTGCCAAGGGCAATGACCTCTGTTGGGGTTACAATTTTACTCGAAAAATTCCGAATAAAATTTTAGACCAACTGAGCTTGATCAGCCAGCCGTTTATTTTTAGCCAGTTTTGCATTGTATTTCTTTATTTGTTTGTATCTTGCAACGTGTTTCTTACGACTCATAGCGACGTATACAACGCGTGTAAAATACATTGTTTATTTACATAATATTCGAACACGCGCTGCGCGACGACCACCGCGCTTTGAGACTAGATGTGCGTTTCCTGCCTTTTCGGGGGTCCTGCATTCGTTTCCTCGATTGTTTGAGGAATTGCCTTAGTTTTTTAACAGTCAGAGCCTGATGTTCTTCTCCAGCCAGGCGGTTGATATCCACAAACGCTTCCTTGTCATCATTTAGCAGAATAGCCTGGGATTTTTTCAGGTGGGTCGGTAAATAAATGTCAAGTAGTTTAGTGTACTGTTTAGAAGCCTGGTTTGGAATAGAGAAGACATCCAGGAGGTGGACTGGTAACAAAACCCTTTCATGATGTTAAAGAGGGATATTATACAAGTCATCTATTTTTCTTAAAATACAGAAAAGAAATAAAAACAACTGTTGAGGGGAAAAAATTAGAGACTAGGTCTTCTGAAGAAAAAAATATTCCATATCTGATAGGCAAACAAAAAGTAGGCTTTATTTCAATCGTCCTGTCCCCTCCAAGGATATCAAATGGTCGCCCCTAACCGAAAACGCTCTTAAGCTGTGTGACTTGTGAATAGGTGTGGTACTTTAGTGAGCAAGTAATTCTCGGTACCTCGAATAGAAAACGTGCGCGACTTTGGAACGTTTTCTCGGGGTTTCGCGCATTGCATCACGGGAAGAAGTCGGCATTTGCACAACTCAACAGAAGAACTCATCGACGTTTTGGGCGAGTGGGTTTTATCAGGTATGAATTTGTAAGAGGTTGTTCAAAATATGTTGAAATATTTGACTAAGTGCACTCTATGAGAATATTTATAACCATGGAAGGCAATATTATCTTCCACGATTTAACTGGGTACTAGTAATATCATGATTTAATTTGAAGAAAGAAAAAACAGACCCACGAACAACGAATCGATCGTTTAATAGAATGATATATTGAAGATAATATTAGGTAATCGTAGTCCTAAATAACTATTAAAAATAGCTAGACGTTTCGAGCAATGGCTCTTTATCGATAGCATAGAAGCAAGTGTGATAACGTACAGGTAGAACATAGGAACGTAAGAACGCGCATGAACTATAAGTTAGAATCACAAAAAATTCCACAATAGAACAAATAACGCGCCTTAGGTAGTGAGCTCAACAAATGAGTTGAACTGTTTGTTAATACCATGGGGTTCTTTAGTTCCAAGGCGGAATATAGTTTCCTCCTCGACACGCCTGAGCTGATTTTCGTCGCCATTGACAACACATACACCAGAAATAGACATATCTGTAATATTATGTCCACTAGAATTAAAATGAAGTGAAACCGGATAATAACGATTTTTCTGTCTAGTTTGCCGTAGATGCTCTGCTATCAAGAGACTGTGCTTCGCGGAAAGCCATACCCAGCGCTGTCCGAGCACAGCGGGTAATTCACACCTTAGACAATAGCCGTTTGCATTACTAGATTGTTACTAGATTATCTTGATGTAGATGCTCACTCAGATTATGAATCAGATTTTTCTGACTTGAATGAAAGTCACTGCAGTGACACTGAGTGAATGAAATGTAGCGAAACGATTGAAAATAAATAAATCATTGCAAATCTAAACAGGGCCTGTAAAATTTTTGCAAAACAGGATTTAAAGTTACTCGCCCTGTTGTCTGGTAAACCATTTTGACAATTTTCAAACACTGCTGTGGAACCATAGCTCTTCTTGTGTCGGTCTTTAGTATTTGAGGTGGTATTTTAGTCATTTCTGATATATTTTGTGTCATTAAATTTGTTATTTTCAGATATTAGGATTTGTATCGGAACAGAAGAGCGACGCGTACGGTTCCTCTCATACTCTTGCGCACAGTCAACAGGGACTGTGGCTTGTTGAGGGACTGTGATTTATGTAACACAAAAGTGTGACACCAAATGGCATCGCAAATAAAAGTCCACAAAAGCAGAATATTTTCTCGCATCACACCATCGAAACTATCACAATCGATAATATTTTTATTAAAGTCTTACCAAAGCCACAACCGTGACAAAAACCATTAGTTTGATGTTCTTTTACCCAGGATTTAGTGGCAGACATTTTATTCAGGTCGAACGAGGACAGTGTGACGTCACAGGAGAAGGTATAAAGCGAACATGTCGCCTACACCTGCGTATACTACCCACATTTGTTTTAGTACTGTGCAAATAAATGTCTTCCCATGCATGTAGGATGCAAGGAAATGTCACGAAATCCATAGCAAACAACTAATAGCAGCGGACGAGCATTTCGTGACATTTTTAGCTGTTCCTCTTTCCCAGCTGAGGAAAGTTCTAATACAGTGACGTCATTTAGCAAAGTAATTTTGTCCTCGTTCGACCTCAAGAAAATGGCACTAGAGTTACGTACGGTTTAGCGAGGTAAATCCCAGGAAAAACAACTTCAAACATTTGGGGTCTCACGTTTGTGTTAAACAAGTCTATGGAAGGAACCATAGCTTTCTTGTGTCGATAAGAATCCTAATATCTGAAAATAAAACAATTAAGGGCACAAAATGTATCAGAAATGACTAAAATACCGCCACAAAAACTACTAAAGAACGGCAGAACGCGTTAATGCGACATATTATGGGGGTACACTACAAAAGATGGGGGAGGTGGTTCTTAAAATATCCTATCTTAATATAACATACGTACATGTAGTGGTAAAGTAAGTGGCGTGCTCGGTTGTTATGTTGCATTACGGTTACTAGTAAGCGTGGTTGTATTACGCATCTGTAAAATAAATCACGTGTACGTAGTCCGAACGCAGGAGATGTTGTAAATATATTCGTAATTTATTCAATATGATACTTGATAAATAAATGCTACCAAAAGTAACGATGACAAATGTATGTCAGTGTGTCCACAGCGAATTCGTAAATATGGAGCTGCCTGCGAACTCGCAATCGTCAATATGGATCCGCCTGCAATCTTGCAACTTCGCTCGCACGGCACGGATTTGGGCAAACTTACATACTAGTATCTCTTTCAGAGACTTGACCGTACTGCGCATGTGCAAACGATGGCTGACGTCACATAAAAAATAAACCAACATCGGGTGGTACGTCTGGCGGAAACGTTTGCTGTAAACACACGTATTTTACACTTTCTACCACACAATTTCGTCTGTTATCAGGTCTGTTACGCGCAATGGAACAGAAGGGAAGCGGTAAGTACATTCACATTTGTCGTAGGACAGAGTATATCCAGCAGTAACAGTCAGGGCGAAATCAATTTCGCTCTATATGGGTCGAGACAGAATTGTTGTGCATTGTTATGCAGTACTTTCGGCCCATCTATCACATTTCGCTTTTAGTTCGCGGGTTTCTCGCAAATTACACATTTGTCTGAATTCGTACATGGCCAGTTTCCTTCGTGATATGGACCTACATTTGACAATTTATAAAATGTTGTGTTGATCGCGAACAAACGGAGGTTGTATTTTATTATTTACGCCCAAGACATGGGACGTTTGTACGGTGACGCATTACCAGCATTTCGTGGAAGAAACCACTCCTTTTTTACATTCGATTTTTGACAAAAATGCAAAAAAATTACCCTGAATAAATGAAAATGTGACACAATTACGTGGTCAGCTATTTGAAATCATGGGGTGGCTGGAGTGTGATCTTTTTTTTTTAAATTTATTTTCGCTGTGTCTTTTCTGCACAGTTTTATTTTGGAAAGACTTTCTTCTGTACCCCCCCCCACCCGACCCACAACTATATTTTTACCGTATGTACATAACTAGGATAGGTTTCCTCAGGAGGGACATATAATTAAATTAGGGGGTGTTAGAAGGTTGGAATTAGAGTGATGGGGTGATACAGAAGGTCTTTCCACTTGCCATTTTTTCTAGCAACCCCTCATGATTTCAATGGTCGACCCCTAACTTGTCCAGTCCTTGTCACCAGTGAGTTGTTTACTTACAGTTATTGACATACACACTTAGTAGTCTTTTTTCAAGGTTGTGTCAAGCATAATGTAATTTAAAAATTTAAAACTGGGATCAAGCATTGTGAAAATATGTAAAATCAGTTGAAAATTCAGCTTGCCTATGAGAAAAGAAAGTGGGCAAATATCAATAGTGACTGTACATGTCCATGCTGCAAGAAAGGTGATGCAATACTAAAACACTTTGTTCTCAAGTGTGAAAGCTACAAAGTCCACAGGAAAAATATGATGAAAAATATTAGTCATATCCTATGTAAAAATGGTGAAACAAATCTTTATTTTGATGAAGATATTACAAAGGGCGTAGCATTACTATGTTTCCGTTAGGCGATAGCACTCAGCATTACAATTATGAGATATGTGAAGAAATTATTATGAAAAGATTCCTTTTATTAATGCCGTTGAGGGACTGTACAAGAATATATGGATTAGATTCATTTCCTGTTAGTGTTTAAAATAATTTTTTTTGTATTTCCTTTTATATAGTATTTCCATTTATATAGTATTTGTTTTTTTCCTAATAATTTTATTGCAGCTCCTAATTACTTATTAGCAACAAATAATCAAGTAAAAAAATGTAGTGATTCAAAACTACCCGGTACCCATTTTTAGATTTTGGTATGCAGATGCGACTCTCAAGCCAGTACCATTACTTTTAATCAGTTCTAGTACGTCCTGTTTAATCACCCTCTCACTAAAAGTTTTCACTAATTAATCTCACATAACTGACCAGTAAATTTAGTACAAAAATTGTTGTTTACATTTCACTATTATGACATTGATGCATGTGTATGATTGGCTGACAGTATACAGTGTTCTATGGAATTATTCTAAAAATATTATTAAATTATTTGAAAAATATTAAGTTTTCTCAAAATATGTCACTGTACAACACAAAATGATGTTATTATATGGTGCCATGGGACAATAGCCCCATGATTGTACATAATAAACCAATGAATATTGTCATCTGATTTATGAGTTGGTTTCTTCCTTAATTCATAATACCAAAATGATAAAGAAGAAACTTCCCCGATTCATTTTTATTTGTAATTTGTTTGATCTTTCGAATTAACAGATTTGTGTTGATTTTTTACGAGTTTTTTTTTCGAACACTTTTAGAAATAAGTCACAATCTCTCTATGTCCAATCAGATTGTACTCACTAAAGGTCAAACCTATCTGTTACTGCCAACTTAATATAATAATAATGTGCCGCTGGATAAAAGAACATGTGATATGTGCAGCCAAAATATAGTTGAAGATGAGCAACATTTTTTTATGAAATGTCCAGCTTACAGTCACCGTAGGGACAAATTATTCCTGACTGCACAAAATAAAGTTCCAAATTTTGATAAAGAAAATAGTCAGAATAAATTCATTTTGATTATGGCAAACCATACTCTAGCACCAGCCTTAGCTGTCTTCTTAAAAAACAGCTATGGAACAAAACAGCAACAACTATCAGTGTATTAAGGCTACATTTTGTGTTCATTCTATATTCTGTATTCACCATTGGCTGCAAATTGTCTTTATTGTTTTTGATTTGTTTTATTTTTTTTAGAAAAGTTTTTATTTTTTGTTTTACTTTTTAGATTGTAGTTTGTTTTTTTTAAATTTCTTTCTGTAAGACCCTTTTTATCCTTTCCTAAGGATTTTATGCGTCTAATAAAAAAAAAATATGATTTATGATCCAACTTTCCATCTATCATTTTGATAAAAGGTGCAGATCAAACAGTTTTGACAAAACATTCTAATCTAGATTTTGATAAAAGTCAGAATCTTGAACACGCAACTGCACTATATTGGGGGCGGGGCTACTTCACAGAAAATTTTATGTTGCCTTGACAAGCACTGCTGCACAATGTATTTCTATGGGCTATATGCAGTAGCTGCTGTGGAACACTGGGTGAGAAGTCAGTGAAAATGACTAAGGTCGAGAAAATTACAATGGATAACAAAAGATAGATTTACAACATAAACAATAGTGTCCCATGATTCTTTGGTGCAATCCATGGGATTGAGTGGTTCCCTTTTAAATTTATTGGGGATGCCTGAATATAATAAGCATTGTAGGTATTATGTAGTTTTGTACATCATCTTTTATTTTTTCTTTATTTCTTTGTTGTAAAAAAATGTTTGAAAAAAAAAAGTTTACTTTGTGAAAAATGACATAATCAAATTTTGCTTCATTGTAAAAAGGTTGAATAGTCTAGTATTTGTCAACATCTTGTGACATTGCTGCCATTTTGAAGTTTATTTTACAATCACCATGTAGTCCTCAAAATATCTATCACGCCAAAGCTGACTTGGTTTAATTTGAATTTCTATGAAATCCTGAAAAAAGTTAGTCAATCACAAATTTTGGTTGATAGTTATTTAAGCTATTTTATCTAATCTGTAATATCAACATTTCACTAATTTAAAATAAAGTATTTTCTCACACTAAGATTGTTGGCGCTTAAATTAAATTCAGTCAGGTTCGCTAAAATGGTACACATGTGTAGATATTTCAATATGTTCTACAGTATGTACACATACTAGGTTTTGAATTGGTATTAATGTTATAAAAAAAAAAAAAAATTGCCTGTACATGTATGATGTCTTCATGGCGAGTATGCTGGATAATTATTTATTGGTGTGTGTTGATGTTTACTACCAACATCGTATACCCAAAATAAAACGTAAAAGTCATGGTTTATTTTTCAGTTTATTATCAGAGTTCTCCACAGAATTTTAGAGTAATACCAAATAAAACAAATATGGTGTTTCTGGTAACTGCCTGAACAAATATTGGGTTTGTACACATTTAGCTGGTTTTAAGGTAGAGATGCAGGTTCGTGGGCACTTGGGAGTGAAATTTTTTTTTTTTTTTTTGCTTTTTATTATCCAAAAAGTCTTGGCTATAGACTGTTGAAATTTTGTAGAATTGTGAATAGTGGAACATACTCAAAAAACGATTTTAAAATATAGATAACAGGTGCAAACATTCTCTCTTTTGAATGCTTAGCAAGATGTAGCAAGGCTGTACATAAATAATAAAAAAGAAAACATGGTGAAGAAAAGAAATGACGAGATCTCCATATTATGCACTGTATTTAACTTTTTACAAAATGGTAATACATTTAAATTTGAAACTGTAACAGCCATTTTAATTACTGGTATGAGCATTAGGAAACTTCTTACTGAGTGAATTGTTATGCAAATTAGCAATAATCTCAGCTTCTTTTTAGTGCACATTCCAGAACTTTAAAAAAAAATAGCGCCTAGACGCTTTGACCTTTTGTTTTGAAATTTTCACAAATGATTGACAATGTGTTTATCTTCAAAACGCCGTGGGGGCATTGTTTTTAGTTGAATAGTGTTACAGCAATCGTACAGACAACTAGCCTCGGTGTTAATTTATGCATAAACTTGAAGTAGTGAAATTTGAGCTGCTGCCCTACAAAATTTACAACTGGTAGACAGTTTTCAAGACAGCGTTTTTTTCATAGTAAACAGATGTACCCATAAACCAATTTTGACAGGAAACAGAAGCATGGTTTAGAAGCTAATTTTTTTTAAATCACTTTTGACCAAAAAAGCACATTTTTGTGCACATTTCAAACTACAGTGTCCATAAAATTAAAATACTAACAAAACTTTAAAATTCATACAATAAGCTTTCCGAAAATATATAGTTTTGTGGACAAGGGAGGTCATCTTGGTTTTCTAATTAACTAATTAAAATACCTGTCAGGTAAACTGCATCTCTACCTTAAGCTAGTTTTAAACAAGCTAAGCTTACTTTCAAATTAACTGTCATACATCTAAATTGTGCATTGTAATCTGCTGAACTATTTCTCATATTTGTAACATAGGTAAATACTACAAAAGACAAGTAATTTGTCAAATCTAAAAACACTTATTACTTCTAAGTTCTGTTATTTAAAACAACACATAAGTTGAACCAAAATGATCCATTTAGGTTAGTTTGCTACCATTAAAATTGTTGTGTGATGATTCACATGCAAGTCGTTCATATTTAAAGTTTTACAAATAAAGAAGGATGGGTTTTCCTCATAACACTTGCAAAATAACATCCAAATATTATATATTACTTCCCGAGTATGGGCGTTTGTGCCCGATTGCAGGTGATCATTTGCCCGGCGTTAGGAGGGCAAATGATCTCATTGCTCGAGGGAACTAATGCCCATATTCGGGCTGTAATATTTTTATTACATGCCTTTAATAACATAAAAAATACAGGGTTTTATATCTTAATGTTTAAAGGTAATTCTTATTGGTAAAAGGGTACATTGTTCATAAGCAGTAACAAAGTTTTGCATGCAATCACGTTAATCGATAAGTTTGGCACTGCGGACGGATATGTTTACGCATCCAGTTAACCAGCTCCCTGACAACCTGCAGACGATAATGGCTGCAGCAGACGAAATGGATATTATGCAGTGGTTGCGTTCGATAGGACAGGACCAACTTGATGAAATTCTTGGACCAGCACCAGAAAATGAAGTACCAGACGAAGTTGATGGTTTTATAAAAGCACACCAGAAGCAAAGTACCATTAAAACCACTGAATGAGATGTCCGTCGCTGTACAGAGTGGCTAACTCAGAATACCGGAGAATTGCGGCGCCTCGAAGACATACCACCGGTCAAGTTGAATGAACTTCTGGGAAAATTTTTCATCAGCATAAATGACGGAGACGAATATGAGCCAGCTTCCCTTTCCAACATGAAGTGTAGTTTGGAGCGCTATCTTCACAATAAGAAATAATCCACAAGTCTAAATGATTGAGTAGTTCCAGGAATTTCTTTGATCGTTGGACCTCTCTGTTGCTATTGACGACGGTCCTTACATGGCTCACTGGACCGCACAAATCTCCGGATGTTCCTATTCTAGAGTGTGTGTTTGATTGATTGATTTATTATATTATCAGCCTTTTCAAACAATATTACTGTGGAATACTTTATTTTCGCTGGAATTAATTTTCGCTGAAAAGGCTTTTTGGGCGTTTTGTATGGAACTTATTTTCACTGATTTTTGATGAATTTAATGTGAAATATAGGAAAAAAAGTATATTCGCTGGATTTTATTTTCACGGAATCATCCATTCAGCGAAAATAGCGAAAATAAATTCCAAGCGAAAATAAAGTATTCTACAGTATTTTACAGATTAAAAGTATACTTTGTCACAAAATGTGTTATATACCAGTATATACCGGTAGTCTGAAAGCTGGTGAAAATGGATGCAAATATTACAGGAGTTAATCCGTTGTTTGTGTTTGTTAGTTTAATTAAAACAAACAATAAAACAAATAAAATATAATTGAATGTAGACCAGACCAGACCAGACCAGACTTGTAGTTGGATCTTTGTAAACTACCAGTACTTGCATATGGTTTGCAGGGATGGAAATGGTTGTTTTGTGATTGGTAAACACTCAATATAGGGAAAATCATTTTTACATACATGTAAACATTTACCTATATCATATATATCTTGTAATCTCAACTACTAAAATTCCAACAGAAAAATCACCTACCCTGTTAAGTGAAATTAATGTTGCATTAAAATGCAAAGTTTTTCTGAAATGGTAAGTCCATCTGATAGCCAGCTTGGATTGCACCCAGTGTGCAGTTTTGGGAGAGATTTTTATTTTATTTTTTGTATTTTATCTTTCTCCATAACAGATTTTTACGGATTTTAAAAATGACATCTGAGTTAATATTTAGAATACATTTCTTTCATACAAAAGGTGCTGGTCATTCACTACAATTAGGGAAGTGCATGAAATTGAGAAAATGCAACACTGTTGAAATGACCTTAGCTAATTTGCATAAAAAAAACTCAATTCATTTGCATGAAATAAACATTTCCATAAAATGGATAGGTAGGGTTACCAGGAACACAGAATTTATTTTATTTGGTTGAGGTAATTTTGGATGAACTAATG
This sequence comes from Saccoglossus kowalevskii, assembly GCF_978046115.1. NCBI lineage: Eukaryota > Metazoa > Hemichordata > Enteropneusta > Harrimaniidae > Saccoglossus > Saccoglossus kowalevskii. Next base: position 21,537,902 of record NC_140649.1, on the reverse strand, counting down.
GATAAAAGCTAAATACAAAAACAATGAAAACATGTATAGATAATTAACAAAATTCAATTGTTGGGCAAAAATAGCAGTGATCCTAATTTTTGCATTCATTGGATCAAAAACTAATAACAAATTAAAGGTGACTGAATTGTTAGAGGAAAACTTAAAATCAGAGTCAGAGGTAACATGATAATTTGTAGGTAACAGTAATTTGTAGAAGTAAAGGTTTCAGTCTAGGTACATGTATGTGTAATTTTAAATGATAAAATCCCCTTTTTAGCTCCGCTGTCGACTTTGTCGAGCGGAGCTTATCATATGAGTGATTGTCCGTCTCCGTCGTCCGTGTCAATGTTTTACTTTTTCGACTTCTTCTTGAAAACTACAAGCCTGAATGCTTTGATACTTGGTGTATATGTACCTTGGGTAGACCTCTCTTAGGTTTGTTTATTTCATGTTGATATCTTCAATTCTCTAATTTTGCTGAATATTTTTGTCATTTTTGGTAAAAAGTGATATTTTCGACTTCTTGTTAAAAACCGCAAGTGCAATTGCTTTGATATTACATATATAGGTACTACATGTGGACCTCTCTCAGATTGTTCATTTTGTAATATCTTTAATTCTTTAATTTTGGTGAATATTTTTGTCATTTTTGGTAAAAAGTGATATTTTCGACTTCTTGTTAAAAACCGCAAGTCCAATTGCTTTGATATTACATATATAGGTACTACATGTGGACCTCTCTCAGATTTGTTCATTTTGTGATGATATCTTCAATTCTCTAATTTTGGTGAATATTTTTGTAATTTTTGGTAAAAAGCGATAATTTCGACTTCTTGTTAAAAACCGCAAGTCCGATTGCTTTGATATTACATATATAGGTACTACATGTGGACCTCTCTCAGATTTGTTCATTTTGTGATGATATCTTCAATTCTCTAATTTTGGTGAATATTTATGCAATTTTTGGTAAAAAGTGATATTTTCGACTTCTTGTTAAAAACCAATAGTTCAATTGCTTTGATATTCCATATATAGATACTACATGTAGACCTTTCTCAGATTTGTTTATTTTGTGATGATATCTTCAATTCTCTAATTTTGGTGAATATTTTTGTCATTTTTGGTAAAAAGTGATATTTTCGACTTCTTGTTAAAAACCAAAAGTTCAATTGCTTTGATATTACATATATAGATACTACATGTAGACCTTTCTCAGATTTGTTCATTTTGTGATGATATCTTCAATTCTCTAATTTTGGTGAATATTTTTGTCATTTTTGGTAGAAAGTGATATTTTCGACTTCTTGTTAAAAGCTGTAAGTCCGATTGCTTTGATACTATACATATTGTTCATTTTCTAATGATGTCTTCAGTTCTTTAATTGAAATGTGCATTGCTAACAGCGGAGCTATCTCAGCCGATAGGCTGCTTGTTGTTATGCTTCCCTGAGCTTGTGATAAATGAACAATGTACACATGTATAGTTTATTTCTGACACCTTGAATTTATCTTATTTTAAGTCACAGAGTTAAAAATAGTTTCATACATTGTAAGTGTGGGTGTGTAAATTTTATACACTGGCTATAAACAAATTCACATAAAAAAAAAATCGCTGCAAATATGTCATGGGAAGGAAAAGTCACAGAAATGTAGTAGATCAGGGTGTTACTGGTGCAACACAATGGTTTGTAAGTGTGTGCATTCAGTATCTATATCTGACATGCCCTGACCGATCATGTCACGCACGCATGCATGCATGCATGTCACATGCATTCATTTCATGAAAATTTAAGATGGTTGAATGGCGCTCATTTCAGTGTGAAAAGTTCATCAAAATTAAGCATATCTGTAATTTTAGAACTGGGTCTCAGTCATGTATGCCCAGAGTCAACATGTTGTACAATACATATCCTGCTACTGAGAATTAATGGTGATGAAAATAAATAAAACAAAAGCATGGAAATATTCGCCACTTGAGGGTGCAGTACGTATTGTTTCATGAATGCAAATACCCAGGATTTATTCATTTTCCAATAAATTGTACTTCCGGATATAAAAAGGATATTGACTTAAGTTGGGGTCACCAGCTTAATTTTCAAAAACTATTGTTGTATTTTAGTGGATAGTGGCCATTTTGACAGCACTGTAAAGAAGTTAATTATTCACTGGGTTTTAATTTAGCTTACATGTATTTCGCTGAGTGGAAAATGCACTAAATTAAGACCCAGTGAATATGTAAAATTGAGCATAGAACACATTATCTAAATGACAAAACCGTGAATTTAAAACCCATTGAATATGCCTGAAATGGTAAATCAGTGAAATTTAAACCCAGTGAAAATTAGTCATTTTACAGTATTATATCACTTTGACTACCGTTATAGGTTCCTTTGGCATAAATATTGTGCCATATCTCAACTTGTCACCTGGTGACATTAGGCTGAAAAAAATCATATATTATTCATGATGCAGTACTACATTGTGCTCTATGGAATTGTTGTAAAAATAGCATTTTGGGGAAATGTTGGAAAATGTTCTCAAAATACGTCACTGTAACACACAAAGAATGCCATTTCATAGTGCCGTAGGACAATAGCTTCATGATTTTACTTTATAGACCAATGAACACTGTCATGCGATTTATGACAACTTTCTCAAAAATTATGAATAGGCTTCTATTTTAAGGACATTTAAAGTACAATGCTTGTAGAAGGGTATATATGTACTTACATGTTACTAAATGCACTGCTAGATATTTCCATGGTTTGTTGATTTGAAGACATTCAATGTGAAGACTAAATATAGAAGTCTGTAATAAATACACATTTTTTCTTTTCAGATATGACTCAACCTCCATACAATGCCCCGGCTGATGCTCCGCCGCCATATGGCCAGCAGTTTCCTCAACAACAACAACAACATCAGCCACCATATACAGACCAACAATACCCGGCTCAGCCATACCCGGCTCAGCCATATCCGGCACAGCCTTATCAGCAAAGTGTGTCAAATACAAATGTGGTGGTAAGAAACCTAGTGATCTAAAAATGAATTGTTGTAGCATAACCATTAACTATTGACAATGATTGATGCATGAAGTAACTGCAACATTCTGGTTTCTGCAAAATATCTGGGTCAGAAGTTTTATTGCCAATAGCTTAGATGTCATACATGTACATGGTGCATAAGTTGTTGTCCCGAAGCAAAATTTTTATCAGAGCTTAATAATTAGTTGCCATGTTTCATAATTGAAAAAAGTGTTGTGGAAATCAATGACGACTTGTTTCTTCAAAAAAAACATATTCCCCTAAGCCAAGCATGGTGAACGAAAGATGTAATTTGAATAAATTTTCGTGAGTGGTAAGATGGTTACAATGTTAAACGAATAACAAAAAATCATCTTTTCTGGGGTGGTCTTTGCGTATATGCCCACTCCTTACTTTGCCAGATTTTACATGTTGAGGCCCCTGGGCTTATAAGAGGGGAAGTATAGTAGTACGTCTATTGTTGCAATTATGGCGAATTTAATTTTATTAGTCCCCGTTCGGACGCAGTCCGAAAACGGGGACTTATGTTTTGCCCTGTGTGCGTCCGTCCGTCCGTGCGTCCGTGATCACCTGTATCTCGAACATGCATGGACCAATTAAGTTCAAACTTCACTCATACATCACACATTATATGGGACATATGCACATGCATTTTTTTCATGATCCGATTAACGATAGTCGAAAAGCGGCCATTTTAAGGCCGAAAATGCATCAAAATCACACATTTTCACCATTCCGGACCCGGATCTCAGTTATGCATGGACGGATTTTGTTCAAATTTGGTACATACATTAAACATAATAGGACCTTGCTGCACGTCATTTTTTTTGGGGGGATCGGGTTCGAAATGGCCGACTGGCGGCCATTTTGTTTTAAAAAATTCAGTTCTGGATCCGTATCTGAGACATGCTTGGATTGATCGAGTTCAAACTTCACACACACAAGGTACATCATGTCACAAATATGTATGTGCATTTGTTTCATGATCTCATTAACGATAGCCAAATGGCGGCCGCTTTAAGGCCGAAAATGCATTGAAATCGCACATTTTCACCATTCCGGACCTGGATCTCAGTTATGCATGGACGGATTTCATTCAAATTTGGTACATACATTAAACATAATAGGACCTTGATGCACGCCATTTTTTTTTTCGGATCAAGTTCGAAATGGCCGACTGGCGGCCATTTTGTTTTAAAGAATTCAGTTCTGGATCCGTATCCGAGACATGTCTGGATTGATCAAGTTCAAACTTCACACACACAAGGTACATCATGTCACAAATATGTATGTGCATTTGTTTCATGATCTCATTAACGATAGCCAAATGGGGGCCGCTTTAAGGCCGAAAATGCATTGAAATCGCACATTTTCACCATTCCGGACCCGTATCTCAGTCATGCATGAATGGATTTTGTTCAGATTTAGCACAATGTACATATGCAGGTGCATTTCGGTCATGATCTGCTTTGAATGTATATGTCACTCAAATATGAACGGAACGGGGACGTGTCATTGACAATGACTTGTTTACTAATAACCCTGCATGTGTGGCATATTTTTATTTATTCACTAATAATTTGTACGTTGAACCATTAATAAATAAATAAATTTTTAGCCGTTCTAGCAACAAGTTATTAGTAAATAAATAAATACAAATATGTCACACTTGACGAGGTATTGGTAAATAAATATAAATATGCCACATGTGTAGTATACTGTGCATGGAATTATTAGTAAATATAATTAGATCGTACTTGCAATGATTTAAAAACAAAGAATAAAAAATATGCTATGCTTGTAATGCACAAGCTACAAAATGTATTACTGCCAAGATATGCGAGAATACCCGGTAATTTATATATTCAACTTCTGACAAAGTCAGGGAAGGGGCTTGTAATTTCGCCTTCATCAGTCCGTCAGTCCGTCCAGAGCGATTTCTCAGAGATGGCTGGGCCGATTTTTTTAAAACTTGGTACGGGGACATAGTGGTCAACCACACTTGTGCACGTCAATTTATTTTCTGATTCGATCAAATATGGCTGACTGGTGGTCATTTTTAATGCCAAAATTCAGGCAAATTCGGCCCTTGTGTGTCCATCGTCATTTCTCTGAGATGGCTTGACCGATTTTGTTGAGACTTGTTACAAAGACAAAGGACCACCCATACAGATGCACGTTGTTTTACTTTTTTGAAATGATCAAATACTAGTATGGCCGAATGGCAGCCATTTTGATTGTTATTCATGGCTTTTGTCTGCCCATTGATATTTCTCAGAGATGACTTGACTGATTTCAGTGATACTAGGTACAAAGACACAGTGAGGAGGTATACATATTCACATGAATTTATTTCCTGATTTGATCAATATGGCTGCCTGGTGGCCATTTTGAATGTCAAAATTCTGTAAAATCCAGTTTTTTGGGTGTGTCCATCATCTTTTCTCGGAGATGCCTGGACCAATTTTGCTGAGACTTGGTGACAGAGTGACCATTGGTACAGATGCACATTGACTTATTTTTTCAAGGAATCAATTAATCAGCTCATTTGCATATTTAATTATTAATTTGAATTCTTGTTAATATCTTGTGAACTAATAGTCTAAATCAGACCAAACTTAGTAGAGACTTGATTTGTCAATATAAGATATTTGCTATGCAATATTGACTTTCAACTTAATTAATGAGCTAATTTGAATATTTAATTAATTTTGAATTTTTGTTAATATCTTGTGAACTAATAGTTCATGTATTTGCTATTTAATATTGACTCAATTGAATTTCCATATTCAATTAATTGTGAATTTTTGTTAAAATCGATGCAAATTTTACCAAATTTAATGGAGATATCCTAGCTGTTAACTTTGAGTAACATACTTTTGATTTCCAACTTAATCTTCCTACCCGATTTTATACATATACATTGAAACTTTATAATTCATAGCTAACTATAATCACATCTCACAAGTGGGGGCTGTGTCATCTTCAGATGACTTGTTCAAAGAATTAGACTTTCAACATAATTGTGGTTTTTTTCAACGAAATGCTTTGTTAACATTAAATTGTGATGTTTGAACATAATGATTTTGCAATCTAAATGAGATTAATGTTTTTCTCATTCCAGGTATCTGCTCCACAGGCACCGCAGACGGTTGTGATTCAACAGCGTCGGACTGATGCCTTGATTGGCCTGGATATTGCCGGTATGGTTATGGCAGTTTGGCATACATTCTGTTGTTTCATTCCACTGGGAATTGCAGCCATTATTGTGTCTGCATTTGTAAGTATACTCAATTCTGAAATGAATACTGTAAAACATGTTGAAAAAGCGACATGCAATTTTAGCAAATTGGGGTAAAATGACGTAATAGCGAAATGTTGATTTAGCGAATGATCAATTTCTCTTGTCATTGTTAACTTCCTGTTTTCACAATACTTTTCTGTCTCGTGCCAAAACAAATGGGCAGTTATCACCTCCATAAAGACAAAAAAACTGTTAAGTGTAATTAGGAAGCGCCCCATTATGTTCCTGATTACTGTATACTAATCCCCAAGCCTTGGCCATTTTGAATTAGCAACATCTTGAATTAGAGAATCAGTTCTCTCGCTAAATTCGCTAAAACGCCATGCTCACAAAAAAAAATATGTTTTACAGTATTTTATGTCAGTTACAGGCAATATTTTTAACCCATCAGGAGAGTGCATGGTTGAGGCAAATAGAAAAAAAGACAGTAAAAATGAATATGAAATTTAACAAGCTCCATTTTTTTTAAATACAGTTACAATTTAAATCAACAATAGTAGACTTCTAATGAAGATAAAGCTTTGTAGGATTTGTTGAAATGATTACAATTTTCACTTCTTTCTGTGTATTGTCGAAATATTTACATTCAGACCCATGTTTACAAAGAATGTGACGGCATATTATTATAAGGACAGTTTTCCCAATTAAACAAAATATATTATTTGATCAATGACATCATGGTCCGTGACTAATGATGGCCTAGTGAATTCCTAAACATTTTTGTGTTTTGCATAATTTCAATTGTTGAATTGTTGGTAAGCAATCATAATTTAAATTTTAGCTGTGTTTCTTGAAGTTATTCCTGTGGTGGCAACATCTCTCTTTCAACAATGGGATTTTGAAATGAATGATAATCAAAGAAAGCTTAGAAAGAACTCCCATGTGCTGAGAGTATTGGAGACACATTAAATATAATTCGAAATTACTTAGCTGAAAACTAATTATGCAAATCAGAAAATTAATATGAACAGATTTGAGTGTAAAACTAATGAGGTCTGCACAATGTAACAGAAAATCTATATACCAAGTTTAATTGAAATGTGATTAGAACCAAAAAATTATGAATTATTATGCTAATTAGGGAATTAATATGAACAGATTTTTACCCCCAAACTAATTAAGTTTCATTGAAATGAAATAATTAGTACTTTAGATACCAGTGTGAAAGCTTAAAATTGGTTAATTATGCAAATTAGGTAATTAATATGGACAGATTTTAACCCACAATTATCCAGGTCCATGTACAAACATTCATAGATGTGTGATGATTAGTACTCGAGATATCAGTGTGAAAGTTGGAAATTGGTTAATTATGCAAATTAGGTGATTAATATGCACAAATATTTACCCTATAACTAATCAGGTCTCTGCATAGTCTTAAAGGATCTATGTACCAAGTTTCATTGAAATGCGATGATTAGTACTTGAGATACCTGTGGAAAAGCTGAAAATTAACTAATTATGCAAATTAGGTGATTAATATGCACAAATATTTATTCGAAACAATCAATCTCTGCATAGTCTTTGAGTATGTAAGTACCAAGTTTCATTGAAATGTAATGCTCACTACTTATATCAAAAGCTGAAAATTAATTAATTAATTATGCAAATTAGGTAATTATATGTACTGATATTACCATAAAAAATATCAGGTCTGTGCAGTGTCATATGACATCTATGTACCAAGTTTCATTGAAATGTGATGATTAGTACTTGAGATATCAGTGGAAAAAACGAAAATTGACTAATCATTATGCAAATTAGGTAATTAGTATACACGGATTATTACCAAAAACTAATCAAAACCTAGCATTAGTTCAGAGCATCTATGTACCAAGTTTCATCAAAATCCAATGAGTGGTTATTTAGATATCAGTGGAACAGTCATGGAACCACTAAAAATTAGCTAATTATCATGCAAATTAGGTAATTAATATGCACAGATTTTTACCAAAAACTAATCAAATCTGCGCATATGTTCAGAGCATCTATGTACCAAGTTTCATCAAAATCCAATGAGTGGTTCTTTAGATATCAGTGGAACAGTCATAGAACAGCTAAAAATTAGCTAATTATCATGTAAATTAGGTAATTAACGAGCATGGATTTTTACCAAAACCTAATCAAATCTGCGCATTGGCCCAGAGCATCTATGCACCAAGTTTCATTAAAAACCGATGTATGGTTCTTGAGATAGCAGTGGAACAGTCGGACACACATACACACATACACACACACACAGACACACTAACTGCAAAGACTCCCATTTTGTGCTTCGCACATGGGAGTCAAAAATTACAATCTTATTTAAATTTGAGACTGTATATTACGTATTGTATAATACATATGGCTATATTACAGCCATACCATTAGTTAAAACATCTTTCACTGTCATTGTTATTCAAAATCTTCTTTTCAAAATCAGTACTTCCGCACTTGAATAACAGGCATAACTCTAAGAGTCACAGCTAAATTGTGATTAAAACTAAAATGTTAGATTAGATTCCAGAAAATTTTACAAAATCACTTCATTAGATGCTACTTGTATGTTCAATAGTGTTTTAAGACATGTGATATAACATGTGACATGAATGTTTTACGTATGAACACATTGTGGATTTCACTAAGATGGGCATCACTTGGTTTTCCAGTTGAGTTTTGTTTTTATTTCAATTCAAAGAAACTATCGCCTTGTACATTTAAAAATTAGCTTATTAAGCCACATTCTTTAGTGCAATCCCTGTCTTAAATATTTTCCGACTTTTTTCTTGTTTCAGGCATTTGGATTTCGGGCTGATGGTAAACATGACACGGCCAATAAGTTAAGCAAGGTCTCAATTGGTCTCTCCATTGCAGGTTTCATACTTGGCGTGGTCCTCATCATAGTCATTGTAGTTTTACTGATGAACGCTTCTTCTTCTTATGACTATGATGGTTATAAATAATGAAATGCAACTATCAGAGAGTGAGGTCTTCTTTAATCCTTCAAGTTAACTTTTGTCCCCATTCGCAAATTTGTAACACACATAATTTTTTTAATAATTTTTCCAAAATGTTGATCATTTTGAAATTTTATGTCTACTTGATCCAAAATTATCAAAAAATATATGGAAAAATACATAAAATCTGGCTTTGATGAGACAAATGACACTCAAAGGGTTAAAGTTGCATTCCCGCTTTGTAAATATGTGAACCATCATTCTCAGAACAGATGAAAATATAAAATGCAATGTAAAATATGAAATATTAACTGTAGATGCCCTGCTTTTCTTTTTGTCCATTTCATTCTGAGAGTACTGGAGGTACTTACCCCTTACAGACAAACAAACAAACCTACAATGTAACTGGCCTTCAAGGGCAAAACAAAGCCTCCTAACTCTGTGTTCATTGTTTACAAGTCTTAATTTAAGTGGCTTGCTATTCTGCAGTTAATTACTCATTTCAACATTGCATGGTATAAATAATAGCCAGGAGTAGATGGCACTTATTTTGTCAATACAACTTCAAAGGGGCAGAGGCTGCAAGTTTTACCATTTTTTTCGTATTATTTAATTTACATAATACCAAGCCAAAACTGTGGTTCCAAATGAATAAACACTTGTTATATGTGGCATGAACTTGTGATATGGCATATTTGTTTATTAATAGCATGCAAATAGCTGGAAAACAAACTTTTTATCAAGCAATTACTGTAAATTAATTTATTTTCAATATTTTCACTGGAAGGATAAATCAGTGAAAATATAATCCAGTAAATATACCTTTTTTCCTATATTTTACATTCAACTCATCAAAAGTCAGTGAAAATAAACTTCATACAAAACAGTGACAAATTTATTCCAGCTAAAATAATAAAATAAAGTATTTTACAGTAGCCATTTAGTAGGTTGTACAAGTTCTGTTTGCATATGCATGTCACGAGCATCTTAATACTTGATTCCATCCATGTTTGTTTGGTACAAGAAAGGTCATTTAGGCTCACAGTTACACAGCATAAAATGTACAGAAAAAATTGACTTAAAACAAATTGCTTAAGCCTCAACTTTTTGTGTTTCATGTTTTGTGAATTTTTATATTCCAGTATGCATAAAATCATTGGTACTTATAAACAGATATTTGACTCATTTGAAAATGGATTTCACTGTTTCACATCCTCAAAGTCGGAGCTAAATTCAAATTTTGCATTCCTGTGTTTTTATTGCTGCACATATACGCAATGCATTATGGGAGATAACTTTGATTTGTATATAACTGAAAAATATTTAACATACTAGAAACTCACTAAATTGTATGTCAACTTTTCAAACAAATTTTTAACAATATTAGTACGTGTATTCATATTAATAATATACAACTTTTTCATTCTCAAGGAAAATATTGAGATAAAAAGAAATAAATCTCTCCATAGAAACCAATGTGAAAATGAACATTTTCACAGTTTTCTATTCAATTTCGAAATCAAACATCCTAAAAAGTTGTCCAGTGACTGTAATTGTGGTTCTCTTCATTTTTGATAATAATGAAATTAGGACGAACATGATTTATATTCTTCAATTTGGCTTAAAATTCTTAAAATTTTTAGCAGATGAAAAAAACAAGAGATTGTTCATTCAAAAGAGGTATCTGTTTTGTGTTTCCATTCTTTGCATTCCTTGCATGTCTTTATGTAGTAGTGTTAGATTTTAATTATAGTGATGTTGTCATGCTGTTAGTTTTCAAGAATTGGTATTGAGATGCTGGTTATGTTATTGAAACACAATTATGATATTCATATGCAAATTAACCATCATGTGATATGCAAATTAACTTTATGTGCACTGTGCTCGGAGCACTGGACATAAATACTTAAATGTTTTTTTTCAAACAATACATCCATCCCTTTCAGTCTATTGTGTGCATGCCAAGATAGTGTTGTGACTTTTCTGTCAGCTACATAGCATTTTATACCCAGCTGTATGTTTTAACATTCTCTATTGTCAGTTGTTATTTCTATGTATTTGTGCTATTTTGAAAACTAGTTTCAAACATCCAAATAATACTCATACTGTACTGTGTAACCATGCGTTTTGTAGATAATTGTCTGTTAATGTATTTCTTTTATAATTTACTGTAGAATGATATATTTTTACTCAAGTTTCATTTTTACTGGTAGAATAAATAAATGAAAAGATATGCAGTTGAAGGGCAGAGGTTACAGCGATGTTGTTGTCGATAATGGTTCCATTCTAGGGGTAACCATTTAGATACACACAGGGCAAATTTGTTGTTTATTATTTTGTTAAATTTGAATAATCATGGTCAGGGCAACCACTGCCCTGGATTCACAACTAATTACCGGTATATAGTATATTAGCAAAACTGAATTACTGTAGAATACTTTAATTACTTGGAATATAATTTTTGCCCGGCGGGATGAATCAGTGAAAATAAAATCCAGCGAATATTCATTTTTTTCCTGTTTTACATTCAACTTGTCAAAAATCAGTAAAAATAAATTCCATACAAAACATGGTTTTCAGTAAAAATTAAATACAGCTAAAATAAAATATTCTACAGTATGTTAGAATAACAATTATCTTTTCTGCAGAAATATTGTATGCTACAATATTTGTTTTATTATTGTACTCATTTACATTGGTTGGTGGGACAGGTTGAGGTTAATGTAAACAGAATAAAAAGTTGTTTTTTTTCAAGAAAAAAAAAAAGTTTTTGGGGCATTTGTTTTTTGTAATCTTTGTTCTGATGTGTTTTGGGTTGTGGTGTATGCATATTTGCTTTATTAGTGCAAATACTATGTAATGTCTATGGTCAAAATACATTCACTTTATTTTGAGCATCTGTTTGCATTGAAGTATGTTTAGATAAACGGGTGTGATAGTTTTGAAATAATAGTCAGGCTGCAACTATGGGGGCTAATTTTCGAGTGAATCTTCTATGTTCGCATATTTGTTATGCCCCTTTTGCATTCATGCTATGGAGGGAACAAGTTAGTATTAAACATAATATTATGTACACTCATCATATGCTGTTCATCCGTCATACACGACTAAAATCCCCCGGTGGATGACGCTGTTCTCAAATGTGTGCTCTTTTGTGGAAAGTGTTGAGAGTGAAGCTGCATTGTAGTTTTGCATGTCTGCGGTAAATCCATGCAAAGTGCATATCCTCGTTCTAAGGTGGAATAAACGAAGTGGGCCTGAAAACATTGGCAGGAGTCTTCTGAACCATCAACAGATGAGGCAATGGCATGAAGATCAGGATTGGGATGGACACAATCAGCGAACGTTATGCATGTAATTAGTGTTAGACCAGACTAGGGTGAAGCTAGCGAAACATCAGTGTCTTTGTCAACGTTTCTCGCTGTTATTTAGTACTTTTTATTAGCTCCGCTGTCGACTTTGTCGAGCGGAGCTTATCATATGAGTGATTGTCCGTCGTCGTCGTCGTCCGTGTCAATGTTTTACTTTTTCGACTTCTTCTTGAAAACTACAAGCCTGAATGCTTTGATACTTGGTGTATATGTACCTTGGGTAGACCTCTCTTAGGTTTGTTAATTTCATGTTGATATCTTCAATTCTCTAATTTTGGTGAATATTTTTGTCATTTTTGGTAAAAAGTGATATTTTCAACTTCTTGTTAAAAACCGCAAGTGCAATTGCTTTGATATTACATATATAGGTACTACATGTGGACCTCTCTCAGATTTGTTCATTTTGTAATGATATCTTTAATTCTCTAATTTTGGTGAATATTTTTGTCATTTTTGGTAAAAAGTGATATTTTCGACTTCTTGTTAAAAACCGCAAGTGCAATTGCTTTGATATTACATATATAGGTACTACATGTGGACCTCTCTCAGATTTGTTGATTTTGTAATGATATCTTTAATTCTCTAATTTTGGTGAATATTTTTGGTAAAAAGTGATATTTTCGACTTCATGTTGAAAACCGCAAGTGCAATTGCTTTGATATTACATATATAGGTACTACATGTGGACCTCTCTCAGAATTGTTCATTTTGTAATGATATCTTTAATTCTCTAATTTTGGTGAATATTTTTATCATTTTTGGTAAAAAGTGATATTTTCGACTTCTTGTTAAAAACCGCAAGTCCAATTGCTTTGATACTACATATATAGGTACTACCGGTACATGTGGACCTCTCTCAGATTTGTTCATTTTGTGATGATATCTTCAATTCTCTAATTTTGGTGAATATTTTTGTAATTTTTGGTAAAAAGTGATATTTTCGACTTCTTGTTAAAAACCACAAGTCCGATTGCTTTGATATTACATATATAGGTACTACATGTGGACCTCTCTCAGATTTGTTCATTTTGTGATGATGTCTTCAATTCTCTAATTTTCGTGAATATTTTTGTAATTTTTGGTATAAAGTGATATTTTCGACTTCTTGTTAAAAACCAAAAGTTCAATTGCTTTGATATTACATATTTAGATACTACATGTAGACCTTTCTCAGATTTGTTCATTTCGTGATGATATCTTGGATTCTATAATTTTGGTGAATATTTTTGTCATATTTGGTAAAAAGTGATATTTTCGACTTCTTGTTAAAAACCAAAAGTTCAATTGCTTTGATATTACATATATAGGTACTACATGTGGACCTCTCTCAGATTTGTTGATTTTGTAATGATATCTTTAATTCTCTAATTTTGGTGAATATTTTTGTCATTTTTGGTAAAAAGTGATATTTTCGACTTCTTGTTAAAAACCGCAAGTGCATTTGCTTTGATATTACATATATAGGTACTACATGTGGACCTCTCTCAGAATTGTTCATTTTGTAATGATATCTTTAATTCTCTAATTTTGGTGAATATTTTTATCATTTTTGGTAAAAAGTGATATTTTCGACTTCTTGTTAAAAACCGCAAGTCCAATTGCTTTGATACTACATATATAGGTACTACCGGTACATGTGGACCTCTCTCAGATTTGTTCATTTTGTAATGATATCTTCAATTCTCTAATTTTGGTGAATATTTTTGTAATTTTTGGTAAAAAGTGATATTTTCGACTTCTTGTTAAAAACCAATAGTCTGATTGCTTTGATATTACATATATAGGTACTACATGTGGACCTCTCTCAGATTTGTTCATTTTGTAATGATATCTTTAATTCTCTAATTTTGGTGAATATTTTTGTCATTTTTGGTAAAAAGTGATATTTTCGACTTCTTGTTAAAAACCGCAAGTGCAATTGCTTTGATATTACATATATAGGTACTACATGTGGACCTCTCTCAGATTTGTTGATTTTGTAATGATATCTTTAATTCTCTAATTTTGGTGAATATTTTTGTCATTTTTGGTAAAAAGTGATATTTTCGACTTCTTGTTAAAAACCGCAAGTGCAATTGCTTTGATATTACATATATAGGTACTACATGTGGACCTCTCTCAGAATTGTTCATTTTGTAATGATATCTTTAATTCTCTAATTTTGGTGAATATTTTTATCATTTTTGGTAAAAAGTGATATTTTCGACTTCTTGTTAAAAACCGCAAGTCCAATTGCTTTGATACTACATATATAGGTACTACCGGTACATGTGGACCTCTCTCAGATTTGTTCATTTTGTGATGATATCTTCAATTCTCTAATTTTGGTGAATATTTTTGTAATTTTTGGTAAAAAGTGATATTTTCGACTTCTTGTTAAAAACCACAAGTCCGATTGCTTTGATATTACATATATAGGTACTACATGTGGACCTCTCTCAGATTTGTTCATTTTGTGATGATGTCTTCAATTCTCTAATTTTCGTGAATATTTTTGTAATTTTTGGTATAAAGTGATATTTTCGACTTCTTGTTAAAAACCAATAGTTCAATTGCTTTGATATTACATATTTAGATACTACATGTAGACCTTTCTCAGATTTGTTCATTTCGTGATGATATCTTGGATTCTATAATTTTGGTGAATATTTTTGTCATATTTGGTAAAAAGTGATATTTTCGACTTCTTGTTAAAAACCAAAAGTTCAATTGCTTCGATATTACATATATAGATACGACATGTAGACCTTTCTCAGATTTGTTCATTTCGTGATGATATCTTCAATTCTCTAATTTTGGTGAATATTTTGGTCATTTTTGGTAGAAAGTGATATTTTCGACTTCTTGTTAAAAACTGTAAGTCCGATTGCTTTGATACTATACATATTGTTCATTTTCTGATGATGTCTTCAGTTCTTTAATTGAAATGTGCATTGCTAACAGCGGAGCTATCTCAGCCGATAGGCTGCTTGTTTTTATTTATTTTGTTGATAAAAGATGATTACATCAAGCCTGATACCAGATTGCTGTGTGTAATATGGTGTGTAGTAACCATGATGTTCGCTGTATTATGGTACTGTGGAATACTTTATTTTCACTGGAATTAATTTTCGCTGAAAAGGCTTGTTGGGTATTTTGTGTGGAATTTATTTTCACTGATATAGGAAAAAAGGAAAAAAAAGTATATTCGCTGGATTTTATTTTCACAGAAACATCCCTTCAGCGAAAATAAAGTATTCTACAGTATGTGTAGAACATCCAAAACACTATTACATGTAATTTTGCGAGTTTTTAGCTCCGCTGTCGACTTTGTCGAGTGAAGATTACCATGAGTGATTGTCCAGCGTCGTTCGTGTAAATGTTTTACTCTTTCAACTTCTTCTTGAAAACCACAAGCCTGAATGCTTTGATACTTGGTGTATATGTACCTTGGGGCGACTTCTCTTAGATTTGTTCATTTCATGATGATATCTTCAATTCTCTAATTTTGATGAATATTTTCGTCATTTTTGGTGAAAAGTCATATTTTTGAATTCTGGTTGAAAACAGCAAGTCCGATTGCTTTGATACATATTTCTAATGATATCTTCTGTTCTTTAATTGCAATGTGCATTGCTAACAGCGGAGCTATCACAGCCGACACAGTCTTGTTCATTTATGTACATGTGTATCGGAAAATATAAATGCATCTACGTTTTGTAGAATGCAAGTCTAAGGAGTACGCTGGCTTGCTCAGTGTGTCTCTCTCCTTCGCTACAGAAAACAGGCGGAGGAAGCTGGGGTATCTATGGAGCCAAGATTTGAACGATACATGTATACCGATTCGTCATCGGGTTCACTGTTCCAAATACCTTCATTACATAGGTCAGGGGAACAGTGAATTTAACAATGGAGAGAATAGAAGACTATAAAAGTATTTACCGTTAGTTATCTGTTTGGCGGGTTGAGATGCCACACAACAAATAAAACACATGTCGGGTGTGTGCAAGTTGACAACAAATCCTTACAATTATTTTGTAACAATCCCATCTTTGAATCGCTGATCACAAAATGACGTACTGCACGCCCAAATCATTCTTAACCAGTAAATTCAAATTTTTATGTAAACAAGCCGCTGAGAATGTTACAGCCCCCTTTGTTCTTTGCATGAAAAATGAAATGTCAGCATTTATATGTTCCTTTGTGATCAAGTGCATATATTAGTTCTATGCTGACACTAATGACTTGGACTGCCAGACAATTTAACATCTGTGAGTCTCTAAATGTCTACTATGTAAGCAAAATGTGAAACGTACATCGCAATTCAAAATTATTGTGCAAAAAACGTGCCTCAGTATGCCGACATATATCACCCATATTCTAAGTTTGAAATGAATCAGCCAGCACATATTGGATATAATGATCTACACATATTATGTTAAATATGGCTGCCAGTGGGTCATTACGGTATCTGAACAGAAATCTAGGGCTTATGTATACTATCGTGTATCAACTACAAACAAAGTTTGAGAAAAATCGGTTCATAAACATGTATTATATAATGTGACGGAAGGAAAAATGGACGGACGGAACCCAATTCATAAGACATGCATTTTCTACGGTGTGTGTATATGTTGCAAGAACCCATAAACACGAGTGGAACAACAACTTTTTAGGTTTACTTCCATCTTCAATTGTGATGAATTTTTAATATTTTTTTTCATACAGTGAAATTAAAATTGAAACCCTTTCTATATTGAAATAAAGGGCAGTAGTCGCCACACATGTGCGAGATATATATGGGTCTTATATAAACAAAGGTGGTGACTTTGACTGTTGCGCAGATCAACAAGTACAAACTGAGACGTTACCAAGCTTTAATTAATTAATTAGGTATTTTTAGGAGATTGGAAGGTATTGAAGGAGTCACCGGAGATAATTAGTGCAAGTCTGGCCAAGGTCACCGTGTAAAACCTAATACTTGTGATTTCCATTAGAAGAGCGCATTGGATTGTGGAAAAATCAATGCCTATCAAAATAAATGTCACACATGCGCAGTGCGAGGACCACCCTTTAATCTTCGCTATAAAATAAGTAAAAACAGACAAACAAATGAACTATTGTATTGAAATCACATGACCTCTCCTGGCGGACGTTACGTTATTCTTCGTATAGTTGCAACCAGTGTATCGCTGACTAAATTTCAAGGTCTTTTATAATTTTTGTTTGAAATGGGTCGTGAAGCACTTCCAGTGCATTTGAGATTTTGGTTACCGCCCAGGTTTGATCTGTCCCGTTGACTTTCTTGTTTATCAGGTTTACTTTCCATGGCTTCTTTTTTCTCCTTGAGAGTTTCTAATTGGCATTGCTTTTCTTCTTCTAATCTAATCTTTTCCATCTCTAGCCGTCTTCTTTCCATGCTGTCTCTCTGCAAATTTAGTCTCGCTACCGGAAGTCGAATAATTTCTGTTATTTTAAGGTAATGAAATGCATAACATGGTGCCTTCTTAGACTTACATATTTGAGATGTTTCTGGCATTTCTCACTGTTTCTGTGCAAATTTATAACAAAGAAACAGTTTTATATTCAAGAGTAAAAGGAAACCCCTGACATCAGGTAACCAAGGGAAATAGAACAAGCAACGAAAAAGTTATGGACCAATCAGAATGCCGGATCCATTACTAGTTACCGACCTCTTGTGGCTTGGTAGGTCACGACACTTGAGGCAGGAACCAGCCAACCTTAATGCTAGTATGCTGACACTGTTTGGCGCTATTCAATGGGTAACAGCAACTGTCAGTGATCGGAGGTCATGCCATGGTCACAATCATGTCTGTGGACAACCCCTTTCTCCCTTTTTGCTGAAAATGAAGGTAATTGGCTACCACTAAAATAAGTGACCCTTTAAAAACAAAATATTGTGATACATTTTTCACAACGATAGGTCATAGGTCATCATGATGCATGAGTTGCAACTAATCATGTAACACTTCTAATACTCAGATTGAGAAGATATTTTTGACCATTATTATATTATTATGATCATTATTATTATAACAAGAAAGAGGTTATAGAAAAAATGATTGATATAACTCTCACCTTGAAATTTGGGTTTCAATTCCATATCACCAACAAGGGGAGTGAAAGGCTTGTAGCAAAAAGTCTCCATGTCTCCTGAAACAATGTGGGGATAATGTATATGATAGGAAGGCGTTGAGGGGTTGGTACTGAGTATACAAGTTCCTAGCAAATGCTTACGTGAGTGCGACCATTTACGCAATGCGACTGCCTGATGCAAATTCTTGTGTGACAGCGTCACATGTTTGGACTCACAAAGTACATCAGTGGCGGCGGCACAGGTAAGAGGCGATCGTCCCCTCGAAAAAATGTTGGGGGGGGGATTTATGTCAGCACAATTTGCCCCTAAAAATGCAGGAAATAGCATTTCAGAGAGTCTAGAATTCAATTTTTTAAGGGGGAACATATCCCCAGCCCCTTTAGTAAGGTCGTGGGGTTGGGCGAGCAGATCCCCCCCCCCCCCCATGCAAAATTTCGTGCCGCCGACTCTGTACACACATAATTGCTCACTGCTAACCACCTACGTGTTCACTATATGGTGTGAGCCTCGGTGTGAGCTTAAAATCGTCCATGGTGCCCGAGCGTGTGTATACACCACAGCCAGGCAGGGCCTCTGTCACAGCCGTCACAGCCTGGCAAGCCACTTGCGGTGAGCGTACATTGCGAAAAATAGCGTTTATGGCCTAGTACACAAACTTTAGGTCAATACATCTATGAACAGGAAATTTATCGATCCTACATTTCAGCGATGTACAAAATCATATCAACAACATCATCTATGTGTGCCTAGACCAAGTGACCAAACGCAAACTGTACTCTAACTTGTCCAAGTACACGACATTAACCCTGAATTCAAAAGAGATTACAATTTGCACTATAGTGTACAAACGCCTTGTAGGTCGAATGGAACTTACTTTCAATTTTGACCGG
Source organism: Saccoglossus kowalevskii (assembly GCF_978046115.1). Classification (NCBI taxonomy): domain Eukaryota; kingdom Metazoa; phylum Hemichordata; class Enteropneusta; family Harrimaniidae; genus Saccoglossus; species Saccoglossus kowalevskii. Next base: position 21,518,264 of record NC_140649.1, on the reverse strand, counting down.
AATGAGAACAGCCCGGGGTTGTACTAAATCACACACAGGCCGCATCGCATGCTGGTAAGATATGAATTTTAACTGCCCATCTTCATCAGCAAGATCCAATCTAGCTGGAATAACATAAATTAAAACATGAATCAAGTTCGTTAAGCCTGCTGCACATTGCCCGACTCTACACGCTCCGACACATCTAAATTGAGTATATACAAAATCTTCGCTCAGATGCGTTTAGATGAGTTTATGACTGATTGAGGAGATGCTGAATTGTTCAAGTTACGGACATCGAGTTACGAACATTGAATTACGAAAACATTGAGTTACAAAAATGACCACGCCCATATTTTGCAAACCACGCCCGCTTTTGCCAAATCACGCCCAAATTGTGCAGCGGCCAGTGTGCAGCGGGCTTAGAAGTTCAAATAATCAAAACAGGTATTTTGTCATTTGTGGTATATGTACAATCATCGATGATTATCAACAATACCAATGATGTGGACCAACGTATACTTGTGTTATGTTCAACTTCTGACTGGGGGCGTTCAAATTTAACATGAACGGAATTATATCCAAAGAAATAATACGACCCTTTGAAAACTCACCGGCCTCATCAGGTGAATAAAAGTCAACTCGTTCCTTGATGTAGTCAAGGACGCTGCGGGAACCGCACTGTGTATTAACCAAGATATTATTATTTTCTAATGAGAAAGCACAGAGATACATTTTTCAAATACATGAAATAGTATTCAATTATACACATTCCATTTTATATCAAGACTACTCCACAGTAAAGGTCAACAATACATTGCTATGGATCTAGGCTGACCCAGTTATCGCCGCCATATCTGTTAAAACAAATCATTATTATCTAGCTACAGAATGTTTACGTAATTTACGTAGTAACTCACCCCCAAGCGGTATGGTTGAAAACATTGCGATTTTTGCCGTGAAGTTTCACCGTAACAGTTATAAATCGATGTGTTTGCATAGCCGCCTGACGTATGCGCGTTCGATTATCGGGACAAGCGCGCGGGACGTTGTGTTCGATCGATCCGCCATGTTTGAATGTATGCGCCAGACAAAAAACACAGGCAGTCTTTACGTTGCTTGGTTCGTGGTTTTGACATAAATCGCCCCTAGATCCAAAATCGCCCTAGAATTTCTTTAGTTCTAGCACAGTCCCTTTTGTGGTTCTGAGAGTGTATAACCTCCATGGTATAACTTAGGGCGATTTTGGTTCTAGGGGCGATTTTCGGAGCGCGTTCGTTTTGCTGCCTTGGGACACACTCCTAACATTGGCGGCGCTCTCATTTCCGCTCCACTCATTCTGCAGCATGTGGATTTGGGGTGTTCCGAGTGGCAGTACAGACCCGTGGCAACGAAAGGGTTCCCTACAAAGGAAGTGGTGTACGCGAACGTAATCCGGGGAAGTAGTGTCGGGTGATTTCATTGCTTCATTGCAAGCGAAACTCTATATTTTAAAACCTCACCCATTGGCATTTTCTGTTTGAGAAAATTTCTGTAACAACTTTTTACCTATCAACGATTCCGACGTTAACTACCTTTTCCTCAAACTTACCGGCACTGCAAGCAGGGACTGAAAAAATTGCATAGCAGTCGAACGAATACAGGGCAGGCCCAGGGTTTTTCGAGGTGGCGACCGCGAACGCACTCTTAGTCGCTCGGCCATCAAACTAGTAAACCCGTAAAAACCACGCCCAGATGCTATCGTTTGAGTTTTCATCTGAGCAGGAAATATTGAAAAATATTTGAATTTACAAAAAAAGGAAGCTGCGAAGAAGAGTAATTCAAGTTATTAGAGACATTAAGATGCGCATACGAGAACGGAACGAGAACGGATACGTCACTGCTTTGTGCATGACCTCCGCGCGAACCAATGACGTCATCGGTTGCCTGGTCGTTCGGCAGTCGTTTTGAACGTGATCAAGGTGACTGACTCGTAGTTGATTTCCGAGAGCTTTTCTCGCTGTCAATTTTGAATAATTTTCATTGACATTGATAAAACGTTTTATATTAGAGTGTTTTTGAATATTTATGATGAAATAAGAAATATTGGATGCATTTTAGCTGACATTTATACCCACTAAAAACGCATGATATTGATCTGCTGAAAGAGGATTCGGCAAACAGGCCTGGGACCTCAGCAGAGTGGATGGAAATAGCGAGAGCTCTGTCAAATGTCTGTGAACTAACTACTAATTCAGATTCCGGATGAGAAATGACATAACAAATGTTATTAGGTAGTTATTGTTGCCCAATGAGACGGATTGACATGGTTCTGGTTTCAGTTACGTTCCCGTAATGGGCGCTTGTACTTAATCGTTTTCTGACACCCGAGAACGTAACGCAAACGAAATTAGAACATCACGTTACGTTCCCGTTACGTACGCAAATCTTAAACTCTCTATTAATTTTAAAGCGGGGGGGGGAGTCGTCACCTGCGCATGCGTCAGATGGCCATAGCGTCTCAATGTTTACAAACAAGCGTCTATCCATGAGCCTTAGCGTTTTTAGTTGTTGTTATCATCGCTTAGGTGACGACCCCACCCCCCACCCCCACCCCCACCCCCCGCTTTAAATTAATGTACTGTAAAGGTGGTTATTGGTGTAGCCGAAAAAATTTAATGTGAGAAAAATGTATACAATAAAACTAAGTAGAGCAGTAAATACTAGTACCTTGACGCAAACATGAGAAAACAAGTTCGATATGGAGAAATTATATTATTTGAATTGTATATTATTGACACAACAAACCCTATCTCTCCATTCGATTATGTTTCCTGTTTACTGTGAGATGGCGTGTAATGCTTGAAAGACGTGGTACGAATGATTTGATTTCGAACTTGAATTTATCTTTTTTTTTTCTCACAGAAATGCATATCTTAAATTTAAAAACCCAGAATTTATTCATTTTGCAATAAATTGTACTCCAAGACAATATAAAGGATATTGACCTAAAAGAAGTTGGGGGTCACCAGCTTTTTTTTTAGAGAAATTGATGGTTGTATTTTAGGGGAAAGTCGCAATTATGACACTATTATAACGATTTTACCACAGCTTCCTATGGCAGAGATATTATGCAATATCTCAAAATCTAGGCTGGTGACATAGGCTGAAAAAATCATATATTGTTAATGATGGAGTACTTTTCGTTTTTCTTCATTGTACCATGAGACAATAGCTTCATGATTGTACATAATGAACTAATGAACATTGCCATGCGATTGATGACCAATTTTGTCAAACATTATGACTAGGCTTCGACATTGACCATCATCAAATATGTAGCTCATTATTAAGCGTGGTAATACCAAATCTAGAAACATAGTTTTGCGTTTGTAGAATACTTTGACGTCACTTCGATGCTATGACCCCTGTTGTTCTGTTTCTACGTTCAATTTCACACCTAACGCGGGATCACGCAGTGAACGCAAGTTATTTTGAAACTGAAACGAGAAGTTTCTTTTGGCCAAGTGAATAACATCAGAACATTTTTAAATGTGGAATTACGCACTGCGCTCGTTGCATGTCTGGTTTGATTCAACTGTCATTACAATTTACAAACATTTATACAAATAAAGAAATTACAAGAAAACCTCTGCACTATATATAAACTTGAAACGACCACGAGCGTAAGCACTGATGTCAGGGGAGCAAGGAATGAAAGTGTGATGGATCAATCAGAACGATGAATCTATTACTAGTTACATGCCTCCTGTGTCTTGGTGCGCCATGACACTTGAGGCAGTGCAGGAACCAGCCAAGGTCCATATTACGAACCGCCCTCTGTAGGCTGCGATCTGTCGGAGTCTGGAAGTAAGGGAACAGAAACATTTGCATATTAATACAATTATTGTTTGGCAGTAATTATTAATTAAATCTCAAAGCAAAAGAAAGCAAAAACATCGAATGTAGAAATTTAGTTTTCTAAATTCACTATGTGTTAATATTGGTATGTATGGTTAATTTAATAACAATTATTTACTACTCCGTACATCTACTTAGAATGTTACATTTTGTATATGATTTACAGATTTATACATAATAATTAGGTAATTCGCATATTTCTCCCAGGTGAATGTAGAAAGAACTACCTATGAAATTGCCACGAACTGCATTATTGGCGTATTTGTTTCATTGTTAAAAACTCGAAATTATAATAATTATTATAGAAAAAAAATAGTCTCCCAAATAAGTAAAAACAAGACATTATGTCAGATCAAATGCCCTGTACCATAACTTGACAACGACGCAATGCGACGCAATGGAAAAAAAGGTAAATAGTATGTGTATTGACATAAAGCAACTTTCAAATATCCCAATACGTGTAGCGATATTTGTGAGAAAGATAGAAAGTATTTTCTAACGCTTTTTCTCGATATCTGACTTGCTACAGAAAGACATTAACCGATAACTATGGTAACAAATAAATCATATGCTAATTTAATTTAATTTAATTTAATTTAATTTAATTTAATTTAATTTAATTTAATTTAATTTAATTTAATTTAATTTAATTTAATTTAATTTAATTTAATTTAATTTAAAAGTGTTCCCATAGATATGTAAAAAGACAGACACATCCGGGCATTTTTTTGAGGTTGCCATTTTGAATACCCACATTTTCAGATTTCGACTGGTACACAGAAATATTGGAGTTTTAGTGGCGTTAAATTACAATTCTCTATATCGTAAACAGGGCCAATAAAGAAAGTAAGTAAGCTGTTTCATACATTATAATGGTTATTTAAATTCTATGTTTAAGTCAAAAAGCTGATTTTTGTAGGTGGTCGTCTAGAAAATGAGTTTGATTCAACATTAAATACCATGGGTTCGACACCATAATCTGATCTAGGAATATCTCTGTACATGTGATATTTTTAGACACCGTGTACAGTGGTTTAGTATATCATATGAAGCACTACAAATACGTTGTTATTTCATTTTAGACGTAATTATAGGAACACGCTTTCAACTACCTTGGTTTTAAATAGTAACAATAAGAACTTTATTACACAATTGAAACATCTGTGGTAGCAGTGTGGCGAATATACCAATGAACTGCAATAACATGTGCTTAAAATAGCAATAGATCGATTAGTAATCTAGATTTCCTCAACCCCACTCAACCCCATTCAACCTCATAATTTCCCCCCCTGAACAAATCTTATTTCAACCATCTGCTCAACAGCTAAAACCACACTTGATTTACGACTTCACTGCTCAAAATAATTTAATTCTCAACAACACCAATAAAACCTTTTGTCAGATGTTTTGAAGTTCGCAATTAAGAATTATTGCCAGTTTCTCGTATTACTGCAGAAAATTACCTGCTATGGCGCTATCGCTTACTGGCTACTCTCGCGGCGAGTGACATTATACATGTATATATATATATATTTGTTCTATTTAAAAATAAATAAATTACATTTAATTTGAATGTATTTCGCACAATACAATGCAACACAGCCAGTAACATGCTCAGTAGATGTAATATCTTAAAATGGCATTTGGATGTAAATGGCCATTATGACTTCTAAATGTTTTGTATCTTGTTTATTGGTTGTCATGCCATTCTGTGGCAGCTGATAACAAATATACATTTCAAATGAAAAAAAAAAATATTCAATGGAGTATGAATTAAAATATCTTATACAACGAAGTTGTGAAATTTTCGTCTCTCAACTGAATTGCAATATTTGTCTGCTACGTACAACACCTTGAATATTTTCATAACGGACACTTTTATCGAGGGGAATTGGTTGCTGCGTTTTACATTGGGGTGGGGGTGCTACGCCATGCGAAATTTCCGTTTTAGGTCCAGACCGCTACAACATGTTACGACATTCCCTGAAATGATTAAATTGAAGTGCTTTCAAATATTATACTTTCCCACCGTGGCATGAAAACTTCGCGCGAGAAATGTGCGCCCTGGTTCCACCTTCCACCAGTATACTTGCATATTATCTTACATTATTTGCATATTATCATACATCATTTGCATTTCTCACCATTATTCCACCATAGGCATTGCATTTGCATATTATCATACATTATTTGCATATTACCACGCATCATTTGAATATCTCTTTCCGGTAACCCCATATGCATTTCACGCTTCACATGTCGCTTTCTTATAGAGTGTTGCAGTATCATGTTACCGGTAGCTTTCTTTCAGATATGAATCAAACAGAACCTGCTCCACCGTCATATGACCAGTACTATTCCCAGCAACAATATTATAATCAGGCATATCCGGCACAGACCTATTCGACTCCAAGTACTTTTTCAACTGCGGTGGTAAGAAAATCAGTGATTTAATAATATATGTCGACAATATTATTATTTACACATTCTGAATGACGTCAGTTTTCCGTGTTGTCAAGAACATGACGATTAATATCAAACACTCTGTAGAGAAGAATGTTACCAATATGTTTATCAAAAATATTATTATACATTTGGGAATTATTTTTTCAGCATCTTAGAACATTGGTATTTTTGTCAGTATAAACATTAGATTCCAGAATTAATATGACGATAATCGATTTGCTACTCGTGTGTGTGTGTGTTGTATTTAGTACGCACCGGAAGTAGAATTCGAAACAGAAATAATAAGATGGGAAAAATTGCAGCGCAGGCAGCAATAATATAGTCTATAGTCAATTGTTTTATCTTTCATTAAAAACAATTATTTGTTAGCACTATATTGTGTGACAGTTTCAAGCACTGAATGAGAATGTTAATTTCTACTCACGAAATGTGTTTACTAAAGTGTTAACTAACTGAACAATACCAAAACAGCATGATAAACTTATATATATAGCATCAATATTTTGGCGGAATATATTATATGCAAATGTAATGTTATGCTGTTGCATTTAGTTGAGAACCAATACTACTGTTTTAGTCATTTCATTCAACTACTGCTTACAGGCGCCACAGCCAGTTGTGATTCGATATGCCTTGATTGGCCTGGATATCATCGGTATGATTATGGCAGTTTGGAATACATTCTGTTGTTTTGTTCCACTTGGAATTCCAGCTATTATTGTGTCTGCATTTGTAAGTATACCATACTCAAATCATCTGAAAGGAATACTTGCTTTGCCGTAATGTTAAACTGGGTGATAAGACACCTGAGGAGTGGCTGTGGGTCTTGTCATTTTCGTCGTTAATAATTGTTAATATGTGCGCGATAACTGTAATATTTCAATCAGTAGCGATCAGTATAAATAACACTCCGATAAAAACGTTGCCTTTTCCGATAATGAGAGTGATTAAGTAATTTTGATTAAGTAATTTTATCGAGTAAAAATATATTTATGAAAAAAAACAATCATCCCCAGATTTGTATTTATTGTATATAAAATATTGTATCCACTGATGACAGGAATATCACCATTTTGTTTCATAATTGTAATCAATATATTCGCCAATTTTCAGGAAATTGAAGCCATTCCAGTATTCGTATAGTGTAAAAGAGCACAGACAACTATGTAATTCTGACATAGGGTTGGTATATATGTACAAGTGCCCACAATTATGGTGAATACATGTTTAGCCAAATTTTACTTTGCAATCTGGTGGAGGTAGATGCTATGGTTGTTTGTAACACATTGCCTACTGGAAATCTTCATGAATGAGAAATCAAAGAAAGCTTAGAAAGAACTCCGGTGTACCCGATATTGGAGGCGTATTTAAAATTATTACAAAAATTGTGATTAGCTTTTCAAAAAAAAGCTTGGCGACTAATATTGGTATATGTTATTTCAGTTACACACTGTAAAACACTATAATCCACGTTAATTTGATTGTACGTCCGTGGTTTACAGTCTGATTTTTTTTCAAGAGCACAAGTTCAATTTAAATCTGACTTAGATAATCAAATATGGATGGTTTTAAACATTAAAGTAATCACATCTGTGGATTGCTCTCAAGGCATCTATGTAGCATGGCTCAAAGAAATGTGATGACTATTCATATTATGCAAATGTCAATCCAAAAACCAGACCTTTTCCCAAACTTTCATGCATTTTTCCAAGACATTTTGACCCTTAATTCAGGCCAACATCATCGCCAAAGCTCATCAAAGTTCTGAGGATATGGTAGTTCCCTAGAGAAAACTGGTCTTTCTAAAATGAATTAATAACTATGAAGAAATTTAAAGACTTTTCAAAGATTTTTTTATTTTTTTCTGTAATTTAAAGACAACTCAAAGACTTTCCTGACCTAAAAATATCCAAAGAATTTCAAAGGATTTTCCCAACGCTATGGACCTGTATCATACAAATTAGATAATTAATATATATGTATTTAGGCCCCAAATTAATTAGGTTGTTGCACTGTCTTAGAGAATTTATGTACTATGATTTATTAAAATAAATGATTAGTATTTGAGATGTTGACGGAAAAGCTGAAAACAGACTAATTGGCAACAGCCAAAATATAGATTTTTGAATACTTTTGTGTCAAATGTGTCATTTCCTACCAGTCTAAAAACCAGGGGCAGAATGTCTGCCAACAATTAACTAGTGACAGTCCGTGACCTCTCAAACTATCTAGATAATATGCATCGTTGATCAATATGTAACTAGTCACGACAACTTCAGTGAAACCTCAAGTTGTAAAACCAATCCAAGATATGAGCCAGAATTCATTCAATATATTCCGTGTTCTGTAGTTTATAAATATACCGCAAACTACGACTACGCAATGGATATAAGTCACGTTGAGAGTTTCAACAACACTCCAAACATTGTTCACGACAAGGGGCTTGGGTAATCAATGTAATGAAATAGACTCTGTCCGTGGATAATAATTATAGAAAACTAAACGCAAACATACCGGGAAAGGAAAACTTGCCCCAACCCCTGGTTTAATCTGAACTGTAATTTGGGCATATTCAAATTAAACATCCTGGCGCTGATTCAATCTGTTCCGTGATTTGGGGTATATTCAATTATATTCGAACACCTGATTTGACCTGGGCATGATACGAGCATACTCAAACATGTCCAATCCCTGATTCAATCTGGGTTGTGAAGTGGGTGTATTCAAACATACCCCACCCCGATGTAATCAATGTCGTGATTCAATCTGGGCTGTAATTAAATTTTGTGCAATCACAGCCAAGAGCATAATATAAGACATGTTGTTGTTTTTGTTTTTTATTTTAAAGTGCACTAATATAATTCATGTTGTCTTATTTTTTTATGTTTCAGGCATTCGAGTATCGACACAATGGCCAACATGACAAAGCCACCAAGTTTTCCAAAATATCAATCGGTCTCTCCATTGTAGGTTTCATACTTGCTGTGGTCACCATAATTATAGTGGTTGTAGTTTTATTTGTTGTCAACACATCCAAAGAATTCTAAGATTAAAAATCTCAGCGAGAGTCTGATGAGATATAAATGTACACAAATTAAAATCTGCTCATTGAAATTCTGATCGAAATCTGGTCACAATATTTGGAGATTTGTTCTCTTATTTGCATAGAACTATGTGATAGAAATTCTTGCTAGAATTTACCCACAGTCACTAACAAATATTCCCGTCAAAATGTGGTTGAAATTTGTATTGTATATCACCCAGTCACTGAATTTAGGTGACTTGCTGTAATTCATATTCTTCAATTAATTACTCATCTCAACATTACATAATATATATATTGTCATATCAGGGTATGGTGGCACATATATACAAAGTATTAACGTAAAGATAATGAGGCATGAGCTGTGTGTGTTTTCAATGTTTCAAGTAATACAGAGTCAAAACTATTTTATGATACCAAGAAAACACATGGCGTAAATATTATAATAGTATGCTAATAACTGGAAAATGACTTCTTGGTTGCTCAAACATTATTCGCATATCGAGTATGTTCAACTCCTCATTTAAAGGGCGGCAGTCGTCGTGCCGCGTCATGTTCGATATGGGACTCGTAGAGACGTATACAACGCGTGTAAAATACATTGCTTATTTACATGAAATTCGAACACGCGCTGCGCGACGACCACCGCGCTTTAACATTTAAATCGCTTATACTCTGAAGAACATGGCGCCGACCGACTGTACAAATAAGCTCAAAGCGTGGTAGTCGTCGCGCTGTGCATGTGCGACATTTGTGTTGATAAACATTGATTTTCCCACAATCCAATGCGTTCTTCAAATGGAAATCACAAGTATGAGGTTTGACCTGGGCGCGACTTGCACTGATTACCGACGGTGACTCCTTCGATACCTTCCAATCACATGAAAATTGCCTAATTAAAACTTAGAAACGTCTCAGTTCGTACTTGTTGATCTGCGCAACAGTCAAAGTCGCCATCTTTGTTTATATGAGACCCATATATCTCGCACATGCGCAGCGCGACGACTACCGCGCTTTAACATTCTGTGCCTCTTCTGATGTAAAATAAATGTATTTCACGAATTTTGTGTAAAGCTGGGCGCTACTGAAGGAATAACCATGTAAGAGTATTTAGGGTAGGATTGGTGTTGCCATAGTAACAATTACACATGTAATGACATATATACAGAATGTTTGTTCTGATTAATATTTCAATGTCCAACACAATTGACATAGGGGCGGCCATATACTCACTGATTTGTGTTTATTTGCTCTTCTCTACACTTTGAATAGTATGTATTACATAGAAATAACAAGGTTGTGTACTTTGTGGATAAATTCTCTTTTAATACATTTTATTTATAACTTTATTGGATACTAAAGTTGCTGCTGTATTTTTTAGCTCGGCTTGTTCTCAAATAAAAAAAATGAAACGATAATATGTGTTTTTTTCTCAGTTACATAATGTTGTACCTGAGAAAAATAGTTTTATTTTGGTGAAGTCAATACTACAAGCACGGGTTTTGAGGAACTAATCTCAATCAATTAATATTTAATAAATTAGCCCATCTATTAATAATCTGATCTGATTGCAGCTCTATTGCAAACATACATAGCAGTATGTCCAATATGATTAAAATCCCATATCAATATCGAGGCTTCCATCGTTGGTGGCGTCACATCTGACAACAGGTTTTGCTGGTTCTCACCTCAAGTGTAACTAGTAACGGTTCCCGCATTCTGATTGGCCAGTCAAGCACTCGTGCTCACTGTCGTTCTATATATAAAGCAGGGTTTTCCTTTTACTCTCGTGAATATTTTCGGGCGGACATCTGGGCATTTTTACCGCCTGGCAACCATCGCGGTGAAAACAAAGGCCGAAAACTATCAGAAAACGGTACTTTTGGATGGCTGTTGAGACTCCCCTGAACAGTGAAACAAAATTAGCCCTGCGTGTGCAGCATTACAGACACGTTTACGCAAAACGAAACTTGGAATGTGGAACAATATGGCGATTACTAGTTACCTGCGTCCTACTTGTCATTCGCAAAGGACGCCGGGAACTAGCGAAACTACAAGTGGGTTGTATATGAGTATAATAGCGGCTGAATGAAACTGTCGGCACTATTGCGTTCAATGCAGCTATACGACCTCCTTTATAAATGAATGAATGATACAAGTACAATGCCTAATTACATTAAAGCAACAGCAATATAAACCAAAATGTTCTCCGCAAAATGGCGTCTATATTAAAGCGGGAGGGTCGTCACCTGCGCACGCGCAGGAATCGAGTCCCAAGCGACGATAACAACACACGCTAAAAACGCAAAGGCTCATGGGTAGACGCTTGTTTGTAAACAATGACACGCTATGGTCATCTGACGCATGCACAGGTGACGACACCCCCGCTTTAATTTATATGTCCCTCTGTGTTCGTATATCGTCCGAATTGTCACTCAATTGTGATTACTCGTTTTTAGGTAAAATATCTGTTCCGATAGTTCATGTAATGGTTGCTTCAAAATGAATGACATTACAAGATTCTACTCACAAGCTTATTTTTTACAGGATAAATTACAATTAAGATATGGAATATAAAGTGTGACCCAATATTGAGAGTAGTACTGCCAACGTATATATTAACATATTTACCACTTCTAATCTCGTATCTTTTATTTTTTTTTTTGGATATATTTTTATTTCATATCGAGTAACAATATATTATGAGTAACATTTCCTTCAATTAGTGTTACTATGGAAACCGAGTTTGTTTAGCCCATGTTTTTAAAGTACCTTCGGGCGTACTGACATGCATACCACAGCATAGTTTATAGCAGCTATGTTTCATTTTTGTATTTTCAACATCATATCAGTCTGAGGATGTTGATTATTTCAAAATAGTTGACTGATGTTACGCCTTCTTCGTTATATTATCAAAAACTACATGTACTTTAAGTCTGTTTTGTCCATGTATTGCCAGATTTAAAGTCGTTATATACAAAACAAATAAGTATCTGGGTGGCTCGTAGCTGTCAGGAGTGTTAGTTTGATAATTGTTTTGAAAAGTGCCGAAAACGAAACATAGCAGGTAGAACTAAATCCGTTCTTATTGCAAATCCATGTTATCTCTACTATCAAGTGTTGTTTTTTTTCCAAATTTAACTCTGGAGGCTCTTCTACTGCGACTCGAAACATTTAAATATAGCTCTAGTTTGAATTACAAAGAAAAAAATAACGTGTGGTCTTTTTAAATAAGTGAAGAAATAAAGAAAAAAAATATTAAAAAAGTTAAAAAATTGAAGAAATGAATAAAAAAATATTAAAGAATTAAAAACAAATTGAATGAATACATAAATCAACTTTTTAAAGATGAAGTAGACGAGACATAATAAAGGTTAACCAATCGGGATGTCGTAAGTCACAGATGCGCATGTACGTGAACATGTGCTGGTAGGCTGGTAATTTAGTAAACACCCTCCACGATCCTCATTACGGTCCAGCGTTGTATAGCCAAGCGTTTAATCCACTTCATGTCACATTTTATATACTGTATACGAATTGTGTTTACACTGCAGTTCCAAGTATTGTGAAACAGTCGACGAGATGGAAGATTCGCCGGAAGGTAACGTATAATTGTACAAATAGCGACGGTTGATGTCGTCAAGGTTATTTAATGATGCGTGACCTTTTACTGACCTATTTATATATACTCTCACAATAAACACGTGTGCCATCATAATTACGCTACATTATATGTATTACGTCACGCCGCACGATAAGACTTCTCGGTGATTTAAACTTACAAATGGCGGTGGAGTACTTATATATGAAACGGTGGTTGACGTCATTTATCCGGCATGTAGGGTATAGAGTGGCTGGGTCAGTGGAAACGTCATCAGAGATATTCAATACCATTAAATATATTCAGACTCAATTCACACCATTGAAATGAATAGACCGTATTTAATTGATCGGCATGATTATAATGTTCGACATCTCGGCAGAGCAATATTGTACAAAAAAAAAACATTTAATTTCGATCATCTGTAAGTAGTTAAACTCAGACGCACAATACAATATTAGTGAGGTATCATGTGGTTAATTGTATTCGTATCATCTTAAATTTAACAAATGAATGGAATATGTATTATTATATAGGGGCATTACGCGTCAACAGTACTGGTACCAGGTAGCTGAGCTTTGGGCTTCACGCGCGTGCGATGTACTCGGTGAATATTGTAATTCAAAACCCTTTCGCTGATCGCTTTTCTAGTATACATGTCCCAACCAACTACACTGTTACCTGGTACATCTTATTTGTTCATATGGTTATATAAACCGTATCTTTCAAAGCAAAATTCATAAAATCACATTGATTTCCATTTCAGAGCCTCGGCGGACAAACCAAGATGACGAAGTAATGAATATAGATTTAAAAACACATGGCGATCCATTCACGATCTCTTTACCCGAGGACACCTTCAAGGTACAGCATTGTTTCGTGTTTCGTATGTTTCTTTTGCGACACTCTAACATCCAGTATCGTGTGTGTTCTAAAAATAAAAATGACGACACACAACGTAATAACATATTAATGTAGTCATTATGAAGAGCACAATGCGTGATACGTATATCATATAATAATAATATAATATAATATTAAAACTGTAAAATGAATCCAGTTATGAAATTTGTGATTACAATAAAGCCAGAATATTGTTATGAAGAAAGCAACGATCCGTGATTAATAGCGGTCAACACATGATAATCGATAGACTTGCAAACAGTCTCTTGTTTGTTGTTCTTTTCAATAAATAACATGTTACGTGAGTGTATAAATATCGAATACCGGATATACCACGAAACAACCGGCTAACCGCCATTTACAATTTATGCACTCACGTAATATTATAATTCATTAAAAAAGAAAGAAAAAGACTGCGTGCAAGTCTATATTACCGGGGATAATCGATATTATATATCACATAGCACACCCTTCCCATCGAGTGTTCTAGGATTTATCAATGTAAAGCGGGAATACTCTCCTCCGTCCTTTTTTGACATATAACGAATAATGTTAACATCATTTCGTTGCATGGACGAATTTAGCCAAGCAGTACAAGGCGTGCCGAATAGCGGCCACCGAGTATTTGATATAACGCACACGTGAAACCCTTTATTCTTTTGACCGTCTTGATGTTCGCATCCTATCGCATAGATACACCTGGCGATTTTTATTCTATCAGCAATTGGCCATTAAAACTCGGTATATTTTTGAAAAAAATGCAGCGACATTGTCATTTAAACAAATATTTAAACAAATAACACACATTTCATAAAAGAAAGGCAATATTACCCTGAAAAAAAAATCCAGCACAAAATTGAAGAACAAATCATTTTACATTTACCACCTTGCCGCCAAAACTGTCTATTGGTGTAACCCTTATTTTCTTAATACGGTCACAAATTTATAGCGCATGGAGTCTACTTTTCGTTAGCGAAGCAAAAACTGACGGAGACAGCTGGGGTAGATATGCGTTCGAAAAAAAAGAAAACAAAATGAATTTCGAGACCTGAAGTATGCCATGCTTAGGATATGGAAGCGAAGCGTCCCAGGTTGCGTCTTGGTCCAACGCCGATAGCGCAGAAACCATGTTGAAAGAATTAGACTCAAAGGTGTATAGGGTGTATTCTGTAATATATGTAATATTGATTAATTTTTGCAACACGTACATGGCCTTGATTGGTCATTCATAGGCTCACCTTTAAGTTAGTGTACATCATTTATCGACTTCATGTTCGTATAACAAATATTATCTGATTATTTGCAATATTGTAATTAGGAGAGACATCTACAGAGGGAGTAAACTGGCGCGTTAGGAGAGACATCTACAGAGGGAGTAAACTGGCGCGTTAGGATAGACATCTACAGAGGGAGTAAACTGGCGCGTATTGATATATGTTTTGCTGAGGTTCAAAACGCTCAGTCGATTGAAGGATGCGTTATTCAATATTTGATTTTAATTATTGTGGATCCTTACGTCATGACCGCGATTGCTCACGGATTTGTAAAATCCTACTGGGACGTTCAACCTATACATATGTATATACCGAAAATATTATTTTAAAATAATATTTTCGATATATACTTTTTAACTCATTAATAGAAATCTGAATAATATTTTGTACGTGAAGTTATGTAACGTTCCATATAACTTGGTTTTAAAGTCAGTGTTTATGTTGTGTATATGCGTACAGTTAATGCTTAGTGTTGTATGTGTGTTACAAGTGTAATGTCTTCCTTTTGTATTTAGTGCATGTATAACATGTTGTATCGTGGATGCCGTGTTTGAGTTTCACTAATGCATCTATATCCTTATTGGTATTTTGTTTTCCACCTTTGTGTCTTTGTACTGCTTCTAATATTAAGTTGTGTACTTCTCACTAACCAAGTTGTTTTTCTTCTTCAGATCGATACAGGAGAAAGTGATTTCAAAGTGAGTTAAGTATTTGTTTGCTTTAAATCAACATTGTAACGATGTTTTGTGTTGATATTATTTAATTCACTAAATGAGGGGACAATATATACTCAAACAGTTTTGTAGTTTTGAACAACCTTGATTACACTCATTGCGTCATTTTCAAGAGAGAGTAGAACTTTGTCTCAAGGGGACGCAAATATAATAGGAGAGGTCGATTAATCACACATTTGTATGTATCGCAGCTTCAGTTACGAAACCTATTAGCCCGTATATTTTTTCTCGAATTTCTTTAAATCTAGGATTTTGATTCTCGCCGTGAACGTCGCAGCCACCATGATTCCAACCCTCATAACAAGCGGCGTGATGAGAATCCCCATGGCAACCGCCACGAAGGTGATATCGAAAGTGACTCTCATTCAAACGGTGTTTATATCCAGAAACCGCGCACGTACCTTGTACACTCAGTGGTAGGCTGCATACTATGCGTCGTTCCACTGGGATTGATAAGTCTATATATGTCATATCAGGTAAACAACAATACCGTTTTAACATGACTCATAAGTATATATATATATATATATGACAAAAGTAACAACATATAAACAAGAATACAGTCCACTATGATTGTTGTCTATATATGACATATGAGGTAAGTAACAACATAGAAACAACAATACAGTCCACTAGGATTGGTAAGTCTATATATGACATATGAGGTAAGTGACAATATAGAACCGACAATACAGTCCACTACGATTGGTAAGTCTATATATGACATATGAGGTAAGTAACAACATAGAAACAATAATACAGTCCACTAGGATTGGTAAGTCTATATATGACATGAGGTAAGTAACAAAATAGAAACAAGAATACAGTCCACTAGGATTGGTAAGTCTATATATGACATATGAGGTAAGTAACAATATAGAAACAACAATACAGTCCACTAGGATTGGTAAGTCTATATATGACATGAGGAAAGTAACACCATAGAAACAACAATACAGTCCACTAGGATTGGTAAGTCTATATATGACATGAGGTAAGTAACAACATAGAAACAACAATACAGTCCACTAGGATTGGTAAGTCTATATATGACATGAGGTAAGTAACAACATAGAAACAACAATACAGTCCACTACGATTGGTAAGTCTATATATGACATATGAGGTAAGTAACAACATAGAAACAACAATACAGTCCACTAGGATTGGTAAGTCTATATATGACATGAGGAAAGTAACAATATAGAAACAACAATACAGTCCACTACGATTGGTAAGTCTGTATATGACATGAGGAAAGTAACAACATAGAAACAACAATAAAGTCCACTATGGTTGGTAAGTCTATATATGACATATGAGATAAGTAACAACATAGAAACAACAATACAGTCCACTAGGATTGGTAAGTCTATATATGACATGAGGTAAGAACAACATAGAAACAACAATACAGTCCACTATGATTGGTAAGTCTATATATGACATGAGGTAAGTAACAACATAGAAACAACAATACAGTCCACTAGGATTGGTAAGTCTGTATATGACATGAGGAAAGTAACAATATAGAACCGACAATACAGTCCACTACGATTGGTAAGTCTATATATGACATATGAGATAAGTAACAACATAGAAACAACAATACAGTCCACTATGATTGGTAAGTCTATATATGACATGAGGAAAGTAACAATATAGAAACAACAATACAGTCCACTACGATTGGTAAGTCTATATATGACATGAGGTAAGAACAACA
Source organism: Saccoglossus kowalevskii (assembly GCF_978046115.1). NCBI lineage: Eukaryota > Metazoa > Hemichordata > Enteropneusta > Harrimaniidae > Saccoglossus > Saccoglossus kowalevskii. Next base: position 21,500,638 of record NC_140649.1, on the reverse strand, counting down.
TAGAAACAACAATACAGTCCACTATGATTGGTAAGTCTATATATGACATGAGGTAAGTAACAACATAGAAACAACAATACAGTCCACTATGGTTGGTAAGTCTATATATGACATATGGGGTAAGTAACAGCATAGAAACAACAATACAGTCCACTACGATTGGTAAGTCTATATATGACATGAGGTAAGTAACAACATAGAAACAACAATACAGTCCACTATGGTTGGTAAGTCTATATATGACATATGGGGTAAGTAACAACATAGAAACAACAATACAGTCCACTAGGATTGGTAAGTCTATATATGACAAATGAGGTAAATAACAACATAGAAACAACAATACAGTCCACTAGGATTGGTAAGTCTATATATGGCATATGAGGCAAGTAACAATATAGAAACAAAAATACATTCCACTGGGATTTGTAAGCCTATATATGACATATGAGGTAAGCAACAGCATAGCAACAACAATACAGTCCACTAGGATTTGTAAGTCTATATATGACATATGAGGTAAGTAACAACATAGAAACAACAATACAGTCCACTAGGATTGGTAAGTCTATATATGACATGAGGTAAGAACAACATAGAAACAACAATACAGTCCACTATGATTGGTAAGTCTATATATGGCATATGAGGTAAGTAACAACATAGAAACAATAATACAGTCCACTAGGATTGGTAAGTCTATATATGACATATGGGGTAAGTAACATCATAGAAACAACAATACAGTCCACTAGGATTGGTAAGTCTATTTATGGCATATGAGGTAAGTAACAACAGAGAAACAATAATACAGTCCACTAGGGTTGGTAAGTCTGTATATGACATGAAGAAAGTAACAATATAGAACCGACAATACAGTCCACTACGATTGGTAAGTCTATATATGACATATGAGATAAGTAACAACATAGAAACAACAATACAGTCCACTATTATTGGTAAGTCTATATATGACATGAGGAAAGTAACAATATAGAAACAACAATACAGTCCACTACGATTGGTAAGTCTATATATGACATGAGGTAAGTAACAACATAGAAACAACAATACAGTCCACTATGGTTGGTAAGTCTATATATGACATATGGGGTAAGTAACAGCATAGAAACAACAATACAGTCCACTATGATTGGTAAGTCTATATATGACATGAGGTAAGTAACAACATAGAAACAACAATACAGTCCACTAGGATTGGTAAGTCTATATATGACATATGGGGTAAGTAACAACATAGAAACAACAATACAGCCCATTATGATTGGTAAGTCTATATATGGCATATGAGGCAAGTAACAATATAGAAACAAAAATACATTCCACTGGGATTTGTAAGCCTATATATGACATATGAGGTAAGCAACAGCATAGCAACAACAATACAGTCCACTAGGATTTGTAAGTCTATATATGACATATGAGGTAAGTAACAACATAGAAACAACAATACAGTCCACTAGGATTGGTAAGTCTATATATGACATGAGGTAAGAACAACATAGAAACAACAATACAGTCCACTATGATTGGTAAGTCTATATATGGCATATGAGGTAAGTAACAACATAGAAACAACAATACAGTCCACTAGGATTGGTAAGTCTATTTATGGCATATGAGGTAAGTAACAACATAGAAACAATAATACAGTCCACTAGGATTGGTAAGTCTATATATGACATATGGGGTAAGTAACATCATAGAAACAACAATACAGTCCACTAGGATTGGTAAGTCTATTTATGGCATATGAGGTAAGTAACAACATAGAAACAATAATACAGTCCACTTGGATTGGTAAGTCTATATATGACATATGGGCTAAGTAACATCATAAAAACAACAATACAGTCCAGTGGGATTGGAAAGTCTATATATGACATGTGAGGTAAGTAACAACATAGAAACAACAATACAGTTAACTATGATTGGTAAGTCTATATATGACATATGGGGTAAGTAACAACATAGAATCAACAATACAGCCCATTATGATTGGTAAGTCTATATATGGCATATGAGGTAAGTACCAACATAGAAACAACAATACAGTCCAGTAGGATTGGTAAGTCTATATATGACATATGAGGTAAATAACAATATAGAAACAGCACTACAGTCCACTGCGATTGGTAAGTCTATATATGGCATATGTAGTAAGTAACAACATAGAAACAATAATACAGTCCACTAGGATTGGTAAGTCTATATATGACATATGAGGTAAGTAACAACATAGAAACAGCAATACAGTCCACTACGATTGGTAAGTCTATATATGACATATGAAGTAAGTATCAACATAGAAACATGCATCAGTTCAGAGTATGTTATGCCAATCACTTGAGAATAATAGTAAAGTATAGCCATGTTGGGGTAAGTCAACTTAACCTCAATGGGTATCTATACTACTGTTTGTTTTAATATTCTCGATGCAACTTCACACGTTAAAATGTTTTTCCCCAAGTTCACGAGTGGTAGTAGAGAAGGAAGATATAAATGAATCATCATTTTTTTTATCTCTAAACATGTAGGTGTATAGTGCTGTGAAGAAACGGGATTTCCGAAAAGCAAAATCATCGTCCAAATGTGCATGTCAGTTGTCAGCGGCTAGCATCATCTGTGGTATCATCATATTGGTGTTAGTCATAGGAATAGTTATCTACTCCAGGTCGGATACGAGCTCTGCAACCCAGTCGCCATTCAACACTACGGACCCAATATGATTCTTGAATTGACCAATGAGCGTTCTAGTTTGTCTGTGTTTATTCTGTCGTAACAATCGCGAGATAATGATTCAACTAGAACGTATGAATGCTATGGACATCGCGGTTCCAGATAGCGAGACTTTGTGAAGGAATGATGAATGAAACTGGATTTTTCATTTTTAAGGTATTACTACGAAGCTTCAACCCTTCTGCTCGTCGACATCGTAATGGGACTGCTGCTCGCTTATGTCGAATGAGACTGAACATGAGACAATATTACTGAATATATTAAAGGTGTTTGTTTCATTTAATAGGAAGTAGTATTCCTTGTTTGTCATTTTTCAACGAATATATTATGTGTCCTTCTCCTGGAAAGTCATAACAGCTCCCGCGGTCTTCCGAGTGGCCAAACGGAAGACATGTTAGCACTACGACTGCGCAAAAGTTCGCGGTAACAATTTCCGGTACTACATTTGTATTTTGCTATTTTTCTTACGTTGTGAACAATAATAAACTATGTCTTCACTACGTTATTCCACTTTATATATCTATGAAATATTGCATTTTCAGAATTATCCTAAATATAATAGGTTTACCTTAGGCAACTCTTTCAATATGCAAATATTTTGATAACAATCTGCACTGCATTCGAGCCTGGTGTAAAGGTGTAATCTAGCCCTAAGATTTTTTGAAACATACTGTATTATACATCTGCCACCATAACGCCATAGGTTACAGCGTGCCGTAATTGTGCGTTATGTTACGGAGTACTATCATCCTACCATATAAGGAAATGCGAAGAAGTTCGCTGATTCTGTTCTTAACGTTTTTGATTTCGGCATTCCCATGATATATCCTTTGAAGGAAAAGATTTATAATAATAATGAGGTTAATACGAGGATGCCACAAAGTATGCACTCAGACAGTACGCCGTCGCATCGACCTCTGTATACTTTGAAGTACCCTCGTAATAACCTCATAATATATGAACATATGAACTGGACTGTTATGCCGTATAATACATGGTGCAATATCATGTATCGCATTTTACTTATGTTTGTATTCAAGTATTGATTGGGTGCTGCTCTTGGATGAGTAGAGAATACGTTTTTTTATTTTTTTACGAATAGGTTTGATACAAAACTATGCAATCCGATTGGCTGCCCCCCCCCCCCCGGATTCAAGTGAGGTTGACTTCTAACATTTATTGACCGTGGTATGTATGCTTTAACGATGGCTCTGAGCAGTGTTACATAAAAAAAAAAAAAACTGGCGACATCACGTCACTTGACATATCCTCCACGTGATGGTCAGATAGGCAGCAGGGTCAAACCTACCAGCATCGCTCCACTGTATCTGTTATCCCTCAAGGTGGTACCAATGCCAATATGAATGGTAAATTCATGTTAATTTTCACGTTGGCGACAGCGATGGCGGCTGTCAATATGTACTTTGCTCGGCCTGTGGGAATTGCAGAACCCGCCAAACTGACGGCGGTCAACGCACTCTGTAAACTAGTACGATACGTGGTAAGGTATTTATATCTAGAAATAGACTACTATCGCTTCTAGTGTACGAATGAGTGTTCAATATTCACCACGTGTGTTGCATTCAACACATATGCGTATTATACCTATATTCTGGCTGGAGTTTGATCCGTAATTGTCTATAATTAGCTATCAACATTCGAGTAAAGTGAGAACCCATCATTTGACCTTTGAACTTTGTGGTCTAGGAATTATATGTTTGTGTTTCGGGGGGGGTCAATGCCGCCATTATGAATATACTACTGTAAAATGACTAAATTTCACTGGTTTAGCATTCAGTTTCAGGCATATTCAGTGGGTTTTAAATTCACGGTTTTATCATTTAGATAATGTGTTCTATGCTAAATTTTACATATTCACTGGGTTTTAATTTAGCTGACATTTTCCAGTCAGTGAAATAAGCAACATTAAAACCCAGTGAATAATTAACCCCTTTACAGTAACAGAGGGTGGTGCATATCTACACAAGCCAATGAATAACAAGTTAATATATGACATATCATATCGGATATGTGCAAACAAACCTAATGTTGTTAAACAGTGGATATGCAGGTGGCTCCGAAAAATCAGACTCTGATAAGTCAGACTATCAGGTTCATTGCGACGAGCAGAGTAGATGAATTGCATTATTTGCGTTATCTTAGAACTAATCATTTTATGCAGTTATCAAACTATCAGAATGTTGTAAATTGTATTTAAAATCATGACGTGAATGTATTTGAACTTTGAAATTGTTTTTATTCCCAGTGTGTGTGATAGTAACAAGTAACACGCCTATTTGTTTTATCACATGCTGTGGTTAGAAGGCAGTTTGAATAAAAATACTTAAAGCGGGGGAGTCGTTACCTGCGCATGCGTCAGATGGCCATAGCGTGTCATTGTTTTCAAACAAACGTATACCCATGAGCCTTTTCGTTTTTAGCGCGTGTCGTTATCATCGCTTGGGGCTCAATTTCCGCGCGTGCGGAGGTGACGACCCTCCCGCTTTAATTCGCTAACCTTTGGTTACAATATTTTTTTTTTATTGGTACCAGCAGTATTTTATCTACGAGATAACGTAACGTCACCTCTGGCCAAATATTGATGATCAGGCGTAAACTGATCGGTTGTAAAATAACACAAATACAAACATCTTACGAAATAAGTGACTAAAGATGTAAATAAGTTCGGTAAACAGTGCGTAAATAGACGAGTTTTGAGTTCCGCCATTATCTTAGAAGCTTAGGCGCTCTGGTGGGAAAACGTTCCGTCTGCACAGGGGCACTCTCAATACAGGGGGCGTTTGCATACATATGTGTGGAGATTGCGTGTGGGGTGGCTTGATTCGACGTGCTGTCGGTACAGCAAGAACAACGGAGCAGCAGCGTCAATGGGGCTTGATTTCGCCACGTAAACGTTTGATAGCTCATCGGAATTACTGTTTATTGACGCATGCACCTACTTACGTGACGCATGCGTGGAATTCCTGTGGGATAGGTCTTCATCGTTTAGCATGTTTAAAGGGTAACCGCTCAATCTCAGGGATTGCACCAAAGAATCATGGGACACTATTGTTTATGTTGTTTACAATGTTAATCTATCTTTTGTTATCCATTGTTATTTTAATCCAGAAAGTAAATTTGTTGTGTGATTAGGCTTAACTAGAAGGTGTCCCTTTAAGTAATCATGTAAATGTTCGAATTATGTACGTACAGCCCATGAATTAATGTAGCAGATACCCATTAAACCATATCTTTGAAAAGCAAAGTATCATTCTTGAGTATAAGGGAGCAGCATAAAGTACAGTTCTTTTGTTGGATGTTTTTTTTTTCTTTTTCTAAATATCCGTGAATACAAGTATATATTTCATAATTTTTCTTCAGTCAGTGTGTAATTTTTCTTTTGACTGACGATTTCAGACAGGTGTATTTTAGTATAAAGTAAATTATTGTACCAGTCGCATATAGGTTGGAAGTTCCGTAATTTGAAACAAGATGGACACTTTGTGCAAAAAAAACAAAAAACGTTCAACTTTTCTCGAATTACAAAATGAAATGTGTAACAATTTGTTTATTCACTCCGTTGATGATACATTCTTTTCAGAACACGCTAGTTGGGAATAAAAACCAGTAATTGTTAACCAAAAAACGCAATTTACGTAGCTGTTCATTATTTAAAATATGGTAAATCTTACAAAGAAAGATATTTAACTTCAACAACAGATGAACAAAAATATCGAAGCTCTGCACGGCCTTGCCTCCATTGACGTATTGTCAGTGCTTATACTGAGTCAGTTTAACTGCCCGAAAAATTGTTCATAATGTTTGTCATTCTATTCAGGGGGCGTGGTCAGAACAACTTCATATTTCCACGGAATATCAGGTCCAACGTATTACTCAAGGGGCGTTGGCGAAATTCGCCAAAAATCACTTGTCACGGGAAATCACCGACCAGATTGTTACAGATACTATGTTTGACGGTATCAATGTTCGTATATATGAACCGAGGGCGAGTCAATACGACATGCTTCCGGCACTTGTATTTATACACGGTGGAGGGTGGGCAACACTCAGTGTAGGTGCGTAATATTCGGGTACCTGTTTTTTATTTATACTAGTGGTGGTTGAGTCGGTATACCCTACTTCGACGGGATTTAATTCGTTTATATTACAACAAAACATTATTTTATATGCCAATATTTGATTTATACTGAGTTTGTACCAGGGCCTAACTCTTTAAACCATAACTCAGTACATTATGTGAAAATTGAAGTAAAAATCTAATCGTTTACTTATGGTACAGATCCACTGGTATAGTGTAGTTGTAATATATATCGTAATATATAGTGTAATGTTGATGATCATTTTGTCACATGGGTCTTCCCCCAAGATATATAGTTCACATAATTTTCTCATATTGTTTTCTTTCTCTGTAGAGGACTACGATGAAGTGACAAGAGATATAGCTGATCTGATGGGTCAAGTAGTTCTTATTTCAATCGAGTAAGTTTACCAATTAGTATTGTAATCAAGTCTACCCATTTGATGTGTAATGCGAATTGGGAACGTTTAATAACCGAAATTTATTTTCCGTTCAAATATCCAACATGTTTTTGTTAATAAGTACATTTGTCGTTAATTACGGTATATGTATTCTATGAAAAAAAACGCGCCAGTCAAGGCAAATTCCCAGTTATTCTGATGAACAATCATAGAGCATTGTGGGATAGTTTACAATTCATGTACTTGCAGAAAGGTTTACGATTTGTGAAAAACTGTCCCACAAATATTTATGTCGAATGATTCCTAACAAAATCGTTAATGGGCCGTGGTCGCCGCGCCGCGCATGTGCGACATTTGTGTTGATAAACATTGATATTCCCATAATTCAATGTGCTTTTGGGTGCGACATGCACTAAATATCGCCAGTGACTCCTTAGAAACCATCCAATCACAAACAAAATTACGTAGTGAATTCTTGGTAATGTCTAACTTTGTATCCGTCGGTTCTCACAACAGTCAAAGTCGCCATCTTTATTCATATGAGTCCAATATCTCGCGCATGCATAGCGCGACGACCATGTTGTATTAGTATATATTGTGTGTCAAATATTTCGCGCTCGTTTTTAATGACACCGAGGCGTTCTCTACATAATATTACCTAATTACATTAAAAAATGTTGACACAAATAAAAATGTACAAACAAGACACGGCAAAAAATGCACTGGTCAAATTCTTCTAGCCTCCCCTACAGTTTCAAATGTTTGACCCCTACCATGCTCATTTGTCAAATATCATTGCAGTTACAACCTCGCTCCAGAACACATCTTTCCAGGTCCTGTGAACGATTGCTACAAGGCAACAAAATGGCTGCTCCAACATGCAGCCGATTATGGAATTGACGAAAACAGAATTGGCATTTCCGGTGACAGCGCCGGTGGGAACTTGGCTGCATCGGTTGTTTTGCGATTAAAGGTCGATAAAGTCACCCCGAAACTGGCATTCCAGGTACTGGTTTACCCAGCATTACAGTCCATCGATTTCACCCTGCCTTCGTATCAACAAAACAAATACGCTTTTGATGGACTGATCACAACTTCGTATATGCCGTATTATTGGTTGATATACGCAATAGGTGAAGCTCCCAGAAACTTGACGGACGCCATGTTGAAAAAACAGGCCGTGTCAGAGTTGAGACGATTAAAGAACGGCCGCCTTGCGAATTATATCAACCACTCCCTGCTTCCAGAAACATATAAGAGTAGAGGGTATGACCCAAACATGCACACAAACATCAAGAAATCTGTTAAAGAAATTCCAAATAATATTTTACGGATTTTCGTTGATCCGTACTTCGCGCCACTTTTAGCAGAAGATCTCAGCGGACTTCCCGAGACCTATATAATAACTGCTGAATTTGATGTACTTCGGGATGACGGGATACTTTATTATGAGAGACTGAAGGAAGCTGGCGTCCAAGTGACACTCAACAATGTCGTAAGCGGTTTCCATGGGATGCTGAACATGGCCCAGGAAATCGGCGGATTTGAAGTTGGCATACAGCTTAAAAAAGATATTGCAAATTTTGCCAGGTTGAGATTTTATCCCGAGTAGTAAAATAGCGTGAAAAAGTTCTGTATATATTCGCAGAATGATTGTATAACAACGTCCATATTTGCCCCATCGATGTTGTTGTACTCAAACAAACACGAAATAAAGGTGGTTCATGAAAAACAAAATAGTTCTTATATGGTTATTTGATATATACTATGTAAACACGTGTGTCACAGAGCCGGCTTGACCGACACGAGACTGACATTGAGGGCGGGCTTTTAAGGCGGCGTAATTCTTCACTCGTGCTAAAACAGTTTCTGTAAGAACAGGGTGCCGGTTGAGAGTTGGCATTTTAGATAGAACGTCTTAAACTTATTCGGCATGGCGCCGGCTTATCTTGTACATACGTATTTCAACGCCGGCTTAACTCATGTTAACGCTGGTCTCCAAACCGGGTTTTTGGCACACGTTTGAACACGGTATTAGTGATTTTCTAATATACTGAATATAAAAGACCTAATGCATCTATCTTCTACGTTGCGCCCTCTAGCGATGAGGCGCGTCTGTGACGTAAGTAGGTGTAAGAGCCGTTGACATCGTGGCTGCCTGTCAATAAAATATAGTCTAAATTGTAAATGACGAGTTGAGTATTAGAGCGACATTGCGTAAACCCGTCAACGTCATTTTAACGTCTTGCTTGATCACGAGGGATCTGAGCTTCCGTGTAATTTTGCACAGTTTTAATTTAGCAGTTTTTTTTTTACTGTTTATGAGTTCGGTAATTCTCATATCACCAGGTCAAGAAATTACTATATACATCGATTAAAAAGGTACTACATATATTTAAAACTTGTGTAATTGTCTCTGTGCTGACATATTTTGTTACGAGGTTGAAGAAAGTAAAAGAACCCCCTCTAATTAAAAAAATATATAAATTTTCAAGGCAAACGGAAACGTGTGGTTATATTGGCAGAATCAAATGACGTCATTATCCACTGTATCCGTTGATTGACTGGTTGGATTCAACTGCAATTAAAATTTTAATATTTCCAGCAAATAGCAGAAGTGTGTAGGCAACTTGCTCACTAATTCGTTGAAAGATTTGGGTTTTGACAAAGTAGATTTGACCATCGCAAACCATTTTGCATACTTTTCAGCTTTTTTAAAATGTTGTTTTAATATAACTAGCATTCGGTGGTGACAGAATAAAAGTTCATCTGCTTTAGTTAAAACCAGTGGTGAATTAGTGCACCAATATTTCTGTATAAAATTGAAAGAAATGGGTTTGTTTTTGTTTCAAAATATCAGTGGGTTTATTATTTTTGAACAAGGAACACGCTTGTGTCTAATACCGAAATAACGAGTTTAATTTGCACCTGACATTGTTTACATTTAACAGACACGAATTCTTGCAGGCAACCTTCGTGTCGTCACAGTTACAGTATTACTACGTTTTCCGGCGTGTTCTGTGGTAAATGCAGACAAGTGACGAGGGCATAATATTTCTATATGCACGACTGACTGGCTTACAGACATCACCCGGGAAGAGATTGCAATGCCGAGATTCCAAACAAGCGCCCCTTACGGCTAACCGCAGGTCTTTCCTGACCCTGAGACTCTTTTCAATAGTGTGGCGGAATCTAAGCAAGTCAGCTGATTGCGGAGCTGACCTTTTCCCCTTTCAGTGCTTACAGGACATGAACGCGACGTAAAGTCATTAATAGCTGTCGGTGGTACCAACATCACTAACTGATTTCTAATATGGGTAAAAATATTATCATTTTTACATCGTTAACGGCGCTGCTTGTTTTCTCCATGTATATATCACGACCTATTGGAATAGCGGAGCCGGTCAAATTGACAGCGGTCAATGCTCTTTTCAAGATTGCAAGGTTTACGGTAAGTGACGCAATTCATGTGAGTCAATGATTCTCAACTCTACAGAACGGATTGAAGGAAATCCTTAGCGGCATGGCACAAACCTTGACATGATGTAGATAGACTTTAAATCACGACTGCGCATGCCCAGTTTCAATGACGAACGTACACTATACAAACGTCACAGTCTCGGATACCTGCACTGGTGCATGGCATTATACGTGATTGACTTCAGTGCATTAGTATATACTTTATTTAGTCTTACGCATAGCATGTGTTGGAGCTCCATGGGTGTAGTAACGTTGTGACACGGGCGCTTGTAAAACTTCCGATTCTGCCAGAGTCAAGGCCATTGTTTCGCATGGCATCGTTTTAACGAGGGATTATAGTGAATGCATTCACACAATCAAGTTTCCAAACAAAAACTTACTGACTGTAGAATAAGGTTTCAATTCTGGAAATAAAGAAAAATTGTTATTCCTGAAAGCAGGTTTTAGTTACTTCCCTCACCGATGTGCTCCTAGGACGGTCATTATGTGATAAACTAGGCTCGGCAAACTTTCTAGACAGTTTGAAATCTAATCTAGGTGAACTCTGGCAGAATAAATATTTGGAGATAAATAAATGTGATTATAGATATCGAGGTTCAAATCATGTTGTAGCTGACATGCTGAACTCGTAAGACATCGTCCAAATCTACAGTCGTTTTACTTGGCTGTTTTTTGTCGCTGATAAAAATGCAATATGGACGAAAACATCTATTTTTTTAATATTGTCATTTGATATTGGTTCTTCATATTGTAGGTCAATTCAGACTATGATTTACCCAAAACTAAAAAAAAATTACGTTTGTAGGACACACGACAGTATTCTTCAGATGAAAAGTCAAATTCACTAATACGCATGTGCAGTGATTGTTTTTGTACGTACCAAAAACAATCGATGCACATGCGTATTAGGGAATTTCACTGTTTTGTGTTTTGTCCAACTCAGACAACTACTCGAATACTCTGATGTATGCTGCGACAATCACGTGTTTAGATCATGATAAATTAACTATTAACGTGGTCTACGACGGCAAGATCGTCAACGTAACCACGCAAGCGATTTCACCGATAGTTTTTATTCTACGTAGCGCATTATTTTGTGCAAACAAAACTATACATTTAATGTATAGTTCTAACCTGACAGTATATAAATAGATTAATAAATTCTTGTTGGAAAAAAAAACTAATTAAAATACGGTCGTGATTGAGATTGCCTGTACTGTTACTGAAATGTACGTATTAACTAGAATAAAATCGCCTGGCGGCGGGGTCCAGTACATGCATATGCGTTAAATGAGTTTTCTATGTCAATGAAATAACGCGAGAACTGCATGGCTTGCATAAATGAAAATATTAAAAAATATATTTGCATGAAACAGCCAATTCTTTGATTTCTGATTTACTGCTTTATTAGTCCCCGTTCGGACGCAGTCCGAAAACGGGGACTTATGTTTTGCCCTGTGTGCGTCCGTCCGTCCGTGCGTCCGTGCGTCCGTGCGTCCGTGCGTCCGTGATCACCTGTATCTCGAACATGCATGGACCGATTAAGTTCAAACTTCACTCATACATCACACATTATATGGGACATATGCACATGCATTTTTTTCATGATCCGATTAACGATAGCCGAATAGCGGCCATTTTAAGGCCGAAAATGCATCAAAATCGCACATTTTCACCATTCCGGACCCGGATCTCAGTTATGCATGGACGGATTTTGTTCAAATTTGGTACATACATTAAACATAATAGGACCTTGATGCACGTCATTTTTTTTTTTGGATCGGGTTCGAAATGGCCGACTGGCGGCCATTTTGTTTTAAAGAATTCAGTTCTGGATCCGTATCTGAGACATGCTTGGATTGATCGAGTTCAAACTTCACACACACAAGATACATCATGTCACAAATATGTATGTGCATTTGTTTCATGATCTCATTAACGATAGCCAAATGGCAGCCGCTTTAAGGCCGAAAATGCATTGAAATCGCACATTTTCACCATTCCGGACCCGGATCTCAGTTATGCATGGACGGATTTCATTCAAATTTGGTACATACATTAAACATAATAGGACCTTGATGCACGTCATTTTTTTTTTCGGATCAAGTTCGAAATAGCCGACTGGCGGCCATTTTGTTTTAAAGAATTCAGTTTTGGATCCGTATCCGAGACATGTCTGGATTGATCAAGTTCAAACTTCACACACACAAGGTACATCATGTCACAAATATGTATGTGTATTTGTTTCATGATCTCATTAACGATAGCCAAATGGGGGCCGCTTTAAGGCCGAAAATGCATTGAAATCGCACATTTTCACCATTCCGGACCCATATCTCAGTTATGCATGGATGGATTTTGTTCAAATTTGGTACATACATTAGACATAATAGGACCTTGATGCACGTCATTTTTTTTTTCGGATCAAGTTCGAAATAGCCGACTGGCGGCCATTTTGTTTTAAAGAATTCAGTTCTGGATCCGTATCCGAGACATGTCTGGATTGATCAAGTTCAAACTTCACACACACAAGGTACATCATGTCACAAATATGTATGTGCATTTGTTTCATGATCTCATTAACGATAGCCAAATGGGGGCCGCTTTAAGGCCGAAAATGCATTGAAATCGCACATTTTCACCATTCCGGACCCATATCTCAGTTATGCATGGATGGATTTTGTTCAAATTTGGTACATACATTAAACATAATAGGACCTTGATGCACGTCATTTTTTTTTTCGGATCAAGTTCGAAATAGCCGACTGGCGGCCATTTTGTTTTAAAGAATTCAGTTCTGGATCCGTATCCGAGACATGTCTGGATTGATCAAGTTCAAACTTCACACACACAAGGTACATCATGTCACAAATATGTATGTGCATTTGTTTCATGATCTCATTAACGATAGCCAAATGGGGGCCGCTTTAAGGCCGAAAATGCATTGAAATCGCACATTTTCACCATTCCGGACCCATATCTCAGTTATGCATGGATGGATTTTGTTCAAATTTGGTACATACATTAAACATAATAGGACCTTGATGCACGTCTTTTTTTTTTCGGATCAAGTTCGAAATGGCCGACTGGCGGCCATTTTGTTAAAGAATTCAGTTCTGGATCCGTATCCAAGACATGTCTGGATTGATCAAGTTCAAACTTCACACACACATGGTACATCATGTCACAAATAGATATGTGCATTTGTTTCATGATCTGCTTAACAATAGCGGAATGATGGCCAATTTAAGGCCGAAAATGCATCAAAATCACGTATTTTCACAATTCCAGAACCGGATCTCAGTCATGCATGGATGGATTTTGTTCAGATTTAGCACAATGTGTTGTACATATGCAGGTGCATTTCGGTCATGATCTGCTTTGAATGTATTTGTCACTCAAATATGAACGGAACGGGGACGTGTCATTGACAATGACTTGTTTTTCTTGAATATTTGCTCTATCGATTTTCATATATAATATGTGCAGTAGTATGTGGGTAAAATCTCTTTCTAAAGTCTATAATAAAATATAATTCACATTAGGGAGGACGGAATTTTAGCATTATTGACCTTGACAGTGTTTACATTTATTCCTAGCTGTTATTTGTGCCAATTTGCTGACTTTCACTTGAGTACCGCTTATATGTACTCCATGCCTCAAATACCTTCAGCACACGGGAGTTCTTTGTAAGTTTTCTTTGATTTTTTACTAACAAGGCTAGATGGCTTGAAGAATTTGAAATCATGAAGAATTACGAGGCTCAACGAGAGTCGTTAGCGATGGTGACTAGATTTGCCAATGACTACTTATCACGTGAATTTACAAACGTAACGGTCACAGATGCTGAGTTCAATGGCATCAATGTGCGAATGTATGAACCGAAGATACGTGAACACGACTTGCTTCCGGCACTTATATTTATACATGGTGGAGGATGGACTACTCTCAGCGCAGGTGCGTAAAATTCGGATTACTATTCGTATTCGTATATTTATACATTGGTATTCTGTAAAACAATTACGCAACAATTTTTAGGTTTGTTCCATCATTCAATGTATTTATTAAATGAGCTGATACATATTGAAGTTGGTTTTTTAAGATACGTTTTTTTATCTGATATTATGCTGGGGTAATTTAAAATGTCTGCTCGCTAAAAACAAAACAAGGTCAATGAAAAGGTGTCTTGAAAATTGGTTAGCTTTAATGCAAAACCTACGAAGAAAAACAGTACTAGTAGATCTACTAATCGAACAAAATGCATCGAAGCTATTGTAATTGAACCTCTTATTGAATGTCAACAAATAAATAATGATACGTTTTAAATTTACATAAACATTAACGTTGTACCAGAGTTGTAATATTGTCAAATCGGTGTATGATTGTTTCGAAAAAAATGTATAGAGAAGTGGGTTTGTACATATATTACATCAAGGTATGCAAAACTCATAAAACTGTGCAAATAATTACCACTTTTCAACTATGGATAAAACCATCACTTTACACTGTATAGTGTATAACGTTAAATGGAGTATTCAAACTAATGTACTCCATTCTTATTTTGTCTTGGTTTATATATTGACAGAAGCGTACGATGATGTTGCAAAGGATATAACAGATATGATAGGCCAGGTTGTTCTCGTGTCAATTGAGTAAGTACATATGATTATACATAATGCATCTAGACGATTTGATGACAATCCTTTGACTTATGGATCTGATTATCAAAATCTTTGTGTTTTTTCCCATAGTGCTGCACTGTATTTGCAATACTACACTATTGCCTCATTGTTCTGTGTATGCACTGATTCTCCCTCAAGTTAACTGTGTTGTGTAGTTTCTTATGTAAGTCACATACACATCGGGTTGATCAGCGACAAAATCTTTTTGCCACGAAATGAAAGTGAAGCTGCGTGTGTTTTGGTCTAGGAAATGCATTTACGTTAACTCACAAGTATATAAAGAAAAATATAAAGAAAAAACGCACTGTAACCTAAGATTTAAAAATCATTGTTGTACATTTTGGTGCTAGGATAGTTTAATTTGTACGTTAAATTGTACGAGTAGTTAAATGACGGAATCTTATAGCTTAATACGTCGCATACCACAGTTGTATGTTAATTTCAATTCAAATTATTAAATCATTTGTTATATGACGTCCTATGACGGCATATCCTCTTTCAAAGTATACAGAAAACACGTTATATGTATTATAACTGACAGTCTTTGTTATCATCTTTTCAGTTACAGCCTCGCCCCAGAAAACTTCTTTCCTGGTCCCGCGAATGAATGTTATACTGCAACAAAATGGCTACTTAAACATGCAGACAATTATAAGATTGACGCTAAAAGGATCGGCATCTCTGGGGACAGCGCCGGTGGTAATTTGGCGGCTTCTGTTGTTTTGCGATTGAAGTCGGAAAGGATAACACCAACATTAAAATTCCAAATATTGATTTATCCAGCACTGCAACCAATTGACATGAATTTACCATCCTATCAGCAAAATAACTATGCTTTTGATGGACTACTATCAGCGTCGGTTATGACATACCATTGGCTGCTCTATGCAATTGGAGAAGCGCCTGCTAATCTTACAGACGCCATTTTGTACAAGCAAATGCTTTCAAAAGTTCGACGTTCCAGTCACTCTCGTCTTACAAAATATATCCACCACTCGCTTCTCCCAGAACACTGTAAAACCCGTGGATTTGACCCAGACATTGAAGTTAAAAGAGCTGTCAAAGAAATTCCTGATTATATTTTAAGGATTTTACTTCATCCATATTTCGCGCCACTTTTAGCAGACGACCTCAGTGGGTTGCCTCAGGCTTACATTTTGACGGGCGAATTTGATGTACTGAGGGATGATGGGATACTCTACGCGGAGAGATTGAAAGAAGCCATGGTAAAAGTGACCCTTAACAATATTGCTGATGGTTTTCACGGCATGTTGAGCATGGCCTATGAAACAAGTGGATTTGAAGTTGGAAGACGCGCTAAGAGAGACATTGCAACTTTCGCCAAAATGAAATTTTATCCCAGTGGAAATAAATAGGTCGTCATTCTCTATTTGTTTTTAGTGGGCTTGCTCACACCTTTAGTTTGTTATTTGTTCTTAAATTGTGTATCTTTGTATTAAAAAACGTATTTCCTAGAAATATTTTTGTAATTTCTTTGATGATTCAGTATTGTTTGTCCATGGGAGGGTGTGTTAGACATTGTATGGCAATATATCTTTATGTACGAAAAACGTACATTCTTCGGCAGACTGAAGATTTGTGTCAGAAGTAGGGAAAGTTGCGGGTAATTTGTCGGAAATACAGTTTTCGAAGGTATATTATTCCCAGATTATCTATTGGTAACGGGTTCTTGTTTTATTATGTTTATATAATGTATATGAATTTGGTTTCTATATTTTCCACCGAAATTTCCTTTTAGTTAAATTTTCCACTAGTAGTGAATATTAGGCAATTACAATACATACGTAGTATCTGATCAACCAATGTGCTGTTATTTGTCGAGGAAATATCAGTCACGTGGATGGAGCAGTTGTAGTACAGGAAAATGAGCTATGTATATATTGACCATATTGCATCTTTTCTACTAAAACATAAAATATATTTATAGACTATTATAGTCGATCTATGATAATCCCAAAACTGTTTCAAAAGCATCTTAATAAGTTCGCAGAATATTTGAAGGGGGCAAGGGTTATTTTCGTTCAACGTAATTGCAATATTTTTTTTGTTCGTACAACGTAAATTGAAAAAATAAATCCCGTAATTCTGTAATCACAGGTTAGACGTACAACGTAATCAATTAAATATTTTTTTTCGTACACTGTAAAAATGTGTAATTTTTGTCGGTACTTACAAGAATTTACATCCAAATAAAAAAAAGTCGTAAAGAATAATCCAGGGATTCGAAATTACATTTTCGAAACTGTAAAATAAAACGACTAGATGATACAATTCACTGCAAAATTCAATTTTCACTGTAAACTGTAAAAATGACTTTTTTTCCTTTTAAATTGTAAAAAGCCCTTTTTATTTCACGTAAAACTGTACCAACTACCCCCTTACCCCTCCTCTTTGAACAAACATGATTGTCATTGCCGAATCACCACATTAAGTATCGTAAAGGAAAGTAAACATTTTCTTGGCATAGCGTGACGGGATGTGGAAAGATTGGTCACTTATGTCATACAGTCATACTTGACGTAGATCGGTTATTGTTCAACTGTGTGATTAATTTGAAAAATGCATGCCACTCTAATTACATTACAGGTTTGTGTTTGATCGAATCATAATTTTCATCTACTGGATAACGCAGATGCAGGTATTCTGAGGTCAGCAATAAACAATTAAGTGGTTTTATTTAGCAAGTGGAAAATTACGGTTTATAGAGAATATATAATCTGAACAACACATGATGTAATATGAATTCATTTTAACCTCGCTATGGCGCGCAATGTGTCACAGTGTAAGGCCTGCTTATTGCAATTGAGATGGCCACCCAGAGAACTCACACTGGACAGGAGGTTCTTCCACCGCTAGAATGGGGTAGATAAGACAATAGTACTGGAAATGGAATACACATACACCAAAATATCGGGTTAAAGCTCCTTGCTTTAATACCTCTCAAAATAATTACAAGAAATAAAGCACACAAAAATACAATGAATAAAGTCACTAAAATGGGGGATTGCTTAGTGAAGTGTGCAATGGTGATAACTCGCTGTTCCAGGATGCAGAAATGGGTGACAGTCAATGGCTTCTGCAACACAACAACAACGAATTACCAAAGTCTTGCTTGCAGAGGAACGCTGGTATTCTGGAGGGCACCACTGAAAGCAGGAGATCGCAGAGAAGTTCATACAGGTCTCACAAAATGATGATTGAAGCCTGTATCACAATATATATATAATTACAGTAGCTACACACAGGGTACACAATTGAAATGATATGGACCCCCAACTGTCTTTCCAGAGTTAAAAACAAGTATGACCTGTCAATCACCTTATGACAGCTATCACACGGCAATGCACACCAATACTTCCCATGATTCCATGCACACTTCTATTTGCAGGGTTTGATGTAATATGACAACAACATAGAATAAAAGATTAGATATGATAATATAAAATTGATCAATCGCATTTCTCGAAATACCTTCGTAAATTTTCCCTATAGCGGTAGTACATACTGGATACAATGACCACGGTGACATCATACCTATGACCACGGTAACACCATACCTATTTTCCCCCACAATGACTTGTAACACGACACGCCATCAATGGTACGTCTAAGGTGACCGATCTGTTAAATTAGGACAACTGGTCGAGTTTTACGGAATAATATGCACTGCGCGATTTTATTGTGGTTAATTAGTTCGCATCGGCATCAAAATACACCCATGAGACATAAATCACTATTTTTTTCCCGGGTGTTATCATACACACATGTATCGTATTCGAGAAACATCTATACATTTTTCCAGGGTAAAAAATATGTTCATAATTGTGCGATGGCGCAGACAAAATCCTGACGCGTATACATTCACTGTAATAGATGAAATGTCGTCAAAAGTTCGCTCGAGGTAACAGACCAATTTAATCTACACATCAGGTACATCTGAGGTATATTTTACATATATATCCATTTTCCCGATTTCATCATGTTCATACGTTTGCTAATCTGGATTAATATATTAATTTTTCCAGAATATATATTTTAATAATTTTGCGACTGTGCATAATGAATCTCTGCGCGTATATTTATTTAAACATTCACTGTAAAAGATGGCATGTCATTAAAACGGTCGTCGGATGTAACTGGGCCGTATAGACCTCGCAACAGATCGTGTCTTATACAATAGTAAGCGTTGTGCCATTCTGTTGGGATTATTCAATTCATATCGACATCACAAGACTTCTTTGATATACAGATTTACAGCTTGTTCCGGATTACGTAATGCATCCACATATCTAAAATCTGTCCGAGGCAATATAGATATATACTCATAATATGCACACTGTGCAACCGTGTAAGAGAAGCCTGGCTAGTGTGTCCACCCATACAAGTAAGGTATGTAACTTTACTTTACAATTTAACGGCGAATTTTCTGCTCACAGTAGCGATGACCATTTGGAGAGAGTTCGAGTCTCGCTTATTGTATAATCGTAATGTGCATGTAATTAGTATTTGGGCAGTTTTCTCTGTTCTGAGAAACGGATTTTCGAACGCTCTTGTTCGACAGCAGCATTCAGTTATCTGGGCATAACTTATCAACTGGTCCAACACTCTAAAAGCAAAACGTCAATGAATAATTCTTTGTTTCACTGACTATCTACTAAACTCTATATTTGCCACATTTGAATGCACTAATTAATATACAGACATATACACGCTGACCGTATGATCTTGATTTCACTGTTAAATATCTTTTTAAGAACATTTGATTTGTATTCATGAAATACCACGAAATGCCAAAAATGTAGTGATAGCTTAAAGCTTGTTTCTACGCCGAATGACTATAATTCGGAATTCGGAAGCATTAATTATTTTAGCTCGCCTTATGACTGCTCAATTTACATACTACACTCGGCGAGTATTCATGGTAGTCAAACTATCACATGACGTAATTAGTTTGGCATTTAATATAAAATAAATTCATTTTGTATTACATTATTTCACAGATATTTGATATTCAGGATGCCAATTTTATTACAATGCTTGTTAGTCGCCACTTCATTGACGCTGACAACGTGCAGTGAGGTAATTTCATTATTTTCATTCACACTCATTCATTGTATTAATGTGATCTTGGGTATTAAACAAACTATGGGTATTTTAAATATATCATCTTGATTTTATGCATATTTTTGTTTGTACAGGATGGGCTTTCTAAATGGGTTTTCCCGAAACAGACTCGTGAGTTACACCTTATGTTTATACAAAGTTAATGCATGTGATATGAATACTAATTATGTACATCTCATGTTATGTTATGAACTGCGTGGCAAATGCGTGGCATTAACAAAGTAAATATAGCAATACCAATTATAGTCACAAATAAGAATTTACAATTTGAAAAGCACAACAAAATACAACGAAATTAACAGCCAAACAATTTACACAAGAACACAACAACTGACAAGTACATAATATTAACTGGGTGCGTTCGTCCATAACTCGTTACGATGTTGTGAAAACAATTTTACTGAAAGAAACAGTGTTATACAGAGGAGCATCTATAATCAAACAAAAAGTCCCTCTGCAACATCTTTACATTGACTCAGAGTACAACACATAAGTATTACGGAAGCAAAAAAATCATTTTTCACTCAAGTGTCATAAGTCCATCGTGGCTGGTTCTCTATACACTCTCGGAAGTAACTGAAGATTGTTGTCGTGATATATTTATTTGATAAACGATACAATTTCATTTGAAACACTTTCCTGCATGCAATATTTGTATGGATATATATATATATATATATATATATATATATATATATATATATTGTCAATGTAATTTTTACGTACTCTTCTATTATGTTCTCAGGTGCTGAGGCAGCTTGTCCTGGTGAGTCCGGCAAATATGTTTTCTGTCTTAACGTGATAGATGGATTTGTCTGTGATCTGTATGTATTTACACGCATTTTGTTTCTCTTTGTAGCACTTGAATATTCTGCCGATGTCATGACTGAAGCCGACACTCCTGTTGCTTCGATGTGCCGAGCCTCGTGTCAAGCTGACGAAACGGAAATATGTGACTACGATGTTAATGTCTTACCCTGTGGTACGTCGGACGACAAATTGGGATGCAAGTCGTGTGCTAATAATGACGGTAAGCTATTGTCACTCGATAAACTTGATTCCTATAGCGGTTATTGGATAACACCTTTTAGTGGCATTGATTAGATGTGTACACAATGTATTACCAACCACAATTTATTCCGACTTGATTCATATATTGTTTAACATTGGCATTGTAAGAACATAAACACAAAAACAACACATGAACTGTTTATGTTCACAGTCGCTTTGCATTATTTTGCGATTCTTTGTGACAGTTCGTCCTTTTATAACTGGAAACTTTATTTGTTTCAGTTCTGGAAAAGAAGCAAGGGCTTGGTTTTAATATATGTAATTGGTTTTGTCGTAAGTTATGATTATATCATTTTAACACAACTAGTTGTAACGTATCTACCCAGTGTTTTGCAGGTATTATATATTGTTACAATAATAAGTAATATAAGAGAACTCGCATGTCATCTATAAATTATATTTGACAATCTAGTAATGTTTTCAAATTACAGACAACAATTGCGAAAAATATGGAGGGACGTGTAGACTGTTTACATGTAGAAAGGATGAGCGCTTAGGAAAGGTGGGAACTTGCCCACTGCCATGGCTATGCAAATGTTGCAAACGTAAGAATATTTAAGATACACAAACCAATACATACGTTATCTCGAATCACTACAGTATTTATTTCAACAAAACTTTGTCATTATAAATATTTCATATTATTTCTCTTTTCATTGCAGCAATACCAAGTGAGTTGGTTTTTATATCATATTCTCTTTTAAGAAAATTACGTTGAATAATATTTGTAAAGTTTCAAATTCGTTTCTCAAACATAATGAATTGTAACTTGTTGATCTCAGATGAAAATTTAAGTAGTGAGTTGTTAAGTAGTTCTCTTTGTTTTACTTGAGTCATGCAATGAATATAATGTTCTATCACAGCGACAAAGCCATATACAGGGCCACATAAGGAGCCTGCTCATGAACTGGGTGACCCACAATTCCGTACATTCGACGGCTTTCATTACATGTATAATGGTCACAGTGATTGCGAGTACGTATTCTTTCAAGAGTGTGTGCCTCGTCCATCATTCACTGTTTTGATCAGACACCATTATCTGAAAGAAGCTATGAAAATGGTGGTCACTGAAGTGTCAATTGTTCTTAATGGGAACCGTGTAACCTTGATTGAAAACAGACTTTACGTGAGTACATCTCTGTTCTCTCCACTATGGTGTACACTTGTTTGGTTACTTTGAAAAAAAATCGAAAATAGTATTATATAATATTATTTATATTTGCTAATGTATTTTTCAATATACTTTCTAGATAAATGGCAAAATCCATAATCTACTGACTCCACTGATACTTGGAAATCTTACAGTGAAACGAGACAATGCAGGATATGTGAGAGCAACACTGGATTCAACATTTACATTGACATGGAACGGCAAAGGACGCGTTGCTCCTGTTCTAAACCAATCTATGTTCGGAAAAGTATGTGGCTTGATGGGAAACGCTGACGGGGACCCGTCTAATGATATGCAGATCCCGATGCCAGATGGGAAACTGAAATTAGTTACTGAGTCTGATAAATTTGGGGACAAGTGGATTGTACCAGGAAGGTAAACACACCATATACTATATTAAATATTTAGTTGCTTGTTCGTTATCAATGAGCCCAACAATTATGTGTTGGCTACACACTGTTTAATTTTAGAGCTATATGGCAAGCAGAACAAAATAAAAATTGATTAAAATATACCAACACTAAGTTATACATGATTGTGTGGTTTACAAATAGACATTATCTCTGTTTTAGTCCCTTTCTTGGTGACGGAGTTTCAATCATGAATGGCTCTATGAGTTTGTGTACATTTGTTATGAAATTGTTACACCATAGGCAGTGTGTATCAACGGCAACTAGGTCGTTTTTATTGTGCGATTTGTTCCCATTTAATGATACTAGAAAAGATGACTAACCCCATGTTTAATACATTGCTAAACAAACGAACAAGCCGGTAGGCTGGTTGGCGATCCGCTCCGCTCAAAAACAAGCAACATGTTTTTTGGTTGTTTCCATGGTGACATAAACGTGAAGCTGGCGTCGGTTTATAACTAATACGAAGTTCGCAAACACCATTCAGTCTTTAGAAGTCACTTAGTTTAGTACTAGGACCACAGTTACTCTCTCCTAGTAGAGTGACTGTGCTAGGACGTATTCTGCTGTTACATTTATTATTTCCAACCGTTTTGCGATAGCATTTTTTAGAATGAAGCGTTTCCCGGAAATGCTGGAAAGCGAAATAATGAAATAACGAAATGGTAAATATTTACCTAAATTGCAGTGTGTTGACCTTCATAACAATATACTTCATAATGCAAAACACTAGTCACAGTGAGTAATTTAAATATACGACTCCTAATCGAAAAATATGACCACAGTCCAGAATTTCAGACGGATATTAAGCAACCTAAGAGCATATCAGAAGCATTTACTCTAAAATATAAAAAAAGAACTGCAGTCAAAAGTCAAGAATGCCAGCAAATAAAGGACTCTGTCCCACAATCCTTTGTGCGCGTTATTACGGACACGCGCAAAAAACTGTACCACGCTTGTCAAATCTGGGTCAAATATACAGTAAGCTACTATCTTGCCACAGATTGTTTAGTAGTGGAGTGTTCGGTGACCATTGAATTAGCCCGTGATTCATATTTTATGTGTATTAATTTATTCATCAATTTTCGTGACTGACAGTACTGCCCAAATTTTAGTCAAAAAACGCAACTGGTGAAACAGAAGAGCATCGCCAGGCGATGGACGCAGGGCTCTTTGGCAACGACCGCATAGAGGTCAAAATACGCGTTCTATTTTTACGCGTTAAATTTGGCTCTTCCGTTTCGCCCCCTCCGGAATGTTCTACTTTTGCAGCCTAATAGCAGGTTTTTCGAAAAACGTCTAAAAAACACAAGAATTAGTAGAAATGTCCCTGTTTTGGGCGGATTATTGATAGAGAATAATGTCTTTATTACAAAAATGCTGAAAAACCGTGAGTTGTTGCTTTAGTTATTTTTTTATTGGCGAAAAACTGCGAACTCGGCAAATTTGGTTGCACAACTTCCCTTTATCATATACACCCAGCGACACCGATGCCAGCTGACTGTGTACAAAACTGGTAGGAGGTAATACATTTGGGGCGAAAGTATTCAAAAATCAGTTTTTGGATGTTGCAATGGCAGTGGTGGGCCAGGATTTTTTTCCAATTAGTGACGGCACGACCTACCTGTGAAGTATGAACAAAACCAGCCAAGCCGTTGCTGGTGAAAAGTTACCCCAACTTTGGGGTCAAATTTCTCGGTAATGAAAACAGATATCAAAAATTCAAATGGTAACTTTGTGCCCACACTCAAGCTGAGTAGAATGAGCTATGTTTGAAGTATTTTATCCCAAATTTGTAGGAGGAGATACATTTGGCGCGAAGCTATCCAAAAATCAGTTTTTTGGCTGTTGCTATGGCAACGGTGGGCCAAACAAAATTTCCAGATTTTTCCTTATAACTAGGGTTAAGGTGTGACCTACCTGCCAAGTTTGAACGAAATCGGCCAAGCCAAAAAAATCACAGAAGAAATAATACGTGAACACTGGAACACTGGAAATGTACACACACAGACACACACACACACACACACACACACAAAACGACAAAAGTGATTATAAGGGCAATCCTAGCGGAGCGGATCGCCAACAAAAACATACAACCAATAACCAATGGACTTTTGTTGATAACAAGGCATCAAGAGTGTTATAGTTTCACCAACAAATTTAATCTATGGGCCATTCAATTTTGTACTACCCTGACATATTATAATACTCATTCTGCATAATAATCCATTCAGTTCAAATTTTACAGACAATTAAATGATTATTAAAGTGTTAATTATTTAAATTATAGTTAGATTCCGGTAGCACCTTTTTTTGACCAAATTAATCATTTAAGAAATACACTTTCCCAAAATGTGTTTGCATGTATGTTCTCATTGTGCAAGAACGTCGGCATTAAACAGTATGAAGCCAAAGAAGTTCATATTAAAAATATGCAAACAATGTAATTTATCTAAAAGAATAGATCTGACTATTCTAATACATATCTAAATAGACTAAGTTATATGTTATATATACTATATGTTCTCTATTGACACTGTCATGTCTACAAACAATAACAATTTACTTTTTTCGTTCAATTCATAGTTGCAGTTTATAATCCGAAATGAGGACGTTACTATTGAGAAAATCTATATATTCGACGGTGGTGGCGGGTATTTGGTTTACGTTATTCGTATGTAAAACAGGTGTAATAAGCAGTGTATACATTTGGTGGTAATAAAATGCGGTTACAGCAAAATGCATTATGTAATTATTGGATATGTGCGTGTGTGTTTAACATGAGACATTACATCAAATTCCATCGTGAAAAAGAAGTTATATCGCAAGCAATGTAAATTTCAAATTAAATATTAAATTACAATTATGAGGAATACGTGCCTTGGTAATAGATGTAGGTTTTATGTTAATAACACAGTGTATTCGTTGTATTCGTATTCATACATATTATTTAAAATTTTATAACGCAAAATTATACTTATCTTGCCAATACTAAACATTTAGTTTTGAATTAAACTTAACAGGCAAACCTCCTATTTGCACGTCAGATGCCAGTAAAATGTGGCGACTTGGGAGGCCCTAGCTCCCATATCGATCAATTCTAATTTATTGGAGATTGTAGCGACGGGAGTCAGTTTGAGTAATGTACTGTACCAGAATTGTCATTTAAAATTGCTGTTCTAAATCCCCAGAGGGAGCGCAACCACACATAATTTAACTAGTTGACCCAAAAAAACAAAACAACTGACTGGTCTTGTCATCTCACACGGAGTATATGATAGTACGAGGGGCGTTCAATAAGTAATGCCTCTGACCCATTTCCCATAGCAAGAGATTAATGAAACTTGGCACAGTTATTAGCCTCTACATAGGAACCACCCAGAGTTATGCATTTCTCCCATCGTTTGATGCAGCTCTAGACACCGATTTTGTAGAACACCCCAGGTTGGTTCTCCAACCACGTCGTATCTTCAGAAATCAAGGCTGCGTCATCTGGGAAAGGCTTTCTTTTCAAAAACAACTCCATGGCTAGGAAGAGATGAAAGTCAGAGGGTGCAAGGTTAGGAGAGTAAGGGGTATGTGGGAGGATTTTATAGCAACACGCCCGTGCTTCTGATCAGGCGACATGCGAGTTGTGGACTGGAGTGTTGTCCTACAGGAGGAGGATACCTTTGCTGATCTTGCCCCGTCTCTTGATTTTGATAGCTTCTCTTAATTTCATCAAAAGTGGAGCGTAATAGGCTCCCGTAATTGTGGTACCCTTTGCCAGGAAATCTGTCATCACTACTCCGTCCTGGTCCCAGTAGATTGTGAGCATGACCTTGCCAGCGGAGGGCTGCACCTTTGCCTTCTTTGGAGGTGGTGAGTACAAGTGCTTCCACTGCATTGACTGGGCTTTGGTCTTCGGATCATAGTGATGGACCCAATTTTTATCCTGTGTAATCAGTCTTTCGAAAACCTTTGACTCATCTTCTTGGCACATCTCCAGATTCATCCTCGAGCTCTCGACGCATTCTTGCTTCTGGGAAGGTGTGATCAACCTGGGAATTCATCTCGCAGACACCTTATGCATATGCAAATGGTCATGAATGATAGTTTCCACAGACTCGTACTAATCTTGATCTTTTGGGCTATTTCGCGAACAGTAATGCGTCGATCTTCCAAAATGGCTCCCCCAACGGACAGATGCCTCATCAATGGCAGAAGAGGGACGACCAGGTCTGGGAGCTGTATCCACAGACTTCCGGCCATGTTTGAATTCACAATGCAAGCGTTTTAAAAGTTTATATGATAGGGCATCATCGCCATAAATTTCATCAAAAGTCTCCTTTGGTGTGCGTCCTTCCAAATACAAAAACCGGATCACTGCGCGACACTCAACAGACTCCATTTCACACCTGACTCAGTTCAAACACCTGTAAATCACAATTAGATCAGAGCTGTTTTTGCAACATAACCCATAGAGATGTAAATCATTACAGATGCAAAATTTCATCTAGATAGTGTGTCAGGGGCATTACTTATCGAACGCTCTTCGTAGATCAATGGATAGAAGGAATGGAGAATGCTGGACGAATGTATGTATAGTTAGTTGGGCGATGGTCATCTCACATCGTCATGATAGATACGGGTCTCATATCGACCAATAAAACACGCGTAAAACAGTGTTTTAACTAATATCACGTGTGATATATACTATAAAAATTTCATTGTAGCGAAATAATAGGTTCGATAACTACTTGTATTAGATTATACGTTCTACCAAATAAAAGTAATCTCAGAATTTTCCAAACGATCATTTTTGTTAAGTTAATATTGGCAAATATATAACTCGGTTGTACAACACTTCATGTTATCTTTGCGTAAGTTAAAACCTCGTACGAGTCTAACGCGAGATTTAATGTCGAGACTGCAGGTAGGTACATCTATCACGGATGGGACTTTATTCTAAGAAGAGTCATATCTATAGTTTTTTATTTCAGGGAAATTATTTAATAATATTTAAAGGCATATAGAGACAGTCGTGTCAATTGTGTGCGGAATGTGTAATGGTGTGAGAAGCGTCGTGATTTTCAAAGAGGAATATGCTATACATGCTCTATTATGCAATGTGTAGATGCAGTATATGTGTATGTGTTTGCTGGCATTATTTTTATAAAATGTGCATAGGGAAATTGTGGAAGCTGGACCTAAAAGACAATACCTGCATTGTGATAAAGTTATTATTACTTCGAAATATTATATAGCACAAGAGCCAATGACAACTATCGTGTCTCAAATAGCAACTTGCGATCATGTCGACAGTTGTATAATGTCTGAATTATAAAAAAAGGTGTTGGTGTTCTTTTTTTATCTCAATAAACTTGGTCACAAATGGAGTTACAATGGGACGAGTTAGCCGTCATTACTCATAAGTGCTTTCGTTTGTTTATATTTCTTCACCTGGCGATTGACAGGGCAGTCACCTTGATGAACCGAGTAACACCCTAGTAACCGTTATTCCGCGCTGATTTTTTTTTTCCTTTGTAAATTATAACTATTTCACAGTTTTCAGTGCGTTTACAAAAAAATCATTATAAGCTATCGATAACATATTTTAAAACTTGTTTACCAGTATGACCAGTCGACACGAGAACCCTCTAATAACAACAATACGCAAATAATTGACGTAGTATATATATATTTATTCATTTATTATTTAAATATGGAGGCTTAGCGGACGTAAGCCGCGCCCCCAACCGGCAGTTCAAAGTATCCTTTCAAAATAGCTGATCGATCCTTTTTGAATTCGTGGCTAGTTTTGGTTATTTTGTGATTCATTTGACACGTTTTAGGTAGTTTGTTTTTTTGGGGTCGTTCCATGGTTTTTCACTTACCATTAATTATTATTATATTGGCGACAAAATTGACTGAGTAACGGTTTACATTACACTGGATTCCTAAAAAACACAAAGTCGCCATCACATCAACTTTCGTGCATGTCTTCCTTGCAAAAACCGTTAAATCATCAAAAAGCAAAATTGCCTAGCACATGAGATTAAGCGATGCACAGTAGTTTACCAATAAATAAACTAAACTAAATATATAATTAACACGTTATCATTCGTTCTTCCATTCGTTTGTTTGCTCATTCATTCATTCATTCATTCGTCTATCTGTTAATGAAATGTGCATAAAAAAACTATCGACCGACCTAAATTACAACTGTGAAATACTCATTCTATGTATTGACGAGTGTGGGTGTCATTTACTAATGAAAATAATTTATCGAAGAAATTAAACTGTAACTCTGGCAGCTATTCTGTTTAGGAATAAATAAGTAAGTAATATGTTGTTTTTAATCTACAACAGTTAGAAAATATGAAAATTATACTTGTAAAAGTGCAAATTCAAATACAGTTGAGATTTTTAATTGATGAATTGTTTTTTTTTTTTTTTTTTGCATCTCAAGCTTACACATAGTAGGATCAGTAATACCCTAATAGGAATTTGAACAAATGTTAGGTATACATAGAAAAGTGGAATTGCTTATTTTCCTGTGTTGGCCAACTGACTATCAGTATAATTCACAATAGCGTAGGCCATTATAGAATATAGTGTTGCACAATAGCACTCATAGCTATATATTGTGTAACGAGATTACTAGGGATTTTTGTATTGGAGCCTTGCACAATATAATAGGCATTGTAGAATTTGCATGAAAACGAAGGCGACATTTAAGTAACACGATTCGGGCACATTAATGCGTATAAACTACAGATTAAAACTGGATTTATCACAAATCCAAAAAAACAGTCAGTAATATAAATACAGAAAAATATAATAGAAACTTTGTAATACAGTAGTAATGTATGGAAATAACAACGAAATAGAACTTCACAAAAAGTTCAAAACAAAACACAATCTGATTAATAAAATACGATCCTAGTTTGGGCTTATTTTTTTTCTAAATATGGTTTTAATTATTATTATGCATTTTTTACTTTACTTTATTTTAATTTATTATTAAATTGCTGACAGTTTTTTTAAGAGTTTTGGAAATCGCGAGGCCATAGTTAAAATAGGTGTATGTATAAAATATATAAAATTAAATTAAATTCACGTTGTACAATACACCATATTTTAATTATTGTTTAAATAATAACACATGCTTGTGAAGGTAATATCACGATTTGTTGCTTGCCCAAGGGATGGTGGTCATGACCATAATATTGATGATTGAGAGGGCATCATCAATATTATGGTCATGACCAACAGCCCAAAGGCAGAAAACAAATCGTGATATCGTCCGAATAACCATGTGCTATTTATTTTATCACATCGAACAGACATCTACTAAACGCAAATAAATCTAACCATACACCCGCTGTCCCACAAAATAACCACACTTATATTTGAAGTATGCAATATTTAACAGTAAATGCTATTTTCAGCCACGGATACTCTTTTTAGTAACCGTGTTTCAGCAGTGTGAACCACTCAATTTATCAATTATAACATTTTTGAAATGAATTAGGAAATTCTCAAACCACTGGCTGGATAAAAATGTCAGAGTGCCGTGAAAGTAACTGAAATTACTATCTCACCAAAGTACAACACCTTCTATTCACAAGCCACACAGCTTTAGTTCGTTTTCGGTTAGTATCGGCGTGGAACGCGTAGAAATGCTCACAGCGTAGAACACGCCGTAGCGACCCGACTGCGACGTTTCAGTTACTGCTTTTCCGTCCATTTTTGTTTCATATAAAATACCCTAAACATCAAAACAAAGTATCTTACTTGAAGGGTGGTAGTCGTCGCGCCACGCATGCGCGAGATATATGGGTCTTATATAAACAAAGATGGCGAGTTTGACTGTTGCACAGATCAACGAGTACAAACTGAGACATTTGGAAGCTTTTAATTAAATATTTTTTAGTTGAATGGAAGGTATCATCGGAGTCACAGGCGACATTCAGTGCACGTCGCGCCCAAGTCAATCCTCATACTTGTGATTTCCATTTGAAGAGCGCATTGATTTGTGGGAAAATCTATGTTTATCAACACAAATGTCACACATGCGCAGCCCGACGACCACCGCGCTTTTATATCCATTCTGGCACGTTCGCTGTCTATTTCGGATGCCTAAAGTTTCTTGAGAGCAGCCCCGAAAACAACAGCGGTCGAGGCAGCACCAGCGCAGCGAACCACAATTTGTTATGCGCAGTAGTTTCAGTGACGTCATCCATGTGATATACCCATGTAATATCCACTCGGCGGGCAATATACCATGTAATAGCCATTTTTATTCAATGTCATGTGACCGAGTCTCAACCAATCCCAGCATGCGTAACAGCAGCGAGATGTGATAAAGCATTATAACATAGAACACTGTGCTAAACTGGCGTGTACAATAGAGCATTATGGGATATCGTGTAACAAAATAACATTAGGGTGATTGGTCGGAAAGCCTTGAATGATAGTCACTACTGCATACATTATAGGACATCGTGTTATAGTTGTCTGAACCACAGTGCATTGTAGATTTTAAAGCTATCATGCACGCACCATAACAATATAGAGTAAGTCTAAAAAGTTCATGGCCTGAATAAACCGAACAAGTAATTTCGCTACTGGACTTTGCAATGTCAATGCATTGTCAGCGTGACATTACCAGTAAAGGTAGGCGCCACAGGTGTTTTATGAACACGGCGCTTACTGGTATCTGTGGGCCACCGTAACAAAGTTACCCCACTATTAACATGACCCAATAATGAGCACAACGCTGACAATGTTCAAACTTTACTACAAATCAAATTTTACAAAATAAAAAAAAGTGAGGTCAGCGTCGTATATGTTGCGAAATACCCAGCGTGATCTCATGGGTTTTCCCCCTTGTTGTACTCTAGTAACCCAGACTGTGTGGTATCCCATAATACCCAACAGCAAGCAAACACAATAGCACTAGCAAGTATACACGACTTCAGGTGCAGTTGTCGGTTCGTGTGCCGTGAAAAATCGTGCAAAAGGGGTCAAAAGGTCAGTGCACAATTCAGTATTGTTATTTTCATAGTGTTGTAGGTTTCGGGTGATTGTTTAATTGTTTTTACACGCTGAGATCTAACTACAATTGAGTTTTGAAAGACACGGAAGACAACTTCTATTAAAGAGCTGCACGCTCAGCTATTATGATATTTGTTGTTTCCTATAATGTTAAAATAAAGTCTCGTGACGCACAATACATCAAATTATTCTATACTAAACGTAATTGAAATGTTTGTTACTTGTACACGGGATTCCTGTCCGTCGGATCATACGATTACTCACTAGTTAATTAGTTACTTATTTGTTTATATACGGGACACGTGACCTGACCCCGGACGAACCCGGATATTCAGTGCCAGCTACAAATAGTACATGTCCTGAATACATGTTGATAAAATTAGTAAGGTAAAAGTTGTTTACCTAAACAACCATTGTCTTCGTCCAGTCAAAAAATTAGGTCAAGTACGCCTGTTGTGGGCGCACTAATCCAGATTCTCATCGAGCGACAATAATGGATACATTGTGCCACAGATCAAAACTGTTGAGCTCAAACGCGATATTTGTTTTCGTCTAAATCTTTGTGTACATTTTTTTAATCAATTTACTTTTAAGTAAAAGTAAGCAAATCTTTTAATTCCGCGTAAATACTGTGAAAAAAATTCTCTCATATGATCTACTCGCCTTTCATGAAGCCGGAGGTAATTTAAAGCGGGGGCGTCGTCACCAGCGCATGCGTCAGATGGCCATAGCGTCTACAAACAAGCTTATACCCATGAGCCTTTACGTTTTAAGCGCGTGTTGTTACCGTCGCTTGGGACTCAATGATTTTCGCGCGTGCGCAGGTGACGACCCCCCCCCCCGCTTTAAATATGTTTCGATCAAAGGTCGATTTTATTGATAAAACAACTGTAAACCATAGTTTCCTCGGCATTTATAATATTTTCAGCGCAATCTATCATTTGTCTTGATATATATGTGGTGTTTATATCAATATTGATTACAATTACTACAATATGATATTGTTATTTATTGCAAATTACTAATTTGAATAATATTTATTTATTTTACAGATGATAGAAAACCATAGTTTACATACTAGAACTTCTATTGTTTCTGTATTCAACGTGTATGTTATTATGTATAATGATTTGAAGCGTTATTCTGAATACATTGAACAATACAAATGGCCGAGGACAATCCTTACAAGGTAATTAGCAATAAGACATATTTATTATGCTTGTTAAATGTTAAACTTGTTTGTTAAATGTATACTGCCAATATTTCACCATGGTAAGGTAATTTACTCGTCTGGGACTAAATGACTAACCTGAATGACAAGCCTTAGCTTACACCAGGAATTATCAAAAATTATCAAAAATAATATTACTAAAAGTATTTCAAGTTCAGTAATTATAACATAGACTTGTGTGTCTACCATTGACTGTAATTTGAATATGTATGGTTATCCCATCTTCCTTTTGTTGCTACATGATTATTACTGAGCCTAAGTGAGGCCATCAATACAAACAATTGTCCTTCTGTTCATGGAAAAAGTCATAGTAGATACTACCTCGTTATAATGAAGTAATGCCTTCATAGTAACGAGTTATGGAATTTTATTGTTAAATTAAATGTGTATCATATTACCAGGTAGTATCTTATTATAATAAAATATATTTTTTTTATAAAACGAAGTTCAACGTCTCATTATTATGAGGTAAGAGAAAGATATATAAATACTATGGACTTATTTAGCACTTATCATTTATACTTGTTCACAGTGGGAAACCGGTGACAGTGACACTTCTAATTATCCATCGAGCTCTATCACGTCTGCTAGAAGTGACAGTGTCAGTATTCAAACTGATTATGATGACGTAGCTATCTCAACTGAGTCTGAATATACATCAAGTGATTCATCAACATCATCAGGTTTGTATTCGCCAACTCATGTACATTCCCAGTTGACACAATTGTGTTTCAGGCTTTAGAAATGTAATTATGTTCACACTTCTTTGACAAATTGTGTACTGTACTGGGAAAGTAAAATCAGCACCAAATTATTTACAAATGAGAACTAAAAATTAATTGATCATTCGTTCATTCACATTCATTAACATGTTCATTAGTATGATACTACTAAAACTGAATCTCCGTAGCTTCATAGTGTTTCAAGTAATGCGCTAATTAGCCATTTTATTTTTTTCCCTTAGACTATTGTGACAAACTATCAGCTGATGAAAAATGCGAAGTATTCATCCTGATACCAGACGAGGAGCCAATTATTGACAGAATAATGAATGATGTTGTTAACCCGGTGGAGCGTGTGTCACGATACTGCTATCCAGGGCGTACATTCAAGCCAGCTAAGTCAATAAAAAAGTGTATACGCAATGCAATTGTGCATCACCGAACTATAATATTGCCAATTACAGAGACGTTTAACACTACCTATCCAGATGGCTTCCTGATTGATGTTATTCGTAACAAATCACGGAGTAATTTCATTTGTATCAAGATGCAAGAGAACGTTACAATCCCATTACAATTCCAGGACAAAGTGAAACTGAATTTCACAGAAAAAGTCAATGACCTTTCAGTAGAGAAGAATAAATTTGATAGATATTTGAAAAAAAGACTAAGTAAGTTAATTTCCACAATTAGTATACATACGTCAACCTATTGCCATGAGTCACACTATACCTGTTTCCTAAATATAAGGAAATGCTAATTTCAAATATGGAACGATTTGGTTGTATTTTTAAGATGACACATGTTTTTCATGTTCTCAGTGAGAAATGTCCGATTTTCACTTTCATACTAAGTTATAGCCTCCCACGCCAAGGGATTTGACCAGGGTGATGTATTATAAGGTTAATACGAGGATATCGCAAAGTATGTACACAGGCAGTCCGTGGTTTCATCGACCTCGTATATGCGTTGGTTGATATTCCCGCTATACTTTCTTCATGTTCACTTTGCAGCATCATTTCAATAACTTGCATGTCACAGTAAAATGAATTAACAGAGTACCTACATTTTTACTAATTAACTTTATCTTATAGGTAAAACTATTTCACCGTCTGTGTCACCTATACTCGAGGCTCCACCACAAGAACACCAACAACAACGACAATCAGAACAATCAGTATCACCGCCATCACGTTGTTCATCCATCACAGGGCCACAAATAATGCCAGATGTGGTAAAAGAATCAGGTAAAAGGTTTTGTCATCTGTTTCACAACTATATATTGTAATTTGTACCAGAAATCCCAGCCTCCTTCAAATTCCCTATTTAAAATACACCATCATTTTTTTTTGCAGAAACACTATATGATGAGGCGCACATGAAAAGCAGAGTACGTGATCATCCAATAGGAAATATATGTCACATTTTATTAAATAAACAGGATCCTAGTTTCAAAGGGGCAGAGTATTACGCGATCGAAAAAATGATACCCAGATATGAAGAGGAAAGGGCACTTGTTGAATTGTGTCAGTTTGCATGTACAGTATCTTCTAGAGTACAAACAGTGGCACTGATGTCCTTGGAGAATGTTCTGCGTCTCCACATACCAGCTGCAAACGAGCTTTACACACTGGAAAATAAAATAGGCTCTTCATTTGAAACATTTGAAAACAAAAAGCTGGGATCACAAGTTTACTGTAGTATATGGCGCAAAATAATGCTAGCTATTATTGATGAATCTGTTACGGTGGATCAAGATAATAGCCAACTGTGTCGTGATTATGTTTCGAATATGTTTTCACAATCAGTTGTCCACACATTAAGAAATAATTATGTGAAACAAGTTGTATTAAAAGCACTAGAGCGGCACCGTCAGATTCAAGAAGGAAAAAACAAGAAATTTGTAATTTTTCGGCAACACTTGAGGAGAGTGTCTGACCTTCAAACGGTTTTCCTCACGATGGATAACATTATACAGCAAAGCAATGGGGGTGATATATCGTTTAGACAAAAAGAAGATGTTGTAGATGGCATACTAAGCTTAAAATGGTTTGAACAATTCCTTGCTTTGGAAAAACAAGCTTGTATGGTAAGAATGTTTTTTTTCCCTGTTATTGTTAATTTAAGTGATATTGGTATATTAACGAAATCCACATGTTATGGAATAGTGTATTTCAGTGGAGTTCATTATACCTCAAGTTTAGAAAAGTTATTTTTTGTTTCAGATATCTACAACAAACGATGTCACCTGCAAAAAAACATTATTATGGATATTTCAAAGAGCATTATATAAAAAGAAAGATGAAACAAGCAGAAAGTACATAGTTCATATCATTGACCTTTCAATAGATCTAGCTCTTAAATGCAAAGATGGAGGTAAGTTAAATTTCAAATACTTTATAGGGCCTAGTCAATACGTTTTTCTTTGGTTAATTCACTGATACCAAAAATGTCAAATGCAAACTCAAAAATGTATTGTTTCTTTTACAAACCAGCGAATTTAACCTAGAAACAGTGTATGTTCTCCCTTCTACACCATGCCGTCGCCTACTTATATCACCATACATGATATGGAATGATATATAATTTAATACTATATGATCACTTTCAACATGCAAATCTGTCATCATAATTATTATAATTTCGTGTCCACAGATTTTTGTAAACTTGTATTGGAAGGTTGTGACACTGATGAGCCTCAACTAATTGGTCTGGCTAATTTGTGGAACCTAAATATTGTTCAAAGAGACGATGTTTATAAAGAGTATTTGATGAAAGTGTTTGAGTGTTTACTTTTCCACCACTCAGAAGAAATTAGAAAGACTGTAACTGAAAGATTGTTGCAGACAAAGAACACAGATGAACAATCAGACATTGTGGTTGCAGAAGCTCAACGAGTTATTCAGAATCGCATACTACATATTAATGCTCAACAAGTGCTTCGTAAAGCAAAGGGTGATGATCAGCTTCAAATATGTCCTGGAAATCCAAGGTTCTATACATGGAATGGATCGCTGAGAGACATACCAGTGAAAGTTAATACCTTAAAAATGACTAAGGCATGTGACTTTGTAAATGGATTTACAGACACGGCTGGTCCAATTCGAAAAATGAATCAAGAGTTAGAAATATTGCTGGCTGTGACTCATCATGAGAATATAACCAATCTTCTGGCATATCAGACTACACCTAGCCCATATTACATTATAACTGAAGGCTGGAAGGAAAATGCATTGGAATTTCTCACTCGACAACAAAGAGAAGGTCGTCTCTTGAGTGTGAAAAACCTGGTAAACGCAATTCTCGCTCCTATGTTAACAGCTGTTTCATACTGCCATGAGAATCGCATAATATTACGTGACACTGTAAGCTGTAATTTTTACATCAAAGAAAGACCTGACGAATCACTGGGTGTCAAATACTTCAATTTTCGTCTTGCAAAGAAAATGCGACAACGAAGCAGCTTTGGTACAGAAGACACACTCTATGAAGAACTTGATGATGGTGAAATTAAATGTGAGTTCGTACAAGTGACCTGTGATAGTTTCTGGGGGCGATATATTTGAATAATTGATTGAATAGACCCCAAATAATTCTCATTTGTTTTGTATTTGCTGAAGCATTTCATGGTCTGAAGGATTTTCTACAATAAGCTGTTGATAACCATACATGTTCTTAAAAGTAATTACATTATATATTGCTATATATTGCTAAGCTTTGATTTGAGGATAATTTTTGCTCTATTTTAATTCAGGTTCTCAGGATGATCCTGTACCATTGCGTTATTTGCCAATAGAGTCACTAGATGGTCACCTGTATTCAACAAGATCAGATTCGTGGGGATGTTCTTGCTTAGCATATGAAGTTTTGACCCATGGGTGTCAGCCCTACACAGAACTGTATGGCATTAGTTCGCATGATGTGATTGAACGAGTTAAAATGGGCTACAGGATGCAGCAACCCACCTCAATTCCCGATCAACTATTTACATTCATAATGGGCGGATTTATTGCACGGCCCCGGTCGCGTCAGACAGTTCAAGATTTGAAAGCTAATCTCATTGACTGTGTTAATGAGCCATCAACAGGTATATGAAATGAATAAACAAATAATAACGTACTTTTCTAATGAGTTACAGCCTCTAGGTAAACTTGTTGTGATATCAGAATGCAGGCAATGTCATTCAAACATTCTTTGTAATTCGCTTGTCTAGAACATAGTTTATATCAATAAAACTATTTATCATTGAAGGTGGTTCATAGATCCAAATATGTTGCAAATGCTGTTTTTAACCCTCCTTAGTATCACAAGCAGCTTTGTTTCTTGGTACATGTACATGTAAATGTTTCTCTATATTCAACATGTCGCACTTCTGTCCTTCATTGTCTCTGACCATATACACTACACTTGTTTTTTTCAGCTACAACTACTGCAATGATGCAGCCACATAAACCTCCCAAACGAGACAAGGACCAACCCAAACAACCTGATAGAGTAAGTTACATTAGTTCGTTTGGATTTGATTGGATCAATGTACTTTACTATAACAGTCATATTTAGCATATTTCTTATTGATTTCAATCAGGGAATTCCTAAAGATCAGCATGGTATAATCTCCACAATTTATCTCGAGGGAGATTCCCGAACTCAATTTCCGTGTACTGATGATGAAATTCTAGCTAGTGATGATCCAAGTCCAGGAAGGAAGGTATTATTTTTCAGTCTGAATTATGATAATATTCAAGATGTTTAAAGGTTTTCTGCATGTCTGAAAGGTCCATGCTGAACATATATATGCATTTTGAGACTTTTAATGTACACATTTCACAGAATCCACATGTCATAGAAGAGTGCATTTCAGAGAAGTTCAATCGCAGTTCCGAAGATGAAGAGGCTATCATTGATTTGAACCATAAGAACATTGCTAAAGTGTATCGGACTGTTTTACAAGAAGATCGACCTATACAGGTAATTGATACAATTCGTGTTGTGCATTTTTGACAGTTAAAGTTATGTATGAATATGTGAAACAGTGACATGGAGAGTAGTTTTCTAATAAAAATTGTTTTTTTTTTATTCTTACAGCTGAGCGAAAAATGTGATGGCCCAAACTTGTTATACCACTGTAGAAAAAAAAGCTGTGAAATTGATGACGTACTGAATTATTTACATGGTGTTGCTTCCGGTATGGAATATGCTCATTCACAAGAATGGGTTCATGGTTGTTTGAAAGCTAAGTTCATCTATGTGTGTGATGGCATTGCTAAAATTGGTCGATGGGGGAGAGCATTCCGACCAATTGTTAGAATGTACGAAGGAGGGGTTCATGAGGCAACACAGATCCACCATACACCAAAAGATATTTTTAGATGGTAAGATAAACATTCACTACACCATTCCTACAAACCGCGCCCTCTAGTGACGTCAAAATGATGTATATAGATGAAAGTAATTTTGTCACTAGAGGGCGCGAGGGGAATGGTGTCAGTACCTTTAAGTAGCGCCTAATAACAAAGTGCTTCTGTGGAGTAAAATGGTAACCCGGGGAAGGCACTTTGTTGTTGGTAGGGCTGAGTCCACAGTTTAGTACTTTTCTCCTGATCTGTGGGAAACTGAAAAACCTGAACTTGTCTCTTTATTTAGTTCTAAGCCATATTCAAGATGGATGTTCCTATATATCGGTAGATTAATCACATTTGTGTAATCACTTGTACGAAAATATGTCAAACAAGTGATTTTGATGTGTAACGGCGTTGTCTTATTTTATCTGCCAATATACCTGTTATATTGCTGAAATGTGTCGAAAATTCATGATGGTCAAATTAAAATCATTTCTTTTGTTATATGGTAAAGGTCATTAGAGTCAAACTCAAGGAATCCAAACACTATCTAAACATACATATCCAAATAGAGCAACTCACAAGTTTAAAAACACAAATCCAATGGCTGAAAAAAATGTCGAAATGCACATCATTGAAGGTGACTATTGCGTTGAAATACATTTACTTCATCAAAATTTACATTTTATATGTGCATAGGACATTATTAAACGTGGAAATCCCAAAATGACATAACTTCGTTTGTCCTGTTTTGAAGTGCGATTTCACGCATAACGCGGAATCTCGCAGTGAACGTTAAATTGGTTAAATTGCTCTGCGTCACATCAAACTCATCTTTTGGTTTCTCCAATCGTCTATCAAATAATCTGACATTTTTTACAGGGCGCCACCAGAGACAATTTCATTCCGTATATATAGCCAAAAGGGAGATGTCTTTATGTTCTCTCAAGTATGTTGGGAAGCGTTTAATGCATATGCTCAAAACAAAGAATGTCCTGAAAAAGTTCTTGTACCATATCCTAACCTTGAGTATGACAAGGTAAATGTTTATGTAGATACTTTCACTGTATTGCTATTGACATTGTGTCAATCGACAATCTAAAACAATTCGAAATTTACTAAACATTTATAAGAAACATATTGTCAACCAAATTAGTTTGGTGATTGTAACCTAATGGTTCGAGCTGCTTGTATAAATCAATAAGATTACAGAAATTCCATATTATCGAGTTATCGAAACTGATTAAGTTTGATATGTTCTTCATGCATTTAATCTATGTGAAATTTCACAGTGTGACCTTGACATGACTGAATATGTTCATTTCAGATCAGTGATGCCTTATCTAGAAGAGAGCGTCAAATACAACCCCCTGATTGTCCAGATTGGTTATTTTGCTTAATGAAGAGGATGTGGTTGAGTGAAAAGTCGATGAGACCGTCTTTCCCGATTATTATGGAATGCATTGCTGCCAGGTAATTATATATATTGCATTGTGCTTTTTTAGTTTATGGGTACAAAACACCTTGGAATCCCGTACATTTAATACACAAAACAAGTAACATAAAACAAATACGTTCTGCTGCAAGTGTATGCAAAGATACATCGAAACTCGTGTGTGCGTGAGCTAAATTTGATAAATCAATGGTGTTCGTTTTTTATTGGTGTTAATGTATTGTATTATAATGTGCATATTGTATTGTACTGATTAGATCTACTGACCCAATTAAGGCAGACTTGCAAAGACTCAAAGAAGAAATAAGACCAGGCATTAAGAGATCACTTACTATGGTCGAAATCACAGAAGAGCTTGATAATGATGACATAAATTACTACAAGTCGGGCACAATAGAGCACCAGAATGAACATGAATACATCTACCGTCACAATGTCACTATTCCTGACCATGCTTCACCAAATGATTCCTCCAGCGCTGATCCCGCTCCTCCAAGCAAAAAGAAGGGAACATTGTATTACAACATAAAACAGAAACTCGGTACTGTAAGATTGCCCAGACAAACAAAATTACAAGCGAAGTCTACAAAAGCCAGTACTGACATATATACTACGCCACTTCCCGCTGTAAATGCAGAGGAGACATACATGCCCTTAGCCACTGTCGTCGAACCTAACGTTAGTGCAATTGAAGAATATACCCAAAGTATCAACACTGCTGGAGCAAGACCGAAAACAAAACAACGCCAAAAATTCACAAACTATGTTAACAAAGGTGAAACTAGTTCTGAGAGTGAAACGATAGATTTTGGCGTTAGTGCAATTGAAGAATATACCCAAAGTATCAACACTACTGCTGGAGCAAGACCGAAAACAAAACAACACAAAAGAGTCACAGACTATGCTAACAAAGGTGAAACTAGTTCTGAGAGTGAAACGATAGATTTTGACCAAGAGGTGACACGTGTACATAATGATTACACAGGCAGTGAATATGAAAACCCCAACGGAAGTATTAAGTATGATGTTGATCCAACATATGAAATCCCAGACCAAAAACCTGATACTCCCGAACTGGAGCACTCGCCAAGAACACACACGAGGCATAACTCAGATGCTGGAGTTTCGCCTGTTGTTATTGACCAAGACAGAAATCGACGTTCTAACATTTTTAGAAAATCGTCTTCTGAAAGTAACTTGAAACGTAACACCGACTGTAATCAGCACTCCGATACTTATGCGAATGTAGAACAAGGAAATGCCCATACAAAACGAATAACTACTGGAATAAGACGGATTCTTTCTAATGTATGGTCACAGAATATTTAACGATATTGTATATTTTTGGTGAAACTTTAGATATTTGCTCTTTACTCACATAAGTGATTATTGTTTGTAATTAGCGTCACGCGCATTACTCGCCCTGATCTGAATAAATTATGTCACACTAGTTCCGCTTAATTATCAAATCATGTCCTGTCACGTCAACAGTCAAATTCATGTCATTCAACAGTCCAATTCATATTATTCAACAGCCAAAATCATGTCATTCAACAGTCAAATTCATATTATTCAACAGTCAAAATCATGTCATTCAACAGTCAAATTCATATCATTCAAAATCAAATTTATGTCATTCAACAATCAAATTCATGTCATTCAACAATCAAATTCGTGTCATTCAACAGTCAAATTCATGTCATTCAACAGTCAAATTCGTGTCATTCAACAGTCAAATTCATGTCATTCAACAGTCAAATTCATGTCATTCAACAGTCAAATTCATGTCATTCAACAATCAAATTTATGTAATTCAACAGTCAAATTCATGTCATTCAACAGTCAAATTCGTGTCATTCAACAGTCAAATTCATGTCATTCAACAGTCAAATTCATGTCATTCAACAGTCAAATTCATGTCATTCAACAGTCAAATTTATGTCATTCAACAATCAAATTCATATCATTTAACATCAAATTTATGTCATTCAACAATCAAATTCATATCATTCAACATCAAATTTATGTCATTCAACAGTCAAATTCATATCATTCAAAATCAAATTTATGTCATTCAACAATCAAATTCGTGTCATTCAACAATCAAATTCATATCATCCAACATCAAATTTATGTCATTCAACAGTCAAATTCATTCAACATCAAATTTATGTCATTCAACAGTCAAATTCATATCATTCAACATCAAATTTATGTCATTCAACAGTCAAATTCATATCATTCAAAATCAAATTTATGTCATTCAACAATCAAATTCGTGTCATTCAACAATCAAATTCATGTCATTCAACAGTCAAATTCATGTCATTCAACAATCAAATTTATGTAATTCAACAGTCAAATTCATGTAATTCAACAGTCAAATTCGTGTCATTCAACAGTCAATTTCATGTCATTCAACAGTCAAATTCATGTAATTCAACAGTCAAATTCATGTCATTCAACAGTCAAATTCATAGCATTCAACAGTCAAATTCATGTCATTCAACAATCAAATTCATATTATTTAACATCAAATTTATGTCATTCAACAATCAAATTCATATCATTCAAAATCAAATTTATGTCATTCAACAATAAAATTCGTGTCATTCAACAATCAAATTCATATCATTCAACATCAAATTTATGTCTTTCAACAGTCAAATTCATTCAACATCAAATTTATGTCATTCAACAGTCAAATTCATATCATTCAATATCAAATTTATGTCATTCAACAGTCAAATTCATATCATTCAAAATCAAATTTATGTCATTCAACAGTCAAATTCGTGTCATTCAACAATCAAATTCATATCATTCAACATCAAATTTATGTCATTCAACAGTCAAATTTATGTCATTCAACAGTCAAATTCATGTCATTCAACATTAAATTCATATCATTCAAAATCAAATTCATATCATTCAACATCAAATTTATTTCATTCAACAGTCAAATTCGTGTCATTCAACAATCAAATTCATATCATTCAACATCAAATTAATGTCATTCAACAGTCAAATTCATGTCATTCAACATCACATTTATGTCATTTAACAGTCAAATTTATGTCATTCAACAGTCAAATTCATAGCATTCAACAGTCAAATTTACGTCATTCAACAGTCAAATTCATATCATTCAACATCACATTTATGTCATTCAACAGTCAAATTCATATCATTCAACATCACATTTATGTCATTCAACAAATGATCAAATTTATGTCTTTCAACAGTCAAATTCGTGTCATTCAACAGTCAAATTCATGTCGTTCAACAGTCAAATTCATGTCATTCAACAGTCAAATTCATGTCATTCAACAGTCAAATTCATATCATTTAACAGTCAAATTCATATCATTTAACATCACATTTATGTCATTCAACAAATGATCAAATTTATGTCTTTCAACAGTCAAATTCGTGTCATTCAACAGTCAAATTTATGTCATTCAACAGTCAAATTCATGTCATTCAACAGTCAAATTCATGTCATTCAACAGTCAAATTCATGTCATTCAA
This sequence comes from Saccoglossus kowalevskii, assembly GCF_978046115.1. Classification (NCBI taxonomy): domain Eukaryota; kingdom Metazoa; phylum Hemichordata; class Enteropneusta; family Harrimaniidae; genus Saccoglossus; species Saccoglossus kowalevskii. The sequence continues at coordinate 21,456,098 of NC_140649.1, read as the reverse complement.
CAGTCAAATTTATGTCATTCAACAGTCAAATTCATATCATTTAACATCACATTTATGTCATTCAACAAATGATCAAATTTATGTCTTTCAACAGTCAAATTCGTGTCATTCAACAGTCAAATTCATGTCATTCAACAGTCAAATTTATGTCATTCAACAGTCAAATTCATATCATTCAACAGTCAAATTTATGTCATTCAACAGTCAAATTCATAGCACTCAACATCAAATTTATGTCATTCAACAGTCAAATTCATAGCATTCAACATCAAATTTATGTCATTCAACAATCAAATTCATATCATTCAACATCAAATTTATGTCATTCAACAATCAAATTCATGTCATTCAACAGTCAAATTCATGTCATTCAACAGTCAAATTCATGTCATTCAACATCAAATTTATGTCATTCAACAGTCAAATTTATGTCATTCAACAGTCAAATTCATATCATTCAACAGTCAAATTTATGTCATTCAACAGTCAAATTCATAGCATTCAACAGTCAAATTTATGTCATTCAACAGTCAAATTCATATCATTTAACATCACATTTATGTCATTCAACAAATGATCAAATTTATGACTTTCAACAGTCAAATTCGTGTCATTCAACATCAAATTTATGTCATTCAACAGTCAAATTTATGTCATTCAACAGTCAAATTCATATCATTCAACAGTCAAATTTATGTCATTCAACAGTCAAATTCATAGCACTCAACATCAAATTTATGTCATTCAACAGTCAAATTCATAGCATTCAACATCAAATTTATGTCATTCAACAATCAAATTCATATCATTCAACATCAAATTTATGTCATTCAACAATCAAATTCATGTCATTCAACAGTCAAATTCATGTCATTCAACAGTCAAATTCATGTCATTCAACATCAAATTTATGTCATTCAACAGTCAAATTTATGTCATTCAACAGTCAAATTCATATCATTCAACATCAAATTTATGTCATTCAACAGTCAAATTCATATCATTCAACATCAAATTTATGTCATTCAACAGTCAAATTTATGTCATTCAACAGTCAAATTCATAGCATTCAACAGTCAAATTTATGTCATTCAACAGTCAAATTCATAGCATTCAACAGTCAAATTTATGTCATTCAACAGTCAAATTCATATCATTCAACATCACATTTATGTCATTCAACAGTCAAATTCATATCATTCAACATCACATTTATGTCATTCAACAAATGATCAAATTTATGTCTTTCAACAGTCAAATTCGTGTCATTCAACAGTCAAATTTATGTCATTCAACAGTCAAATTCATGTCATTCAACAGTCAAATTCATGTCATTCAACAGTCAAATTTATGTCATTCAACAGTCAAATTCATATCATTCAACATCACATTTATGTCATTCAACAAATGATCAAATTTATGTCTTTCAACAGTCAAATTCGTGTCATTCAACAGTCAAATTTATGTCATTCAACAGTCAAATTCATGTCATTCAACAGTCAAATTTATGTCATTCAACAGTCAAATTCATATCATTCAACAGTCAAATTTATGTCATTCAACAGTCAAATTCATAGCACTCAACATCAAATTTATGTCATTCAACAGTCAAATTCATAGCATTCAACATCAAATTTATGTCATTCAACAATCAAATTCATATCATTCAACATCAAATTTATGTCATTCAACAATCAAATTCATGTCATTCAACAGTCAAATTCATGTCATTCAACAGTCAAATTCATGTCATTCAACATCAAATTTATGTCATTCAACAGTCAAATTTATGTCATTCAACAGTCAAATTCATATCATTCAACATTCAAATTTATGTCATTCAACAGTCAAATTCATAGCATTCAACAGTCAAATTTATGTCATTCAACAGTCAAATTCATATCATTTAACATCACATTTATGTCATTCAACAAATGATCAAATTTATGTCTTTCAACAGTCAAATTCGTGTCATTCAACATCAAATTTATGTCATTCAACAGTCAAATTTATGTCATTCAACAGTCAAATTCATATCATTCAACAGTCAAATTTATGTCATTCAACAGTCAAATTCATAGCATTCAACATCAAATTTATGTCATTCAACAATCAAATTCATATCATTCAACATCAAATTTATGTCATTCAACAATCAAATTCATGTCATTCAACAGTCAAATTCATGTCATTCAACAGTCAAATTCATGTCATTCAACATCAAATTTATGTCATTCAACAGTCAAATTCATATCATTCAACATCACATTTATGTCATTCAACAAATGATCAAATTTATGTCTTTCAACAGTCAAATTCGTGTCATTCAACAGTCAAATTCATGTCATTCAACAGTCAAATTCATGTCATTCAACAGTCAAATTTATGTCATTCAACAGTCAAATTCATATCATTCAACAGTCAAATTTATGTCATTCAACAGTCAAATTCATAGCACTCAACATCAAATTTATGTCATTCAACAGTCAAATTCATAGCATTCAACATCAAATTTATGTCATTCAACAATCAAATTCATATCATTCAACATCAAATTTATGTCATTCAACAATCAAATTCATGTCATTCAACAGTCAAATTCATGTCATTCAACAGTCAAATTCATGTCATTCAACATCAAATTTATGTCATTCAACAGTCAAATTTATGTCATTCAACAGTCAAATACATATCATTCAACAGTCAAATTTATGTCATTCAACAGTCAAATTCATAGCATTCAACATCAAATTTATGTCATTCAACAATCAAATTCATATCATTCAACATCAAATTTATGTCATTCAACAATCAAATTCATGTCATTCAACAGTCAAATTCATGTCATTCAACAGTCAAATTCATGTCATTCAACATCAAATTTATGTCATTCAACAGTCAAATTTATGTCATTCAACAGTCAAATTCATATCATTCAACAGTCAAATTTATGTCATTCAACAGTCAAATTCATAGCATTCAACATCAAATTTATGTCATTCAACAGTCAAATTCATAGCATTCAACATCAAATTTATGTCATTCAACAGTCAAATTCATAGCATTCAACATCAAATTTATGTCATTCAACAGTCAAATTCATATCATTTAACATCACATTTATGTCATTCAACAAATGATCAAATTTATGTCTTTCAACAGTCAAATTCGTGTCATTCAACATCAAATTTATGCCATTCAACAGTCAAATTTATGTCATTCAACAGTCAAATTCATATCATTCAACAGTCAAATTTATGTCATTCAACAGTCAAATTCATAGCACTCAACATCAAATTTATGTCATTCAACAGTCAAATTCATATCATTCAACAGTCAAATTTATGTCATTCAACAGTCAAATTCATAGCACTCAACATCAAATTTATGTCATTCAACAGTCAAATTCATAGCATTCAACATCAAATTTATGTCATTCAACAATCAAATTCATATCATTCAACATCATATTTATGTCATTCAACAATCAAATTCATGTCATTCAACAGTCAAATTCATGTCATTCAACAGTCAAATTCATGTCATTCAACATCAACAAATTTATGTCATTCAACAGTCAAATTTATGTCATTCAACAGTCAAATTCATATCATTCAACAGTCAAATTTATGTCATTCAACAGTCAAATTCATAGCATTCAACAGTCAAATTTATGTCATTCAACAGTCAAATTCATATCATTTAACATCACATTTATGTCATTCAACAAATGATCAAATTTATGTCTTTCAACAGTCAAATTCGTGTCATTCAACATCAAATTTATGTCATTCAACAGTCAAATTTATGTCATTCAACAGTCAAATTCATATCATTCAACAGTCAAATTTATGTCATTCAACAGTCAAATTCATAGCATTCAACATCAAATTTATGTCATTCAACAATCAAATTCATATCATTCAACATCAAATTTATGTCATTCAACAATCAAATTCATGTCATTCAACAGTCAAATTCATGTCATTCAACATCAAATTTATGTCATTCAACAGTCAAATTTATGTCATTCAACAGTCAAATTCATATCATTCAACAGTCAAATTTATGTCATTCAACAGTCAAATTCATAGCATTCAACATCAAATTTATGTCATTCAACAATCAAATTCATATCATTCAACATCAAATTTATGTCATTCAACAATCAAATTCATGTCATTCAACATCAAATTTATGTCATTCAACAGTCAAATTCATGTCATTCAACAGTCAAATTCATGTCATTCAACATCAAATTTATGTCATTCAACAGTCAAATTTATGTCATTCAACAGTCAAATTCATATCATTCAACAGTCAAATTTATGTCATTCAACAGTCAAATTCATATCATTCAACATCACATTTATGTCATTCAACAGTCAAATTCATATCATTCAACATCACATTTATGTCATTCAACAAATGATCAAATTTATGTCTTTCAACAGTCAAATTCATGTCATTCAACAGTCAAATTCATGTCATTCAACAGTCAAATTCATATCATTTAACAGTCAAATTCATATCATTTAACATCACATTGATGTCATTCAACAAATGATCAAATTTATGTCTTTCAACAGTCAAATTCGTGTCATTCAACAGTCAAATTTATGTCATTCAACAGTCAAATTCATGTCATTCAACAGTCAAATTCATGTCATTCAACAGTCAAATTTATGTCATTCAACAGTCAAATTCATATCATTTAACATCACATTTATGTCATTCAACAAATGATCAAATTTATGTCTTTCAACAGTCAAATTCGTGTCATTCAACAGTCAAATTCATGTCATTCAACAGTCAAATTCATGTCATTCAACATCAAATTTATGTCATTCAACAGTCAAATTTATGTCATTCAACAGTCAAATTCATATCATTCAACAGTCAAATTTATGTCATTCAACAGTCAAATTCATAGCACTCAACATCAAATTGATGTCATTCAACAGTCAAATTCATAGCATTCAACATCAAATTTATGTCATTCAACAATCAAATTCATATCATTCAACATCAAATTTATGTCATTCAACAATCAAATTCATGTCATTCAACAGTCAAATTCATGTCATTCAACAGTCAAATTCATGTCATTCAACATCAAATTTATGTCATTCAACAGTCAAATTTATGTCATTCAACAGTCAAATACATATCATTCAACAGTCAAATTTATGTCATTCAACAGTCAAATTCATAGCATTCAACATCAAATTTATGTCATTCAACAATCAAATTCATATCATTCAACATCAAATTTATGTCATTCAACAATCAAATTCATGTCATTCAACAGTCAAATTCATGTCATTCAACAGTCAAATTCATGTCATTCAACATCAAATTTATGTCATTCAACAGTCAAATTTATGTCATTCAACAGTCAAATTCATATCATTCAACAGTCAAATTTATGTCATTCAACAGTCAAATTCATAGCATTCAACATCAAATTTATGTCATTCAACAGTCAAATTCATAGCATTCAACATCAAATTTATGTCATTCAACAGTCAAATTCATAGCATTCAACATCAAATTTATGTCATTCAACAATCAAATTCATGTCATTCAACAATCAAATTCATATCATTCAACAATCAAATTCATATCATTCAACAGTCAAATTTATGTCATTCAACATCACATTTATGTCATTCAACAAATGATCAAATTTATGTCTTTCAACAGTCAAATTCGTGTCATTCAACAGTCAAATTCATGTCATTCAACAGTCAAATTCATGTCATTCAACAATCAAATTCATGTCATTCAACAGTCAAATTCATGTCATTCAACAGTCAAATTCATGTCATTCAACAGTCAAATTCATATCATTTAACAGTCAAATTCATATCATTTAACATCACATTTATGTCATTCAACAAATGATCAAATTTATGTCTTTCAACAGTCAAATTCGTGTCATTCAACAGTCAAATTTATGTCATTCAACAGTCAAATTCATGTCATTCAACAGTCAAATTCATGTCATTCAACAGTCAAATTTATGTCATTCAACAGTCAAATTCATATCATTTAACATCACATTTATGTCATTCAACAAATGATCAAATTTATGTCTTTCAACAGTCAAATTCGTGTCATTCAACAGTCAAATTCATGTCATTCAACAGTCAAATTCATGTCATTCTACATCAAATTTATGTCATTCAACAGTCAAATTTATGTCATTCAACAGTCAAATTCATATCATTCAACAGTCAAATTTATGTCATTCAACAGTCAAATTCATAGCACTCAACATCAAATTTATGTCATTCAACAGTCAAATTCATAGCATTCAACATCAAATTTATGTCATTCAACAATCAAATTCATATCATTCAACATCAAATTTATGTCATTCAACAATCAAATTCATGTCATTCAACAGTCAAATTCATGTCATTCAACAGTCAAATTCATGTCATTCAACATCAAATTTATGTCATTCAACAGTCAAATTTATGTCATTCAACAGTCAAATACATATCATTCAACAGTCAAATTTATGTCATTCAACAGTCAAATTCATAGCATTCAACATAAAATTTATGTCATTCAACAATCAAATTCATATCATTCAACATCAAATTTATGTCATTCAACAATCAAATTCATGTCATTCAACAGTCAAATTCATGTCATTCAACAGTCAAATTCATGTCATTCAACATCAAATTTATGTCATTCAACAGTCAAATTTATGTCATTCAACAGTCAAATTCATATCATTCAACAGTCAAATTTATGTCATTCAACAGTCAAATTCATAGCATTCAACATCAAATTTATGTCATTCAACAGTCAAATTCATAGCATTCAACATCAAATTTATGTCATTCAACAGTCAAATTCATAGCATTCAACATCAAATTTATGTCATTCAACAATCAAATTCATGTCATTCAACAATCAAATTCATATCATTCAACAATCAAATTCATGTCATTCAACAGTCAAATTTATGTCATTCAACAGTCAAATTCATAGTATTCAACAATCAAATTCATGTCATTCAACAGTCAAATTTATGTCATTCAACAGTCAAATTTATGTCATTCAACAGTCAAATTCATATCATTCAACAATCAAATTCATGTCATTCAACAGTCAAATTCATATCATTCAACAATCAAATTCATGTCATTCAACAGTCAAATTTATGTCATTCAACAGTCAAATTCATAGTATTCAACAGTCAAATTTATGTCATTCAACAGTCAAATTCATAGCATTCAACAATCAAATTCATGTCATTCAACAGTCAAATTTATGTCATTCAACAGTCAAATTCATAGTATTCAACAGTCAAATTTATGTCATTCAACAGTCAAATTCATAGCATTCAACATCAAATTTATGTCATTCAACAGTCAAATTCGTGTCATTCAACAATAAAATTCATATCATTCAACATCAAATTTATGTCATTCAACAGTCAAATTCGTGTCATTCAACAATAAAATTCATATCATTCAACATCAAATTTATGTCATTCAACAGTCAAATTCGTGTCATTCAACAATAAAATTCATATCATTCAACATCAAATTTATGTCATTCAACAGTCAAATTCATGTCATTCAACATCAAATTTATGTCATTCAACAGTCAAATTTATGTCATTCAACAGTCAAATTTATGTCATTCAACAGTCAAATTCATAGCATTCAACAGTCAAATTTATGTCATTCAACAGTCAAATTCATATCATTCAACATCACATTTATGTCATTCAACAGTCAAATTCATATCATTCAACATCACATTTATGTCATTCAACAAATGATCAAATTTATGTCTTTCAACAGTCAAATTCGTGTCATTCAACAGTCAAATTCTTGTCATTCAACAGTCAAATTCATGTCATTCAACAGTCAAATTCATGTCATTCAACAGTCAAATTCATATCATTTAACATCACATTTATGTCATTCAACAAATGATCAAATTTATGTCTTTCAACAGTCAAATTCGTGTCATTCAACAGTCAAATTTATGTCATTCAACAGTCAAATTCATGTCATTCAACAGTCAAATTCATGTCATTCAACAGTCAAATTTATGTCATTCAACAGTCAAATTCATATCATTTAACATCACATTTATGTCATTCAACAAATGATCAAATTTATGTCTTTCAACAGTCAAATTCATGTCATTCAACAGTCAAATTCATAGCATTCAACATCAAATTTATGTCATTCAACAGTCAAATTCATATCATTCAACAGTCAAATTTATGTCATTCAACAGTCAAATTCATAGCACTCAACATCAAATTTATGTCATTCAACAGTCAAATTCATAGCATTCAACATCAAATTTATGTCATTCAACAATCAAATTCATATCATTCAACATCAAATTTATGTCATTCAACAATCAAATTCATGTCATTCAACAGTCAAATTCATGTCATTCAACAGTCAAATTCATGTCATTCAACATCAAATTTATGTCATTCAACAGTCAAATTTATGTCATTCAACAGTCAAATTCATATCATTCAACATCAAATTTATGTCATTCAACAGTCAAATTCATATCATTCAACATCAAATTTATGTCATTCAACAGTCAAATTTATGTCATTCAACAGTCAAATTCATAGCATTCAACAGTCAAATTTATGTCATTCAACAGTCAAATTCATAGCATTCAACAGTCAAATTTATGTCATTCAACAGTCAAATTCATAGCATTCAACAGTCAAATTTATGTCATTCAACAGTCAAATTCATATCATTCAACATCACATTTATGTCATTCAACAGTCAAATTCATATGATTCAACATCACATTTATGTCATTCAACAAATGATCAAATTTATGTCTTTCAACAGTCAAATTCGTGTCATTCAACAGTCAAATTTATGTCATTCAACAGTCAAATTCATGTCATTCAACAGTCAAATTCATGTCATTCAACAGTCAAATTTATGTCATTCAACAGTCAAATTCATATCATTCAACATCACATTTATGTCATTCAACAAATGATCAAATTTATGTCTTTCAACAGTCAAATTCGTGTCATTCAACAGTCAAATTTATGTCATTCAACAGTCAAATTCATGTCATTCAACAGTCAAATTTATGTCATTCAACAGTCAAATTCATATCATTCAACAGTCAAATTTATGTCATTCAACAGTCAAATTCATAGCACTCAACATCAAATTTATGTCATTCAACAGTCAAATTCATAGCATTCAACATCAAATTTATGTCATTCAACAATCAAATTCATATCATTCAACATCAAATTTATGTCATTCAACAATCAAATTCATGTCATTCAACAGTCAAATTCATGTCATTCAACAGTCAAATTCATGTCATTCAACAGTCAAATTTATGTCATTCAACAGTCAAATTTATGTCATTCAACAGTCAAATTTATGTCATTCAACAGTCAAATTCATAGTATTCAACAGTCAAATTTATGTCATTCAACAGTCAAATTCATAGCATTCAACATCAAATTTATGTCATTCAACATCAAATTTATGTCATTCAACAGTCAAATTCATAGCATTCAACATCAAATTTATGTCATTCAACAGTCAAATTCATGTCATTCAACAGTTAAATTCATGTCATTCAACAATCAAATTCATATCATTCAACATCAAATTTATGTCATTCAACAGTCAAATTCGTGTCATTCAACAATCAAATTCATATCATTCAACATCAAATTGAAGTCATTCAACAGTCAAATTCATGTCATTCAACATCAAATTTATGTCATTCAACAGTCAAATTTATGTCATTCAACAGTCAAATTTATGTCATTCAACAGTCAAATTCATAGCATTCAACAGTCAAATTTATGTCATTCAACAGTCAAATTCATATCATTCAACATCACATTTATGTCATTCAAGTCAAATTCATATCATTCAACATCACATTCATGTCATTCAACAAATGATCAAATTTATGTCTTTCAACAGTCAAATTCGTGTCATTCAACAGTCAAATTCTTGTCATTCAACAGTCAAATTCATGTCATTCAACAGTCAAATTCATGTCATTCAACAGTCAAATTCATGTCATTCAACAGTCAAATTCATATCATTTAACATCACATTTATGTCATTCAACAAATGATCAAATTTATGTCTTTCAACAGTCAAATTCGTGTTATTCAACAGTCAAATTTATGTCATTCAACAGTCAAATTCATGTCATTCAACAGTCAAATTCATGTCATTCAACAGTCAAATTTATGTCATTCAACAGTCAAATTCATATCATTTAACATCACAGTTATGTCATTCAACAAATGATCAAATTTATGTCTTTCAACAGTCAAATTCATGTCATTCAACAGTCAAATTCATAGCATTCAACATCAAATTTATGTCATTCAACAGTCAAATTCATAGCATTCAACATCAAATTTATGTCATTCAACAATCAAATTCATATCATTCAACATCATATTTATGTCATTCAACAGTCAAATTCATGTCATTCAACAATCAAATTCATGTCATTCAACAGTCAAATTCATAGCATTCAACAGTCAAATTTATGTCATTCAACAGTCAAATTTATGTCATTCAACAGTCAAATTCATATCATTCAACAATCAAATTCATGTCATTCAACAGTCAAATTCATGTCATTCAACAGTCAAATTCATGTCATTCAACATCAAATTTATGTCATTCAACAGTCAAATTTATGTCATTCAACAGTCAAATTCATATCATTCAACAGTCAAATTTATGTCATTCAACAGTCAAATTCATAGCATTCAACAGTCAAATTTATGTCATTCAACAGTCAAATTCATATCATTTAACATCACATTTATGTCATTCAACAAATGATCAAATTTATGTCTTTCAACAGTCAAATTCGTGTCATTCAACATCAAATTTATGCCATTCAACAGTCAAATTTATGTCATTCAACAGTCAAATTCATATCATTCAACAGTCAAATTTATGTCATTCAACAGTCAAATTCATAGCACTCAACATCAAATTTATGTCATTCAACAGTCAAATTCATATCATTCAACAGTCAAATTTATGTCATTCAACAGTCAAATTCATAGCACTCAACATCAAATTTATGTCATTCAACAGTCAAATTCATAGCATTCAACATCAAATTTATGTCATTCAACAATCAAATTCATATCATTCAACATCAAATTTATGTCATTCAACAATCAAATTCATGTCATTCAACAGTCAAATTCATGTCATTCAACAGTCAAATTCATGTCATTCAACATCAAATTTATGTCATTCAACAGTCAAATTTATGTCATTCAACAGTCAAATTCATATCATTCAACAGTCAAATTTATGTCATTCAACAGTCAAATTCATAGCATTCAACAGTCAAATTTATGTCATTCAACAGTCAAATTCATATCATTTAACATCACATTTATGTCATTCAACAAATGATCAAATTTATGTCTTTCAACAGTCAAATTCGTGTCATTCAACATCAAATTTATGTCATTCAACAGTCAAATTTATGTCATTCAACAGTCAAATTCATATCATTCAACAGTCAAATTTATGTCATTCAACAGTCAAATTCATAGCATTCAACATCAAATTTATGTCATTCAACAATCAAATTCATATCATTCAACATCAAATTTATGTCATTCAACAGTCAAATTCATAGCACTCAACATCAAATTGATGTCATTCAACAGTCAAATTCATAGCATTCAACATCAAATTTATGTCATTCAACAATCAAATTCATATCATTCAACATCAAATTTATGTCATTCAACAATCAAATTCATGTCATTCAACAGTCAAATTCATGTCATTCAACAGTCAAATTCATGTCATTCAACATCAAATTTATGTCATTCAACAGTCAAATTTATGTCATTCAACAGTCAAATACATATCATTCAACAGTCAAATTTATGTCATTCAACAGTCAAATTCATAGCATTCAACATCAAATTTATGTCATTCAACAATCAAATTCATATCATTCAACATCAAATTTATGTCATTCAACAATCAAATTCATGTCATTCAACAGTCAAATTCATGTCATTCAACAGTCAAATTCATGTCATTCAACATCAAATTTATGTCATTCAACAGTCAAATTTATGTCATTCAACAGTCAAATTCATATCATTCAACAGTCAAATTTATGTCATTCAACAGTCAAATTCATAGCATTCAACATCAAATTTATGTCATTCAACAGTCAAATTCATAGCATTCAACATCAAATTTATGTCATTCAACAGTCAAATTCATAGCATTCAACATCAAATTTATGTCATTCAACAATCAAATTCATGTCATTCAACAATCAAATTCATATCATTCAACAATCAAATTCATATCATTCAACAGTCAAATTTATGTCATTCAACATCACATTTATGTCATTCAACAAATGATCAAATTTATGTCTTTCAACAGTCAAATTCGTGTCATTCAACAGTCAAATTCATGTCATTCAACAGTCAAATTCATGTCATTCAACAATCAAATTCATGTCATTCAACAGTCAAATTCATGTCATTCAACAGTCAAATTCATGTCATTCAACAGTCAAATTCATATCATTTAACAGTCAAATTCATATCATTTAACATCACATTTATGTCATTCAACAAATGATCAAATTTATGTCTTTCAACAGTCAAATTCGTGTCATTCAACAGTCAAATTTATGTCATTCAACAGTCAAATTCATGTCATTCAACAGTCAAATTCATGTCATTCAACAGTCAAATTTATGTCATTCAACAGTCAAATTCATATCATTTAACATCACATTTATGTCATTCAACAAATGATCAAATTTATGTCTTTCAACAGTCAAATTCGTGTCATTCAACAGTCAAATTCATGTCATTCAACAGTCAAATTCATGTCATTCTACATCAAATTTATGTCATTCAACAGTCAAATTTATGTCATTCAACAGTCAAATTCATATCATTCAACAGTCAAATTTATGTCATTCAACAGTCAAATTCATAGCACTCAACATCAAATTTATGTCATTCAACAGTCAAATTCATAGCATTCAACATCAAATTTATGTCATTCAACAATCAAATTCATATCATTCAACATCAAATTTATGTCATTCAACAATCAAATTCATGTCATTCAACAGTCAAATTCATGTCATTCAACAGTCAAATTCATGTCATTCAACATCAAATTTATGTCATTCAACAGTCAAATTTATGTCATTCAACAGTCAAATACATATCATTCAACAGTCAAATTTATGTCATTCAACAGTCAAATTCATAGCATTCAACATAAAATTTATGTCATTCAACAATCAAATTCATATCATTCAACATCAAATTTATGTCATTCAACAATCAAATTCATGTCATTCAACAGTCAAATTCATGTCATTCAACAGTCAAATTCATGTCATTCAACATCAAATTTATGTCATTCAACAGTCAAATTTATGTCATTCAACAGTCAAATTCATATCATTCAACAGTCAAATTTATGTCATTCAACAGTCAAATTCATAGCATTCAACATCAAATTTATGTCATTCAACAGTCAAATTCATAGCATTCAACATCAAATTTATGTCATTCAACAGTCAAATTCATAGCATTCAACATCAAATTTATGTCATTCAACAATCAAATTCATGTCATTCAACAATCAAATTCATATCATTCAACAATCAAATTCATGTCATTCAACAGTCAAATTTATGTCATTCAACAGTCAAATTCATAGTATTCAACAATCAAATTCATGTCATTCAACAGTCAAATTTATGTCATTCAACAGTCAAATTTATGTCATTCAACAGTCAAATTCATATCATTCAACAATCAAATTCATGTCATTCAACAGTCAAATTCATATCATTCAACAATCAAATTCATGTCATTCAACAGTCAAATTTATGTCATTCAACAGTCAAATTCATAGTATTCAACAGTCAAATTTATGTCATTCAACAGTCAAATTCATAGCATTCAACAATCAAATTCATGTCATTCAACAGTCAAATTTATGTCATTCAACAGTCAAATTCATAGTATTCAACAGTCAAATTTATGTCATTCAACAGTCAAATTCATAGCATTCAACATCAAATTTATGTCATTCAACAGTCAAATTCGTGTCATTCAACAATAAAATTCATATCATTCAACATCAAATTTATGTCATTCAACAGTCAAATTCGTGTCATTCAACAATAAAATTCATATCATTCAACATCAAATTTATGTCATTCAACAGTCAAATTCGTGTCATTCAACAATAAAATTCATATCATTCAACATCAAATTTATGTCATTCAACAGTCAAATTCATGTCATTCAACATCAAATTTATGTCATTCAACAGTCAAATTTATGTCATTCAACAGTCAAATTTATGTCATTCAACAGTCAAATTCATAGCATTCAACAGTCAAATTTATGTCATTCAACAGTCAAATTCATATCATTCAACATCACATTTATGTCATTCAACAGTCAAATTCATATCATTCAACATCACATTTATGTCATTCAACAAATGATCAAATTTATGTCTTTCAACAGTCAAATTCGTGTCATTCAACAGTCAAATTCTTGTCATTCAACAGTCAAATTCATGTCATTCAACAGTCAAATTCATGTCATTCAACAGTCAAATTCATATCATTTAACATCACATTTATGTCATTCAACAAATGATCAAATTTATGTCTTTCAACAGTCAAATTCGTGTCATTCAACAGTCAAATTTATGTCATTCAACAGTCAAATTCATGTCATTCAACAGTCAAATTCATGTCATTCAACAGTCAAATTTATGTCATTCAACAGTCAAATTCATATCATTTAACATCACATTTATGTCATTCAACAAATGATCAAATTTATGTCTTTCAACAGTCAAATTCATGTCATTCAACAGTCAAATTCATAGCATTCAACATCAAATTTATGTCATTCAACAGTCAAATTCATATCATTCAACAGTCAAATTTATGTCATTCAACAGTCAAATTCATAGCACTCAACATCAAATTTATGTCATTCAACAGTCAAATTCATAGCATTCAACATCAAATTTATGTCATTCAACAATCAAATTCATATCATTCAACATCAAATTTATGTCATTCAACAATCAAATTCATGTCATTCAACAGTCAAATTCATGTCATTCAACAGTCAAATTCATGTCATTCAACATCAAATTTATGTCATTCAACAGTCAAATTTATGTCATTCAACAGTCAAATTCATTACATTCAACATCAAATTTATGTCATTCAACAGTCAAATTCATATCATTCAACATCAAATTTATGTCATTCAACAGTCAAATTTATGTCATTCACCAGTCAAATTCATAGCATTCAACAGTCAAATTTATGTCATTCAACAGTCAAATTCATAGCATTCAACAGTCAAATTTATGTCATTCAACAGTCAAATTCATAGCATTCAACAGTCAAATTTATGTCATTCAACAGTCAAATTCATATCATTCAACATCACATTTATGTCATTCAACAGTCAAATTCATATGATTCAACATCACATTTATGTCATTCAACAAATGATCAAATTTATGTCTTTCAACAGTCAAATTCGTGTCATTCAACAGTCAAATTTATGTCATTCAACAGTCAAATTCATGTCATTCAACAGTCAAATTCATGTCATTCAACAGTCAAATTTATGTCATTCAACAGTCAAATTCATATCATTCAACATCACATTTATGTCATTCAACAAATGATCAAATTTATGTCTTTCAACAGTCAAATTCGTGTCATTCAACAGTCAAATTTATGTCATTCAACAGTCAAATTCATGTCATTCAACAGTCAAATTTATGTCATTCAACAGTCAAATTCATATCATTCAACAGTCAAATTTATGTCATTCAACAGTCAAATTCATAGCACTCAACATCAAATTTATGTCATTCAACAGTCAAATTCATAGCATTCAACATCAAATTTATGTCATTCAACAATCAAATTCATATCATTCAACATCAAATTTATGTCATTCAACAATCAAATTCATGTCATTCAACAGTCAAATTCATGTCATTCAACAGTCAAATTCATGTCATTCAACAGTCAAATTTATGTCATTCAACAGTCAAATTTATGTCATTCAACAGTCAAATTTATGTCATTCAACAGTCAAATTCATAGTATTCAACAGTCAAATTTATGTCATTCAACAGTCAAATTCATAGCATTCAACATCAAATTTATGTCATTCAACATCAAATTTATGTCATTCAACAGTCAAATTCATAGCATTCAACATCAAATTTATGTCATTCAACAGTCAAATTCATGTCATTCAACAGTTAAATTCATGTCATTCAACAATCAAATTCATATCATTCAACATCAAATTTATGTCATTCAACAGTCAAATTCGTGTCATTCAACAATCAAATTCATATCATTCAACATCAAATTGAAGTCATTCAACAGTCAAATTCATGTCATTCAACATCAAATTTATGTCATTCAACAGTCAAATTCATGTCATTCAACAGTTAAATTCATGTCATTCAACAATCAAATTCATATCATTCAACATCAAATTTATGTCATTCAACAGTCAAATTCGTGTCATTCAACAATCAAATTCATATCATTCAACATCAAATTGAAGTCATTCAACAGTCAAATTCATGTCATTCAACATCAAATTTATGTCATTCAACAGTCAAATTTATGTCATTCAACAGTCAAATTTATGTCATTCAACAGTCAAATTCATAGCATTCAACAGTCAAATTTATGTCATTCAACAGTCAAATTCATATCATTCAACATCACATTTATGTCATTCAAGTCAAATTCATATCATTCAACATCACATTCATGTCATTCAACAAATGATCAAATTTATGTCTTTCAACAGTCAAATTCGTGTCATTCAACAGTCAAATTCTTGTCATTCAACAGTCAAATTCATGTCATTCAACAGTCAAATTCATGTCATTCAACAGTCAAATTCATGTCATTCAACAGTCAAATTCATATCATTTAACATCACATTTATGTCATTCAACAAATGATCAAATTTATGTCTTTCAACAGTCAAATTCGTGTCATTCAACAGTCAAATTTATGTCATTCAACAGTCAAATTCATGTCATTCAACAGTCAAATTCATGTCATTCAACAGTCAAATTTATGTCATTCAACAGTCAAATTCATATCATTTAACATCACAGTTATGTCATTCAACAAATGATCAAATTTATGTCTTTCAACAGTCAAATTCATGTCATTCAACAGTCAAATTCATAGCATTCAACATCAAATTTATGTCATTCAACAGTCAAATTCATAGCATTCAACATCAAATTTATGTCATTCAACAATCAAATTCATATCATTCAACATCATATTTATGTCATTCAACAGTCAAATTCATGTCATTCAACAATCAAATTCATGTCATTCAACAGTCAAATTCATAGCATTCAACAGTCAAATTTATGTCATTCAACAGTCAAATTTATGTCATTCAACAGTCAAATTCATATCATTCAACAATCAAATTCATGTCATTCAACAGTCAAATTCATGTCATTCAACAGTCAAATTCATGTCATTCAACATCAAATTTATGTCATTCAACAGTCAAATTTATGTCATTCAACAGTCAAATTCATATCATTCAACAGTCAAATTTATGTCATTCAACAGTCAAATTCATAGCATTCAACAGTCAAATTTATGTCATTCAACAGTCAAATTCATATCATTTAACATCACATTTATGTCATTCAACAAATGATCAAATTTATGTCTTTCAACAGTCAAATTCGTGTCATTCAACATCAAATTTATGCCATTCAACAGTCAAATTTATGTCATTCAACAGTCAAATTCATATCATTCAACAGTCAAATTTATGTCATTCAACAGTCAAATTCATAGCACTCAACATCAAATTTATGTCATTCAACAGTCAAATTCATATCATTCAACAGTCAAATTTATGTCATTCAACAGTCAAATTCATAGCACTCAACATCAAATTTATGTCATTCAACAGTCAAATTCATAGCATTCAACATCAAATTTATGTCATTCAACAATCAAATTCATATCATTCAACATCAAATTTATGTCATTCAACAATCAAATTCATGTCATTCAACAGTCAAATTCATGTCATTCAACAGTCAAATTCATGTCATTCAACATCAAATTTATGTCATTCAACAGTCAAATTTATGTCATTCAACAGTCAAATTCATATCATTCAACAGTCAAATTTATGTCATTCAACAGTCAAATTCATAGCATTCAACAGTCAAATTTATGTCATTCAACAGTCAAATTCATATCATTTAACATCACATTTATGTCATTCAACAAATGATCAAATTTATGTCTTTCAACAGTCAAATTCGTGTCATTCAACATCAAATTTATGTCATTCAACAGTCAAATTTATGTCATTCAACAGTCAAATTCATATCATTCAACAGTCAAATTTATGTCATTCAACAGTCAAATTCATAGCATTCAACATCAAATTTATGTCATTCAACAATCAAATTCATATCATTCAACATCAAATTTATGTCATTCAACAATCAAATTCATGTCATTCAACAGTCAAATTCATGTCATTCAACAGTCAAATTCATGTCATTCAACATCAAATTTATGTCATTCAACAGTCAAATTTATGTCATTCAACAGTCAAATTCATATCATTCAACAGTCAAATTTATGTCATTCAACAGTCAAATTCATAGCATTCAACATCAAATTTATGTCATTCAACAATCAAATTCATATCATTCAACATCAAATTTATGTCATTCAACAATCAAATTCATGTCATTCAACATCAAATTTATGTCATTCAACAGTCAAATTTATGTCATTCAACAGTCAAATTCATATCATTCAACAGTCAAATTTATGTCATTCAACAGTCAAATTCATAGCATTCAACATCAAATTTATGTCATTCAACAATCAAATTCATATCATTCAACATCAAATTTATGTCATTCAACAATCAAATTCATGTCATTCAACATCAAATTTATGTCATTCAACAGTCAAATTCATGTCATTCAACAGTCAAATTCATGTCATTCAACATCAAATTTATGTCATTCAACAGTCAAATTTATGTCATTCAACAGTCAAATTCATATCATTCAACAGTCAAATTTATGTCATTCAACAGTCAAATTCATATCATTCAACATCACATTTATGTCATTCAACAGTCAAATTCATATCATTCAACATCACATTTATGTCATTCAACAAATGATCAAATTTATGTCTTTCAACAGTCAAATTCATGTCATTCAACAGTCAAATTCATGTCATTCAACAGTCAAATTCATATCATTTAACAGTCAAATTCATATCATTTAACATCACATTGATGTCATTCAACAAATGATCAAATTTATGTCTTTCAACAGTCAAATTCGTGTCATTCAACAGTCAAATTTATGTCATTCAACAGTCAAATTCATGTCATTCAACAGTCAAATTCATGTCATTCAACAGTCAAATTTATGTCATTCAACAGTCAAATTCATATCATTTAACATCACATTTATGTTATTCAACAAATGATCAAATTTATGTCTTTCAACAGTCAAATTCGTGTCATTCAACAGTCAAATTCATGTCATTCAACAGTCAAATTCATGTCATTCAACATCAAATTTATGTCATTCAACAGTCAAATTTATGTCATTCAACAGTCAAATTCATATCATTCAACAGTCAAATTTATGTCATTCAACAGTCAAATTCATAGCACTCAACATCAAATTGATGTCATTCAACAGTCAAATTCATATCATTCAACATCAAATTTATGTCATTCAACAATCAAATTCATATCATTCAACATCAAATTTATGTCATTCAACAATCAAATTCATGTCATTCAACAGTCAAATTCATGTCATTCAACAGTCAAATTCATGTCATTCAACATCAAATTTATGTCATTCAACAGTCAAATTTATGTCATTCAACAGTCAAATACATATCATTCAACAGTCAAATTTATGTCATTCAACAGTCAAATTCATAGCATTCAACATCAAATTTATGTCATTCAACAATCAAATTCATATCATTCAACATCAAATTTATGTCATTCAACAATCAAATTTATGTCATTCAACAGTCAAATTCATGTCATTCAACAGTCAAATTCATGTCATTCAACATCAAATTTATGTCATTCAACAGTCAAATTTATGTCATTCAACAGTCAAATTCATATCATTCAACAGTCAAATTTATGTCATTCAACAGTCAAATTCATAGCATTCAACATCAAATTTATGTCATTCAACAGTCAAATTCATAGCATTCAACATCAAATTTATGTCATTCAACAGTCAAATTCATAGCATTCAACATCAAATTTATGTCATTCAACAATCAAATTCATGTCATTCAACAATCAAATTCATATCATTCAACAATCAAATTCATATCATTCAACAGTCAAATTTATGTCATTCAACATCACATTTATGTCATTCAACAAATGATCAAATTTATGTCTATCAACAGTCAAATTCGTGTCATTCAACAGTCAAATTCATGTCATTCAACAGTCAAATTCATGTCATTCAACAATCAAATTCATGTCATTCAACAGTCAAATTCATGTCATTCAACAGTCAAATTCATATCATTCAACAGTCAAATTTATGTCATTCAACAGTCAAATTCATAGCATTCAACAATCAAATTCATGTCATTCAACAGTCAAATTCATAGCATTCAACAGTCAAATTTATGTCATTCAACAGTCAAATTTATGTCATTCAACAGTCAAATTCATATCATTCAACAATCAAATTCATGTCATTCAACAGTCAAATTCATGTCATTCAACAGTCAAATTCATGTCATTCAACATCAAATTTATGTCATTCAACAGTCAAATTTATGTCATTCAACAGTCAAATTCATATCATTCAACAGTCAAATTTATGTCATTCAACAGTCAAATTCATAGCATTCAACAGTCAAATTTATGTCATTCAACAGTCAAATTCATATCATTTAACATCACATTTATGTCATTCAACAAATGATCAAATTTATGTCTTTCAACAGTCAAATTCGTGTCATTCAACATCAAATTTATGCCATTCAACAGTCAAATTTATGTCATTCAACAGTCAAATTCATATCATTCAACAGTCAAATTTATGTCATTCAACAGTCAAATTCATAGCACTCAACATCAAATTTATGTCATTCAACAGTCAAATTCATATCATTCAACAGTCAAATTTATGTCATTCAACAGTCAAATTCATAGCACTCAACATCAAATTTATGTCATTCAACAGTCAAATTCATAGCATTCAACATCAAATTTATGTCATTCAACAATCAAATTCATATCATTCAACATCAAATTTATGTCATTCAACAATCAAATTCATGTCATTCAACAGTCAAATTCATGTCATTCAACAGTCAAATTCATGTCATTCAACATCAAATTTATGTCATTCAACAGTCAAATTTATGTCATTCAACAGTCAAATTCATATCATTCAACAGTCAAATTTATGTCATTCAACAGTCAAATTCATAGCATTCAACAGTCAAATTTATGTCATTCAACAGTCAAATTCATATCATTTAACATCACATTTATGTCATTCAACAAATGATCAAATTTATGTCTTTCAACAGTCAAATTCGTGTCATTCAACATCAAATTTATGTCATTCAACAGTCAAATTTATGTCATTCAACAGTCAAATTCATATCATTCAACAGTCAAATTTATGTCATTCAACAGTCAAATTCATAGCATTCAACATCAAATTTATGTCATTCAACAATCAAATTCATATCATTCAACATCAAATTTATGTCATTCAACAATCAAATTCATGTCATTCAACAGTCAAATTCATGTCATTCAACAGTCAAATTCATGTCATTCAACATCAAATTTATGTCATTCAACAGTCAAATTTATGTCATTCAACAGTCAAATTCATATCATTCAACAGTCAAATTTATGTCATTCAACAGTCAAATTCATAGCATTCAACATCAAATTTATGTCATTCAACAATCAAATTCATATCATTCAACATCAAATTTATGTCATTCAACAATCAAATTCATGTCATTCAACATCAAATTTATGTCATTCAACAGTCAAATTCATGTCATTCAACAGTCAAATTCATGTCATTCAACATCAAATTTATGTCATTCAACAGTCAAATTGATGTCATTCAACAGTCAAATTCATATCATTCAACAGTCAAATTTATGTCATTCAACAGTCAAATTCATATCATTCAACATCACATTTATGTCATTCAACAGTCAAATTCATATCATTCAACATCACATTTATGTCATTCAACAAATGATCAAATTTATGTCTTTCAACAGTCAAATTCATGTCATTCAACAGTCAAATTCATGTCATTCAACAGTCAAATTCATATCATTTAACAGTCAAATTCATATCATTTAACATCACATTGATGTCATTCAACAAATGATCAAATTTATGTCTTTCAACAGTCAAATTCGTGTCATTCAACAGTCAAATTTATGTCATTCAACAGTCAAATTCATGTCATTCAACAGTCAAATTCATGTCATTCAACAGTCAAATTTATGTCATTCAACAGTCAAATTCATATCATTTAACATCACATTTATGTTATTCAACAAATGATCAAATTTATGTCTTTCAACAGTCAAATTCGTGTCATTCAACAGTCAAATTCATGTCATTCAACAGTCAAATTCATAGCATTCAACATCAAATTTATGTCATTCAACAATCAAATTCATATCATTCAACATCAAATTTATGTCATTCAACAATCAAATTTATGTCATTCAACAGTCAAATTCATGTCATTCAACAGTCAAATTCATGTCATTCAACATCAAATTTATGTCATTCAACAGTCAAATTTATGTCATTC
This sequence comes from Saccoglossus kowalevskii, assembly GCF_978046115.1. NCBI lineage: Eukaryota > Metazoa > Hemichordata > Enteropneusta > Harrimaniidae > Saccoglossus > Saccoglossus kowalevskii. Next base: position 21,433,089 of record NC_140649.1, on the reverse strand, counting down.
AACAGTCAAATTCATATCATTCAACAGTCAAATTTATGTCATTCAACAGTCAAATTCATAGCATTCAACATCAAATTTATGTCATTCAACAGTCAAATTCATAGCATTCAACATCAAATTTATGTCATTCAACAGTCAAATTCATAGCATTCAACATCAAATTTATGTCATTCAACAATCAAATTCATGTCATTCAACAATCAAATTCATATCATTCAACAATCAAATTCATATCATTCAACAGTCAAATTTATGTCATTCAACATCACATTTATGTCATTCAACAAATGATCAAATTTATGTCTATCAACAGTCAAATTCGTGTCATTCAACAGTCAAATTCATGTCATTCAACAGTCAAATTCATGTCATTCAACAATCAAATTCATGTCATTCAACAGTCAAATTCATGTCATTCAACAGTCAAATTCATGTCATTCAACAGTCAAATTCATATCATTTAACAGTCAAATTCATATCATTTAACATCACATTTATGTCATTCAACAAATGATCAAATTTATGTCTTTCAACAGTCAAATTCGTGTCATTCAACAGTCAAATTTATGTCATTCAACAGTCAAATTCATGTCATTCAACAGTCAAATTCATGTCATTCAACAGTCAAATTTATGTCATTCAACAGTCAAATTCATATCATTTAACATCACATTTATGTCATTCAACAAATGATCAAATTTATGTCTTTCAACAGTCAAATTCGTGTCATTCAACAGTCAAATTTATGTCATTCAACAGTCAAATTCATGTCATTCAACAGTCAAATTCATGTCATTCAACAGTCAAATTTATGTCATTCAACAGTCAAATTCATATCATTTAACATCACATTTATGTCATTCAACAAATGATCAAATTTATGTCTTTCAACAGTCAAATTCGTGTCATTCAACAGTCAAATTCATGTCATTCAACAGTCAAATTCATGTCATTCAACATCAAATTTATGTCATTCAACAGTCAAATTTATGTCATTCAACAGTCAAATTCATATCATTCAACAGTCAAATTTAAGTCATTCAACAGTCAAATTCATAGCACTCAACATCAAATTTATGTCATTCAACAGTCAAATTCATAGCATTCAACATCAAATTTATGTCATTCAACAATCAAATTCATATCATTCAACATCAAATTTATGTCATTCAACAATCAAATTCATGTCATTCAACAGTCAAATTCATGTCATTCAACAGTCAAATTCATGTCATTCAACATCAAATTTATGTCATTCAACAGTCAAATTTATGTCATTCAACAGTCAAATACATATCATTCAACAGTCAAATTTATGTCATTCAACAGTCAAATTCATAGCATTCAACATAAAATTTATGTCATTCAACAATCAAATTCATATCATTCAACATCAAATTTATGTCATTCAACAATCAAATTCATGTCATTCAACAGTCAAATTCATGTCATTCAACAGTCAAATTCATGTCATTCAACATCAAATTTATGTCATTGAACAGTCAAATTTATGTCATTCAACAGTCAAATTCATATCATTCAACAGTCAAATTTATGTCATTCAACAGTCAAATTCATAGCATTCAACATCAAATTTATGTCATTCAACAGTCAAATTCATAGCATTCAACATCAAATTTATGTCATTCAACAGTCAAATTCATAGCATTCAACATCAAATTTATGTCATTCAACAATCAAATTCATGTCATTCAACAAGCAAATTCATATCATTCAACAATCAAATTCATGTCATTCAACAGTCAAATTTATGTCATTCAACAGTCAAATTCATAGTATTCAACAATCAAATTCATGTCATTCAACAGTCAAATTTATGTCATTCAACAGTCAAATTTATGTCATTCAACAGTCAAATTCATATCATTCAACAATCAAATTCATGTCATTCAACAGTCAAATTCATATCATTCAACAATCAAATTCATGTCATTCAACAGTCAAATTTATGTCATTCAACAGTCAAATTCATAGTATTCAACAGTCAAATTTATGTCATTCAACAGTCAAATTCATAGCATTCAACATCAAATTTATGTCATTCAACAGTCAAATTCGTGTCATTCAACAATAAAATTCATATCATTCAACATCAAATTTATGTCATTCAACAGTCAAATTCGTGTCATTCAACAATAAAATTCATATCATTCAACATCAAATTTATGTCATTCAACAGTCAAATTCGTGTCATTCAACAATAAAATTCATATCATTCAACATCAAATTTATGTCATTCAACAGTCAAATTCATGTCATTCAACATCAAATTTATGTCATTCAACAGTCAAATTTATGTCATTCAACAGTCAAATTTATGTCATTCAACAGTCAAATTCATAGCATTCAACAGTCAAATTTATGTCATTCAACAGTCAAATTCATATCATTCAACATCACATTTATGTCATTCAACAGTCAAATTCATATCATTCAACATCACATTTATGTCATTCAACAAATGATCAAATTTATGTCTTTCAACAGTCAAATTCGTGTCATTCAACAGTCAAATTCTTGTCATTCAACAGTCAAATTCATGTCATTCAACAGTCAAATTCATGTCATTCAACAGTCAAATTCATATCATTTAACATCACATTTATGTCATTCAACAAATGATCAAATTTATGTCTTTCAACAGTCAAATTCATGTCATTCAACAGTCAAATTCATAGCATTCAACATCAAATTTATGTCATTCAACAGTCAAATTCATAGCATTCAACATCAAATTTATGTCATTCAACAATCAAATTCATATCATTCAACATCATATTTATGTCATTCAACAATCAAATTCATGTCATTCAACAATCAAATTCATATCATTCAACAGTCAAATTTATGTCATTCAACAATCAAATTCATGTCATTCAACAATCAAATTAATATCATTCAACAGTCAAATTTATGTCATTCAACAGTCAAATTCATATCATTCAACAATCAAATTCATGTCATTCAACAGTCAAATTCATGTCATTCAACAGTCAAATTCATGTCATTCAACATCAAATTTATGTCATTCAACAGTCAAATTTATGTCATTCAACAGTCAAATTCATATCATTCAAAAGTCAAATTTATGTCATTCAACAGTCAAATTCATAGCATTCAACAGTCAAATTTATGTCATTCAACAGTCAAATTCATATCATTTAACATCACATTTATGTCATTCAACAAATGATCAAATTTATGTCTTTCAACAGTCAAATTCGTGTCATTCAACATCAAATTTATGTCATTCAACAGTCAAATTTATGTCATTCAACAGTCAAATTCATATCATTCAACAGTCAAATTTATGTCATTCAACAGTCAAATTCATAGCACTCAACATCAAATTTATGTCATTCAACAGTCAAATTCATATCATTCAACAGTCAAATTTATGTCATTCAACAGTCAAATTCATAGCACTCAACATCAAATTTATGTCATTCAACAGTCAAATTCATAGCATTCAACATCAAATTTATGTCATTCAACAATCAAATTCATATCATTCAACATCAAATTTATGTCATTCAACAATCAAATTCATGTCATTCAACAGTCAAATTCATGTCATTCAACATCAAATTTATGTCATTCAACAGTCAAATTTATGTCATTCAACAGTCAAATTCATATCATTCAACAGTCAAATTTA